>NC_035434.2:140947333-141315768 GCF_002127325.2 Helianthus annuus
GTAGTTTGGTTGTGCACTATGTCATGAATTTGAAGATTTTCTTTTGTCATATATTAAATTGAATGGAAGGTGTGAAAAAAGGCTATGGGTCATGTGAATTACCGAGCTCAAATATTTTTATATATTTGTTTATTATTGTTGATTACTACATCTAAACATCTACTAAAATATATTTGAACCTTAACTCCATGCATTGGTTTTTATAGGAAAGGCGAAGAAAGATACCATGCATAATAAGGCGAAGAAAGAGACCATACTTATGGCAAACATTGAACCGATGTTAAAAGTTTGGTCTTACAACGTTTAATCATCAAGTTAGGTCGAGACACTTTATTTTGCATATGTATAATGTTAGGATAACTTGGGATGTTTTAATTAAGTGTTTATATAATTCTAAAAATTTGATAAATGCTTAAATTTTAAAAATAAGAACTAGCAAGTTTAAAATAAAAAATAACTAAAAAGCAAAATAAATAAATAAATAAATTAATTTTGCGACTGCCAAACGGTTGCACAATTTGCGACTGCTAAACGGTCGCAAAACTGTAAAACGTAAGCGGTTGCAAAACAGTCACAACAAAACTATAAAAACCAAAAGCAATCGCAAAATTTGCAGCCGCTTATTTGCTCGCAGAAACTAGTCGCAAAAATTTAGTAGCAGTTGCAAATTGGTCGCAATAGGGCAATTGGGACGAGTGTTTTTCCAACTGCATGTCCGATCGCAAAATGGCCGCAACAGGTCAATTGCGACTTATTTGCGACCATAAATGTGGTCGCAAAAACCCAATTTTCTAGTAGTTCATTTTGTTAAATATAAGTTATGTTAACATTTTCCTTTTATTTTGTGAGTTTTGGTTCTGGGCTCTCCACACTAGGCTTAATTTTTGGAGTTTGGGCTTGTAGCTGATTGAAGTTTGGGCTCATAGCTGTCTTGTGGCCGTTTAGGGTTTGTTGCGGCATATTAAAAGGGAGAAGAGTCCAGAAACTCAATCATTCATTCCTTCTCATCTCTTACAAACCTGATACCTTTTCTCTGGTTCTCCGTCATCCTCACAAGTACATGCGTGTGGGTTTAGGGGTTTATTCTTGTTTAGATCACTCTATTGATGATCATCTGATTCACCAGTCACATCTTTCCTTTGTATTTGTTTCTGAGATTTCATAATAAATCAAGTTTCGTATTTTTGATCTTTGAGTTTTGACATGGTATTAGAGCTCCGAGGTTGATTCGGTGCTCTGGTGATCTTCTGCTTCATATTATCTGAGTTGTTGATTAACACCTTGTGTTAATCGATCCGATCTGGTTAGATCTAGGGTTTCTTCAAACATTTCGATGGTGGTCTTTGGGTTATTGATTGTTCTAAAGGCTCTGCTGGTTTCACGTTCCGGTGTTGTTTGGCTTCTTAGAGGTTGTTCTGTTCTTGGAGATTGAAACCCTAATTTCTAGGGTTTGGTGTTCTTCGGAAAAGTTCTTGTTGGTCCCTTTTTAGGGCAAACCAACAAAACCTGGTTTTACATCTTCTTTTCAGACTTCTGTAACCCTAAGTGAAGGTTATAGGTCTAATAGCTGGAAAGAGTTAAACGCTTGCGTGAGATCGTTCTATCTCTCTTTTAATTTTTGTTTTGCATTCATTGGTCTCTTGTGTCTAGGCATCTTGTTGCCGGGTTTAGACAGGCCGGTTTTGTTTTGGGATACAGAGAGGGTTCACTCTATTGCATTAGTAAGTTTGTTTGATCTGTTGAGTTGTGACTCCTTGGATATTGTCTTCGAAGGAACCTTGAGTGACAAACCTCTGATCGGACCTCTGTCCTGGTTTCGCCGGTCCTTATTCTGTGTTTTTTACCATTTGTAGTTGTTTCTGGTATTGTGTTCCTGTGTTCTTTACTTTGTGTTCTATTTGGTTATTTGGTTCTTATTACTGTGTTTCTTCTGTTTACTGTGTTTGGTTATTTTGTCTGTTTAAATGGGTGATAAGACTGAGTCTTCTGTTACCTTGGTTAGCAAATTTGATGCTAGTGATCCCTTATATCTTCATGCTAGTGATTCAAGTGGTCTTGCTATAGTCAATATAAAGTTAAAAAGAACTGAAAAATATGTGGTCTGGTCAAATGCTATGAAACTTGCACTAGTGGCTAAAAACAAATTAGAGTTTATTGATTGTACTTGTTATAACTCTACAACTGATGATGTTCTAGCTATCAGTGGGATCGTTGCAATTCTATTGTGTTAACTTGGATTTTGAATTATGTTTCTGATGAGTTATATGTTGGTCAAGTTTATTCAAAACTTGCTTCTAAGATTTGGGATAATTTGAAAGCTACATATGATAAGGGTGATGCTTTAGTAGTTTTTGGTTTGTATCAAAAAATCAATTATGTGAGTCAAAAAGGTGCTAGTGTCTCTAAATATTATCATAAAATTAACACAATGTGGAAACAATTTGATGTCATGCTTCAGTACCCTCTTGTACTTGCAATGCTTCTACTAAGTTTAATGAGTGTAATCAATTAATCAAGCTTATGCAGTTCTTGATGGGATTAGATAACATTTATCAACATGTTAGGACCAATCTGTTGACAAGGGACCCTTTACCCACTATTAAAACTGTTTTTTCAATTATCTCTAGAGAGGAATCTCATAGAGGATCAAATAATGTTTTAAAGGTTCCTAATGTTGGTTTAGCTGCAAAGTCAAATAATTTTAATGATAACAAGAAAAAAATTAACAAAGGTCCTCATCCAAATCTAAAGTGTTCTCATTGTAATAAGATTGGACATACTGTTGATAAATGTTTTGAACTGCATGGATATCCTTCAAATTATAGACAAAACCAAATCAAAGTGGTCATCAGTGGTCTAGGTCTAACAACTCCACTAGTAATGGTGCTAGTTCTTCTGTGAATAATTCGGTGAATGATAAAAGTGCTATTTCTTTGAATTCTTTTACTGTTGATCAGTTTTCTAAGTTGCCAGGGTTGCTCAATGAGAATAAAACAAAGGACACAAATAAGTCCAATGTAGGAGGTAAATGTTTTAGTTCTTTCTCTTCATTAGGATGGTACAAAAACGTATTTTGTTTCAATTCAAAAGGTTTTTCAACACAGAATCTGAACTGGATTATTGATTCTAGTGCAAACCAGCATATGGTTATGTCTATTAAAAACATGTTTAATTTAGATGTTGTTTTTTAGTATAATATAACTGTTAAGCATCCTAATGGAACTGATGTTAAAGTCACCCAAATTGGTTGCTTCAAATTATCAGATTCTGTGATTCTAAAAGATGTTTTGAAGTACCTAAGTATTGCGTGAATCTCATTCCTATGTATAAGCTAGCTAAGGATAATAAGCTTAGAGTAGTTTTTGATGAAAATACTTACTATATTCAGGATTTATTCTTAAAGAAAACCCTGGTGACTGGTAGACAAACTGAGGGTTTATATTTATGTGGTAACTCTCTTAGTTCTGGTTTTTCTTGTCTAAGTAAGGCTGAAAATATAAAGCTCTGGCATTCTAGACTGGGTTATCCTGCTGAACAAGTGTTAAATGTTCTACAAATTAAGTCTGAGTCTAATACTAACCCTTGTGATATATGTCACAAGGCTAAACAACATAGGGTTCCTTTTCCACTTAGTGACCATAGGTCAACTAAAGTTGGAGACCTTGTTCACCTAGATTTTTGGGGTCCTCACAAGGTCACTAGTATAGAAGGATACAAATACTTTCTCACTATTGTTGATGACTTCACCAGATCTGTTTGGGTTTATTTGAAGAAATCAAAATCTAAAGTTTTTGAAAATATACAAAGTTTTTACAATCTGGTTAAAAATCAATTTGAAGTTAGTATTAAGGTGTTTAGGAGTGATAACAGTTCTGAATTCATTAATTCACAAATGTCTGCTTTTGTTAAACTAAAAGAATCATTCATCAAACGTCATGTACATATACATCACAACAAACGGTGTTGTGGAAAGAAAACATAGACACTTGTTGAACATTGCAAGATCACTTAATTAACAGGCTTCCTTCTTCTGTGTTGCATGGCTGTTCTCCTTATGAAATGTTGTTTGGTTTCAAACCTTCTCTTGATCACTTGAAAATTTTTGGTTGTCTTTGTTATTTTACGGTCTTAGATAATCCTGATAAACTTGAAGAAAGAGCTGAAAAATGTGTTTTTATGGAATACTCAAATGTTAAAAAGGGATATAAAGTCTGCAGTCTAGATCAGAAAATTTTCATTTTTCTAGGGATGTTAGTTTTCATGAAACTTCGTTTCCTTTTAAAAATGATTCATGTTTGGGTCTAGATAATCTAAACAACTTATATCAATTAATTTTTTTTTGATAATTTTGAATTTTCAAGTGATGTAAATCCCAATGATATATAAAAAGATTATATTGAGTCAACTACTGTGATTCAGCAACACAGTGATGTAGTTGAATCAACTATTGATGATAATACTCAGCAGCCATCAGCTGGTGGTATGGCTGGTAGTCATGAGTCTATAAATGTTGAAGCTAGTCCCGTGAGGGCTGAGTCTAGTAGTGTAAATGATGGGTCAAACCTTCATGTGGGTATTCAAACTACTAGAAGATCTATTAGATCTGTTTTTGTTCCTAAAAGGTTTAATGACTTTGTTGTTGGTAATGCTAAATATGGTTATGATAAGTTTGTTGATTATTCAAATTTTCCTAGTGAAAATGTCTGTTTTGTTGCTAACGTTAATAAAATTGTTGAACCTTGCACTTATAAAGATGCTATTAAAGATAAAAGATGGATAGATGCTATAAATGATGAGTTGTCTGCTTTATATAGAAACAATACCTGGGATATTGTTGACTTACCTAGTGGAAAAAAAAACTATTGGGTGTAAATGGGTGTTTAAAGTAAAATATAAATCCGCGGGTGAAATTGATAGGTTTAAGGCTAGGCTTGTTGCGAAAGGGTTTAATCAACGAGAGGGTAAAGATTTTGAGGAAACATTCTCTCCTGTTGTTAAAATGGTTACTATAAGATGTGTTATTAGTCTTAATGTTCAAAATAATTGGCCGTTATACCAACTTGATGTGAAGTAGGACTTGTGGTAAAACATGTCATAAAGCTATAATGAAGTAGTAAAGGCTTTATCTTATAAACACCCACTCACTTTGTTCCCACACCAATGTGGGACAAAGTATTTAAAACCTTTTGAGACTTCTACCACCTCTTGATGAACACTTCTTTATTTTGCTATTAATATTATATAGGTTCTAGACTTCTAGTATATATATAGGCTCTAGATATGACTATATATATATATATATATATATATATATGCATGATATTATAAATTACCGATATCTCACCGCGGTAAACGATATCTCAAATATCGGTTCTTGACCGATAACCGATATTTTCCGCATTAACTGCATAGGTTATGGCTGATAATTGTTTTAAGGGAGTTAAAGGTTGATGTGGATATTCCTGTGATGTTGAAATGTGATAGTACAACTGCGTTATCTATTGCGGCAAACCTTGTGTTTCACGATAAAACCAAGCATTTTGAAGTTGACTTATTTTTCTTGAGGGAAAAAATTGCTTCGGGTCTGATTAAGACTCATGGTGTCAAATCCGAGCATCAGCTAGCTGACATGTTCACTAAAGGCTTGTTGCCAAAGACTCATTCTGAGATGTGTAAGTCTTTAGGGCTTATTAATCTCTTTGCACATTTAAACTGAGGGGGTGTTGAAATAACAGTCCAAATGTGTCTATATATGTTTATATTTCCTTTTGTTAAATATAAGTTATGTTAACATTTTTCCTTTTATTTTGTGAGGTTTGGTTATGGGCTCTCCTCACTTGGCTTAATTCTAATTTGGAATTTGGGCTTGTAGTTGATTGAAGTTTGGGCTCGTAGCTGTCTTGTGGCCGTTTAGGGTTTGGTGCGGCATATTAAAAGGGAGAAGAGTCCACATACTTAATCATTTGTTCCTTCTCATCTCTTAAAAACCTGTTACCTTTTCTCTTGTTCTCCATCATCCTCACAAGTACATTCATGAGCGCTTAGGGATTTATTCTTGTTTAGATCACTCAGTTGATGATCATCTGAGATGATTGGTGAATCTTTGCTTTGTATTTGTTTTTAAGATTTCATAATAAATCAAGTTTCGTATTTTTGATCTTTGAGTTTTGAGTTTCGTATTTGATATATATATATATATATATATATATATATATATATATATATATATATATATATATATATATATATATATATATATATATATATATATATATATTAAATATTTTTTAGTTAAGAAAATAAGTTAAAAAACAAAATTGGGTAAAGGAATCTTTTGAATTGTATTTCTTTTGTTTCTTCTTGTTTTCTTTTTATTTCTTTTGTTTATCCCACTAATCATTAATTCTCATATTTTTTTTAAACACAATACAATGTATTATAGGCGGGAAATTTAAAACACAACTAAAAACACTGTTTAACACTTAAAACACACAACTTAACGTTTTTGGCATGGTGTTTTAAGTTTTAAGCCTAGAATCCATTGTATTGTGTCTTAAATTGTTATATTTAATGTTTTTCCTGGCAAAACAACCTAAAACATCATGCCTAAATCCAAAACATAATACCTACATATTAATTCTTATACCTTCTCACACTTCTCACGAAAAATATCATTTTTACAGGATCGTAAGAGTATATATATATTGTTAGTGGTGTAGTATTGAATATAGATAATTACGTAAATGTAGGAGATTGATTACTTTATTGAAGCAAGTGATGGTTCAGGTATTATGTTTTGCCTTCATATGTCAAGCTTATGCTCATTAATCACCTGGATGCAGGATATAATCATGAAAGGATTTGAAATTTTGAATGATTATTATGATTGTTTTAGGTGAGATATAAGCATATAAGCAGAGATCGATATCAAAAACTATAGGATAAGTTGAAATTAACAGATGAAATCAAGAGGACCCATTTAATCAAGCAGATCGGAGCTGAAGAAGGATAAAACTATAAGGAAGAGGCAAAAAAAATTAAAAACAAACAAAAAGAAACGAAATTAAAACCAAAAGGTTTGAATTGTATTTTCTAAAAACTTGAAAAATGAAGAAAAACAAGTAAAATTGAGCAACCCTATAAATAATAAACCATCAATGTTTGTTAACAAAACTAAACAATCAATATTTCAATTCATGGAGAAATTATTAATTATTAATTGAATGAAAACGTGATTTTTTTAATATTATAATACTAAAGATTGTAGCGAATATGAATAAAAAATACTCGTGGAAATGTGAGAAAGCAGTGAGTACTGTTTGACATCACCTATTCTAGAAGGACAAAGCAGATGCTACGCTTAATTTGTATACGTCGACTGAGGTTTGTTTTTAAGTAAATTTTATTAAACCATTGTACATATGTTAAATATATTAATAAAATTTTATTCAGATTTAAAAAAATTCCAAGTTTATTACAAATTTTATTTCAGTATATTTTCTGATTTAATATCAAGCGAAAATAATTAAACAAAAGCCGACTTTGACTAACTATAGAATCATTCTCAATCACGCTTCAATAATCAAATTTTATATATTTTCACTTTTTATTTTTATAATATTGATTTCATTTTATAATAATATCAAAACATATGCCAATTTGCAGCTTTGGGAAAGGCCAAATCTGATGACTCAACAAGGGATTTGGAATGAAAATTATATGTTTGTATTGTATGTTTCGTTAAATATGCAAATATATAAAAAACAAATACAAAATAAAATTAACAACCCATTATGCTCACGTGAGTTTATCAAGTGTTGCTTTGTATTTTCCATAAAAGTATTGCGCATTAAACAATAGGGTTTATACTTTCTACGACTCAAGTCTAACAAATTTCAACGGAATTATAATAATATTTTTCTTTTCAAGAGCTTCAATTGTAAGAATTAAAAGAATTGTTACGTTGATAAAATAACTCTATATGACATTTTTAACAGAGTACTATTTAAGAATATAATATAATAAAAGCATATAACAACATCAACCGACTTTTGCAAACACTATTACATTAAGCTAATTAAGCATTATGGTTTTGGGGTTGGGGGAATGTTGTGGGGTAAGGCCGGCGCCGAAGGGTGTGCGGGATGGGCGACGGCTCAGGGCCCAAACCCATCGGTAGCCCAAATTTTTTTGTATTAGTTTTACACTAAAAAGTTAAAATATATATGTAATGAATCTGTAAAATATTATCTTGAATCACTTGATTTGGTGGTTTGAAAGTCTCTTTAATAATGAGAAGACATTGGTTTTAATACTGATGTCCTCAGTTTTTTTTCTTATCTATTTATTAAATGCAAATGACATTAATTGGCTAATTTTGCTAAGTTACACTAAATGATTGGTGTTGATTCAAATGACATTAATTCATTTTCGTATATTTAAATTTTTTAAATATATATTATTTTTAAAAGTTTATATTTAAGGGGCCCGTATTTTTTGTTTGCACAGGGCTTAAAGATTTTTAAACATTTTAAGAGATGACCCTGTTCTAGGGTGTTGATGTGGTAGGTGTGGGGAACATCGCATCATCCCCACATCTTGCAAAAAGATATGGTGTAGAGAGGATGGTCATCCCCTTCATCACGCAAAAATAGAAGGATTTCGGATGATGCAGGGAAGAAAGTTGATGTGGAGGTGGAGGATGGCGGGTGTTAACGTGAGAGAGAGAGAGAGCGGTTCCCGGGGAAGAGGCAAGAGCCGCGAGTATAACACACAAACATGTTGTCCACTTGTATTATCACGCCTTCAATAGAAATTAAGGGGCTTCTCTACAAATAATAGGACTTTATTGTCGCATAAAAATGAACAAGTAAACCAATTAAACATGGTTTTTAGGTTAATGACTGAGCTTTCTTAAGAAAATCATTCCAAAAAACCTGAGATTTATTTAATGCTTATAGCATAAAAAATTTTAGTGAACAATCAGATATTATTAACTATAACTTTGTAGGTTGTACTCTTAAGTCTTTGTTGAGATATCTCAGCTTTTTCTTACTTCTGTAGCGCTTCGTTCTTAGATAAATTATAAAATCTCTTACTTTTCTTCTGATTTATTTGTAGAACCATGGTCGAAGATTTTGAGGTACGTTTTATACATTTTATATGGGTGGAAGGGGCGCCCAAGGGTACTACCCTAGCTCCGTCCAATCATGCGCTGCCATGTTAATTCTATACCTAAGCATCCTAGAATCACTAAAACATTAGCGTCGGCTACCCACAAGTACTCTAGAATCATGGACCCAACCCTTTTACTCCGCCCACCAATCACACACACTCTCAAACCACTCTCTCTCCAAACAATTGCCATGTAAAATACCCTAAGCCGAACCCTGGGTGACGGCGGTGTTGCCGCATGGAATGATGTTTGATAATGTTCCAACTATATATTTAATTATATGGACTCTCTTAGTAGATATGTTGGATCAATGTGTTAGCTTATCATAAGAGAAAATGTAACACCTCGATGCTTCTTTTCTATAATGTTGGATCGTTGTGTTTGATAAGCTTTGACCACCTCATGTTATTAGATAACATTGGACCTTGTTATATAACTTATGTTTATAATTTTTGTTTACAATTTGATAATTTTTATGTTTCTTCGTTTTGTTTGTTTGATTTAGAACTTGGCGTAAAGACGTTGTCTTCTTGGTACAAAGAAATTGTTTATTGTTTTAGTTGATAAAAGCAATTGTATGATTATATTTACTTTAACTAATATAGTTTGTTTGATTGTTACAAAGACCTTGTTTGATTGTTACAAAGGCCTTGTTTGATTGGTATGAAGAAACATTTTATTTCTACTTTATAAAGAAGGTTTTAATATTTTAGTTTATAAAATAAGAGAACCGCTTTGAGCAAGTATAAGAAGGTTCTCCTGTGATTCCTAGCAAGCACTCATCATTGGTGTGTTAAAAGAGTCTTGTAGAACTAAGGTTGGTCTAGGATTCCGATCCTACTTACTAACAACGTAAGCATGCACATATGTAAAGCTTACATATCTCCTTTCGAAAATCTTAGCATTTTTATACTTCCATATTTTGTCCACATCATTGAAAATAACAGCTTCAATCATACATTTCCACTCGTTTGACCCATTTAGATTTTTAACTGCGTGAATGGCTTCAACTCCTCTAGTCGACGAATCTGGCCCATTTAATTTGCTAACTAAGGTAAAAACCTTAGTTTTATACTCAAACCAAAGTAACTAAATTAAACATAGAATTTAATGGCATTTTGATCTTTTAATGATCGGTTGTAACTGCTAGATTTTTCTGCCCCCACCACTATCATGAGTAATAATTGTGAGAAAGCGAGTAGCAACTCATCAACGGTAAACTTGCTATCAACGGTAAGTGTGCAGTAGCAAACCGTGTGCTAACATCTTACAAATTGTTACGTCAGTGTTTTTAATATCTCAATTCTTTTTAAAAGCGTTTTTAACATCTCAATTCTGTAAGATTAAATATATTTATTTTATATTTAATCTAGTAGCCATTATAATCATTTACATTATATGGATCAAAATATATAACAATTCTATTAAATAATTAGTTGGTAATTGTTGATGGATCTAATTACCCTTATTAACTAATTAGGGTTTTCCCCTGGGTGCATAAATAAGGAGTGTAATGTGGAGGTTAAAGGGTTAGACAATTACACAAACCCTAATAACACATAATATCAATCTCGCCTCCTTCTCCATAACCGATTCCTTTGTCGGTTTCTTCTCATCACCATCATTAGATTGCACCCTAAGGAGGAACCAGACCAAGATGACAATCATGTCAAAACTTATTGCTGTGTCTCCATCTGGATTCTCTGTTGGCCTGTACTGCTGCAATCAGGTATCTTTTCATGTTTTCCATTATGTCTAAACAGAACTGATCAACATGTGGTATCAGAGCATATATTGATTAGTCAGTTTTGTTTTCGTATCCATTATTCTGGGATTGAAATCTAGAAAACAGAAGTTTTGAAAACTCAATAAAACTCACGGCTGTTTTCGGGTCATATGTGCCGAGATCAATGTTTTTCGGGAAAAGAATGTTTTTTAAATGACTCGGAATCATAATGGTAAATCTTAATTGTACCGAAATCTGTTTAAAGCCTTAAAATTCAGGTTTCGGGTTCCAGAATCATGTTTTTCTTTTTAGGGTTCATCATGTGTTCTTAGGAAAATTCGAAATTCCTTTAGGTTTTGGAATATAATTTGGATTTTTGAGTGTTATTTCCCTGTTTGATCCAATTTAATCTGTTAAGTTTATTCGAAAACTGTTAAAAGATATACAGTTATAATTTTCGAAATATTATGATAAAATTAGATCATCACTAAAACAGGAAACCATATCTCAAAATCCCTAACAATTCGAATTTTCGGTTTTGTTTTCACATTAATAGTTGTAAAAGATGTTTCGAGATAAGTTTTAACCACCCGAGACAAAGGTCTCGACTCGAGACCACAAGAACTCGACTCGAAATCATAAGTGTTCGAGACAACGATTTCGACTCGAGATCATAAGGTCTCGACTAGAGACCACTGAGGTTTCGACTAAGGGCTTAAATCTTTACAACTCGAGACAAAGGTCTCGACTCGAGACCATAAGGTCATCACTCGAGACCATAAGGTTGCGACTCGAGACCATAAGGCTGAAACTCGAGACCGTGGTTGCGACTCGAGACCTCATTATGAGTCAAGATCTCATAAAATACAGTAGTCGAGACCATGGTTCCGACTCGAGACAAAGGTTGCGACTCGAGACCTCATAACTGACTCGAGATCTCAAAACTCAGTCGAGACCTCACTCGAGACCTCATTACCTTAGGCTGTTTGATGTGAACTAAAATTTAGCTCGGGGCTCCGCCCCGAACCCCGTGCGGGGGCACGCTAACAGGTGGTTTGTTATTAAATGATTGGTTTTTGTAATTACTTAGTTAATTAACGAGGATCAAATAATGTTTTACAAAACCAAAATGGCTTAACTTGAATGAGCTTCTGATGTATCACTTCTGGCCAAAGCTGATTTGATGCATCTACTTATCGTTCAAGTATTACGAAAGCTATGTTAAGTGTGCATCATAAACATGAATGTCTTAATATCTGGCCAAAGCCGATTTAATTCCTTCATAGATGACATACTTAACAAGTGCATAACTAAAGTGATTGTCTCAATTTCTGGCCAAAGCTGATTTGTTGCAACCACTTTGCACACATAATAAAGTTACAAATCAAACAAAGGGCTTATGCATATTTTGATCATAACGATTAGGTTTTAAATTAAGGCTATAGTATGATTAATGGGGGTCCTGAGTCGCATAATGATTCAACAGCTGTATTTCTCTGCTATAGTACTTGTTTAAGGCTAAAATGAGTGTTAACTCCTGATCAGGCTTATCTAACACTCATAGTAAATGATTACTCGGCTAAGTGGGAGAATGTAAGATTAAATATATTTATTTTATATTTAATCTAGCAGCCATTATAATCATTTACATTATATGGATCAAAATATATAACAATCCTATTAAATAATTAGTTGGTAATTGTTGATGGGCCTAATTACCCTTATTAACTAATTAGGGTTTTCCCCTGGGTGCATATATAAGGAGAATAATGTGGAGGTTAAAGGGTTAGACAATTACACAAACCCTAATAACACATAACATCAATCTCGCCTCCCTCTCCATAACCGATTCCTTTGTCGGTTTCTTATCATCACCATCATTAGATTGCACCCTAAGGAGGAACCAGACCAAAATGACAATCAGGTCAAAACTTATTGCTGTGTCTCCATCTGGATTCTCTATTGGCCTGTACTGCTGCAATCAGGTATGTTTTCATGTTTTCCATTATGTCTAAACAGAACTGATCAACAAATTCTTTTAAAAGCTTGTTAACTTGGGACCTTATAAAGCCTTTTGACCGCAAGTCCGTTCCAACGTTTTTGTAGACCTTAAACGGACTACGAAGTGGAGGCCGTTTTGCAAAACATATAGAGATTAATAGAAAAATTAGCTGCTAAAGTTAACCTACGTTTAGTAATTAGCCCTAATTTTGTCCATAAATTCTCCTCCAATCCCGACAGACCCGATGCCATGAGTGTTACCGTTAGTGATAGTCGATAACCTAGAAAATCGAAAGAGCAGGTTGCGATAGGAGGTAGGAACGATGACTGCGGTTCTTACACATTTTTACTATCAAAAAATTCAAAAACCACTACCAACCTCCAAAAAAAATATATACAATGGATTCTTCAAGTTCAAGTGATTCGTATGATAGATTTGTTTTGTCATCCTCATCCGATGACAGGGCGGAAATATTATTATTAACAGTGTCGATGGTCGTGAAAGCTATTGTTCAAGATTCAAATGAAGGGACTAACCAACCCCGACTCCATTCAAGATGAAGATGAAGATGATTAATTTTTTTATGATGTAATGTATCTTTTATTGTAGTTATTTAATATAAATAAAAGTTGTTTTTAAAATTACTTTATTAAATTTCGTGATTGATATAAAAAAAATTTAGTGCCACATGGCACCCCAACGCCGTCTGGCCATGCCCTTTCCACACCCCACTTTTTTAGGTATGGACTGGTAGAGCCCATAACTGCCACGTGTTGAAGAATACTCCCAACCTAAGTCTCCCACACCCCATAGTCTAATAACTAAAAACAACAGCACATTTATATTTATTGTGTAATTAAAAAGCAATAACTACAATAAATAAAAGTTTGCTTTCTGGAAAAAAAAAGGAGAAAACAATAATTCAAACAAGTAAAATCATAAATATATTCATTGCATCAGAAAACCTAATTTTCTGTTGATTTATTTAGGGAGTGAGAGGGTGCTTCAGTTTTCATCACTTTCTACATTCAACCAGCTTCCGTCACATCATCGAACTTCATTCCATCACTAGTGATGGGGTACTCGTATCATCTTCTTCTTCATCATCCAACAACGGCCCCTCAACAACTTTCAAAGATTTTCACGTGTGGTCACCACAACATGTTATGACCCCCACGTGTGGTCACCTTCAGTGGCAGCGGTGTTCCACATGTGGAACGTCAACCACCAAGGATCACAACGCTACGCCCCGCCTGCCCTTATAGTTAACATGTATTTAATTTCTAAGAAAAATATATAAATAAATAAATAAATAAACAAACTTACTTATAACAAAATATACAATTTACCATGTGAACGAATAATAATCCAAATTTGCCTAAATAATATGATCAAGTTCTCTTCTTTTTTCTTCGAAAGGCCATGATCAAATTCTCTTTGTATGCTTCTTTTCATAGTGGATCATCTTAAATGGTTCAAATACACTTTAGGAATTGAACACAAGAGATTCATCACTACAAAAAGGATAATAGTCCTGGACCGCTAGCCGAGCGCGATAGGTAAAAGAACCTTTTTGACAGGACCCGGAATTTGAATTTAGTTTGGATTGTTAAAACAACAACACGGTGGGGGACTATAGTCATTGAAAGCTATACATTTTCAAAGAAGATATTGGTCAAGAAAGAATCATAGACATGTTAATATAAATGGCCACATATAATGTGAGCGGCGGATAGGGAGGAATGGCCCCCTACCACAATAGTAATCGGATTGTGACGATTCAAGTTTATTTATTTTTAAGGTGGAGTGAATGCGATGTGAAACTTTATCTAAAATTAATTCAAATCTACTTAAACTAAGGACACTGACGCTTTATTGATCAAGTGTCGGTAATACTAATATAACACTCACTTGGGTATGACTGGCGTGTCACTAAGATGAAGTTAATGTGATGTGAAACTTTATCTTAAGTTAATTCATATCTACTTAAAATAAGGACACGGACGCTTTAATGATCAAGTGTCGGTAATATTAATATAATATTATTACCCGGATAGGACTGGTGTGTCATTTTTAAAGTACATCAGAGGTCAGAACATTATTCCATAAATTGTAAAATTTTACATTATTTCAAATAAGTCAAAATATCGTACAAAACATTTTAGATTTTTATGAAAATCCATGTGCGTCTTTAATCATTCGAGCTACCAGTCCACGCCTTCTCGAAAATCCATGAAAACATAATGTACATAAGATGGAAAAATAAATGTCTTAGTAAACTGAAATTTTTGTCACTTTCATCTAAAAAGTGTTTGCTCGCATCACGGTTCATGTGGTTTCAAAATCTTGTTAACGACATCCATGATTAGCATAAAATTAGGGGCATTTATGTACTTTTATGTATTTGTTTTTTCACCCCCCCCTTTTTAAACTAGGTTAATCTTCAACCATAAAACTCTATTTCACCATTTTGTTCTACATTTTCGTTAATATCCACCCATATCTGAACCCACACTATTAGCGACCAACACCCCCTTGAGCAACCATCTTCTTCTCCGGAAACATCATCCACATGTCCAACGAACTGTCACACACCTCCGGGGGGAGTCCTAATACACCATCCTATCCTCCAAACACCTCCCTATTATATATAAGTTAGATCCTTTTCCCCTGTCTTCTTTTTGAATACCCATTCGGAATCAAACAACACTATAAGGGGATTGGATTATGATTCATGTGAATGGTACATATAAAATATATCAATTACACAAGTTTTACATTTGTAAAAATGGATACCACCTAAACTAAACTACACACATAAAAGGCAAGTGTACCTATCATATACGCGGTATAGTAGGGGTAAGAACCAAACATCGATCCTAAGGATAAAGTGGCTCCTAATAATCTATCGACTGTTAATATCTAACCGTTGTAAGAGTGATTTGTGAAGAGACTAATGATTGCAAGTAAACACAAATTGTGGATTCAGAGAATGAAGATTAGAGAATTAATCATTTAGACTTTGACTCATCTTGACAGGAATGACCATCGGTCTTAATTGGTTAAAAAGACTATTATACTTTATTTCAAAAAGTGTGTGAAGTGCTAAAATGGATTAGATCCTTACTAGGGTTAATCCCACAAAACTATAGAATCAATGTTATAGACATACACCAAAAACTAATCTTGTGAAGCAAGTTTTAGTTACCATCCTTCATGACTTAGGAGTATCTTATATTGTTCTAGCAATGGTTTATTAACGAACCGAGTGAATTGCTTTCTATGTTACTCAATTTATAGCAAACCCTAACTAGTTTTCAAATCCTTTTATTCAGACCCTTCCTCGTCGGTAGCTCACTAGTTTTACGAGTTATATCACTAATTTTTCTATTACCAGTTTAGGATTCAAGCCTCAGATTATAAGTGCACTTTTGTAACCTAGAGATAATACGTGTTGAATCTAGCATGCATAACTTCATAGAAAAATAAACAAGACAACACAAACCAGATCTAAAACCAATAATAACAAGTAATCATACACATCATAAGATCAAAATAACCTAACTTTATTAAACTCACACAATCATACGTAAAAATCAATGATAAATCAAAGTAGAACAAGAATCATCTTAGCCTAAATGGCTTACAAAAGTTTAGCCTAGCATAGTAATGTAAAACAAGCCAAAACTAGATCTAAAAGAAGTCATGGATGTGACAGAATCTGAAATGAAAGCAAACCGAATCGATATACGCAATCTGATGCAAATCGAATGGATAGATCTTCAATTATGCTCCTAAACAACTTTCCCTTCCTCCAAAATTGTGTTCTGTTCCTTCTATTGCGTTCTGTTGCATTCTTTGCCGTCATAGGCTCTAAATATATGAAATTTGGGGTTTCTGCGCGTTTGGGCCCACTTTGGGTCGATTACGGCCGGTAACCTTTAAGTGGGTTACAGACCGTAAAAAAAGAAGCAAGGCCCACAAACCTGCCAAACCAGTCAAGATTCATATATTACACGTCCCATGATTCATTTCCTAGCTCAAGATATGACCGTTTGAAGTTCATCTTCTTCCTATCGCACTGTTTTGCTCAGCTTTGCCTTATTTCTTCAGGATTTCATCCAAACTCTTCGCGAACACCATCTAACCTTGCAAATTCACAATATGAAAGAATAAGGACCATAATCTTATATAATTCGCAAGATAAACCCGTTAAATGCACATAGAAATCATGTTGCTCTACGAGTACATCAAATATTCCCACACTTAAGCATTTCTTATCCCTAAGCAATACACTCATTATAAATAACCAAAACAATTTACACAACTGTCAAATTTTAATAACATGCTATTTGCATCCCAATCCTTAAAATCTGCTCCCAAGACTTTGAAAGCTAAGGGGTTAACATCCTAAACAAGTCCACTTTAGTACATTAAAAATAAGAATTTACATAAACACGTCTTGTCCACCTTACAGAACAAACACATAGTTCATACCCCTCACAATATACACTCCTCTCGGCTATTGTCTAAATCTAGCATAAGATGTGCTAGTAACTACTAATTAGCCTCACAACCTAGATATAACTACCATCCTCACATGCTTGTAGTGAAATCAACAACCTGTAACAACAAATAAGTCTAATAGATCATAAGCACTTTATATGGGTTTTTAGTTTAAGGGTTAAAAGGTCGTAATGAACAAATGAAGTTGGGTAAACAAAGGGCTAAACAATACTGCAATTCAACTTTCTTCATTCATAGCTCTTCAACTTAGCAAACACTTCAACTTTTCTTCTTTTTTCATTTTCTTTCGATATTTTTATGCATTGGGATCTTTGATCCCCACACTTATTTCTTTCGTAACATCTTTTTTTTCTTTAATTTCCATCACTTCTGCATATTCTTTGAATCATGCTACAATTTTGGGTAAATAAACGAAGATAGGCTAAACAAAGGTATACTTTTGGGGGAACATAATAGGTTAAACAAACGAAACAAGTTTAGGCTCAACAGAGCTTCTTCTAATGGGGTATTGTAAGGTAGGAATATTAAACGAAAAAGGTTAAACAAAGGCTTAAAATTCTCCTACTTTTACCTTAATCATATTTATATAGTAATTACCGCATCAACTAGCTAATTGTATATCATACACAAGTTCTGCAATGAATAGCTATACTAGCATCTCTCAACAAACGATTGTATTATATATAATAGTAAAGGCTCAAACACTCTTGTAATTGGAAGGATTAGAGTAATCGATATGAACTAAAATGTTTGACTAATAGGCCTTTTTAACTAATCAGGTGTCTTTTTATATTTTCTTTCAAAAACTGAATTGTTTGCGGAATACTCTATACTAAAACTTACAATCGAATTCGAATTTCTTACTCAAGGGATTAGAACATCGCATAAACTGAAATTTTTACAAATTATGATTTACAATTGAATGATTTTTTTCTCGAAATATAAGGAAGTTATTTCAGAATTTGACTTTATTTGGCTCAACACAATTTCTATATCCCTACACTTAAGATGTATATTGTCCGCAATGTATAAAATTGAAATAAACAAAAGATAGGAACTCTGAAACTTCCCTAGAATAGGCAGTCATGGAATTCTGAATTGATATCCATCCAAAGCAATCCAGCATCCAATGCCTTCTATATGGACATGTTTGCATTCTCAATAGACATACTTGCATATAAAGTTAAAACAAATATAAATTGCAACACCATATGTTAGATCATCATAATATAACCAACAAACATCCATACATAATAAGAAATGGGGTCACAGAATTGGGTACAACCCGTATGTATTCTAAGCAGGTACAGTTCGTACTAATGTCAAGCTGAGTATTATGACTTTTTAATAAACTGAACAGTGTGAAACAGCGAGAATTGGCACAAAACACATTTTGAAAAACAAAAAGACTTTGGGTTGCCTTCTGGCAGCGCTAAGTTTACAGACTGGTCTTCAGCTAGACTCACACCCCAAATTTTATGTTTATTGGGGTGACGGGATTATTCCTTCAATCAGGTGGCTTCTTCTTCATGTGTTTTCCAATCATACCATTTAGTTTGATTTCGAAACATTAAAACTAAAAATATATTTGAAAAAATTTAATGGGCCGTACCACCAAGATTTACACTTACCTACACCAAACCTGATACGAGTGTTGTAGTGAAGCAGACGATCATCTTTGTTGTTTGTTGAACCTTTATAATGCTTCTTTGGTCGTCTATTCACCTTCAATGTTAACTGGTCCAACTTATGTCTTACCTTCTGTCGTGATGTCTTGAGTTTGGGTGGAGATCCACGATCATTCTCATACACAGATTGGCTATCTTCACCATAGAGTGGAGGGTTGGTTATCTTATTTGAAAGGGTATGGTCCCAAATCTCGCACCAGGCCTGGGCACGAGTGACTATCACCTGGCTCATTACCCCAACCGACAAGGATTCACCTACGTTCGTGTGGGCACGCGCGAACCCAATTTGGTTTCCCACTCGGGACAAGATGGGAAGACTCACCTTGTGTATGAGAACAGGTGTTTTTGTCACCACAAGGGGTGCGGTAATCACTGCGGTTACCGCACATAGTGATGCGGCCCAGAACCGCATCCTATTGTCAACACAAGTGGAACTGACACTTTGAATTCAGTGACCAAACCAGCAAGTGGTCTGTCCGGGCACTGACAGCAGTCAGCTGCCCAACCCACATGCATGAAAAGCTGGCAGACGGACTGACAGCCACAGCAGGACGTGGCGTCACCTCCGGATGCGTCCAACGCTTCCGTGACCTGCGCTCCTGACACACCTACAAAAAGGCTACGCGTGGTCATCTAGCCTCTTGGCTCTCCTCCTTCGCTCTTCTGCTATAAATACCCATCCCAAACTAGGTATGAGGTAACGCTAATCTGCTCTCTCACACATATTACTTAAACACACACTTTGCTCTCAAGCAAATACTTATTCTCATGCCGGAGAGTGGTAACAAGGAGCACCCCCACCTCATCCTCCTTGTTACGAGTCACGGTGTGTTTCCTTGTGCAGGAGAGAGGTTAGAGGACGACCCGGCCATTGATCGAGGAAATAAGTGATTAACCCTACTCGACGAGACTCGTGAATAAACCCTCTGGTTAACCACTGTTTCATTATTGGCGCCTACCATGGGGTATGGTCCCAAATCTCGCACCAGGCCTGGTCACGAGTGACCATTACCTGGCTCATTACCCCTACCGATAAGGATTCACCTGTGTTCGTGCATGCATGCATGAACCCGGTTTGCTTTCCCACTCGGGACAAGATGAGAAGACTCACCTTGTGTATGAAAACAGGTGTTTTCGTCACCACAAGGGATGCGGTAATCACTGCAGTTACCGCACATTGCGATGCAGCCCAGAACCGCATCCTATTGTCGACACAAGTGGAACTGACACTTTGACTTCAGTGACAAAACTAGCAAGTGGTCTATCCGGGTACTGACAGCGGTCAGCTGCCCAACCCACATGCATGAAAAGCTGGCAGACGTACTGACAGCCACAACAGGACGTGGCGTCACCTCCGGATGCGTCCAACGCTTCCGTGACCTACGTTCCTGACACACCTACAAAGGCTATGCGTTGTCAGTCTAGCCTCTTGGCTCTCCTCCTTCGCACTTCGGCTATAAATACCCATCCCGAACCAAGTTTGAAGTAACGCTAATCTGCTCTCTCACACATACTACTTAAACACACACTTTGCACTTAAGCAAATACTTATTCTCACGCATGAGAGTGGTAACAAGGAGCACCCCCAACCCGATTTTCCTTGTTACGAATCACGGTGTGTTTCCTTGTGCAGAAGACAGGTTAGAGGACGACCCGACAATTGATCGAGGAAAGAAGGGATTAACCCTACTGGACGAGACTAGTGAATTAACCCTCCCGTTAACCACTGTTTCATCATTGCAGCCCACCGCTACTCCTCTTAGCACTATTCTCTCTTCTTTTTCAAGAACATGTCCGATCATCAGATTCCTATCACGGGGGAAACCTTTGCCCCACCAAACGCAGGGAAAACAGGGAATACTCCCCCTAGCCAACCAGTAGGCCACATTGGCACATCCACACATGCGGGTAATCACTCGGAAAATATGCCAATTTTTTCCCAATTTGCATCAATTTTTCCGCCCGGAGATGACCTTCACTCCTGGTACGTGCAACAACAGGCTCTATTAAACGCAGCCTACTCACAAGCCTGCGCAAGCACGCAGCTACTCGGAGGGCCTACACCGGCCCATTTACACCAGCACTGTGTATTCTACAATACGAGGAGGGGGCACCAACACATCCCGCATCTAGGGATAGGTGCAGACTGCATGTACCCGCTTATGTGAGTGTCCATACGCTGGATGAAGGGAATTCCACTTACGGATCCCGGGCCAGGGCCTCAGCGCACGACCGCCTTGGCCCACCCAGGGAACATAGGCGAGAATCAGTTACTCGCCGAGGGTCTGGAATATTAAGCCACCTTGGGCCGCATCACAACGAGGCGCATACGATAGAACCGACCCTGAAGACTATACGTATCGCGGGGATTCCCAGACGGCTTCCAGCCAGTCTGGGGACCAAGGCTACTACACCCCAGTGCAAGCCCGTATAACATACGATCTTTCACAACCCCCGTCCCCTAATTACCCGGGAGCGGGTGGTCGCGAACTCAGATTTAGTGGTATCAGTGTTTATCAACTTGACAGCGGAATTTACATCAAGACCGTAGTTAGGAAATATTTTATTAGAGTAAAATACCACATTTTTATAATATTAAATACATGGGAAACTCCCAAGTTTCTATTACAAACATGTTTATAGGGATTAACCCTATTTTATTGAATAAAAACATCTTCTTTATTTAGGTAACTTTTATAACCACTTTTCCAAACCTTCAGTGCTGTCCAGCTGCCTTCTAATTGGCTTTCACATTTTGTTACGTGAAACGCGTTTAAAAACATTTTGTCAGTGGGAAATACTGGTGAGTGAATCCCAATTTAATCAAGAAGAGTTTTATCATTTCACAGTATTGAGAGCGATTACAATGTTTATATCTACACAATTACTCGTTCAGTACTGTCAATCCTGACTGGTGGGTCGTATTACTCATTGGCTATCTCGTTGTCCAATGGTAACGTGTTCCACATTTTGTATACAAAACCCTAACATACCGGCAGTAATTGAAGAATTACAAAGACTCAATAACTGTTAATTATAATTTAAAATAATTAAGGTTTTGTAAAAATAGTTTGCAAAAAGGTTTACCAAAAGGAGATTACTCACATTGCTACTTTAGGATTTTTCCTGTGAGTTTCTGGTTATAATCTATTAATTAAACAATACACACGCGTTAGTATAATAACCCAATTTACATTAGTTATACCCTCCCCGAGACAGAAACTCCAACGACTACGTCGGGTAGAGCCTCGACAGCCGTTACGGAGCACTAGATCAATCGGGCAGCGTATCTAATACGTAACCGGGGGTTATGATACTTACAACGAGGCAGAACTTCATTATTTTAGTGGGTATAATGCCCGTGTAGGAATTGAGAAAGAAATACGAAGATTGAACGATTTTAAACTGAACCCTGAGGCCCTTATTTATAGGTCTGGTCGACCAGTCTCTCGCGCCCCGTGAGAGTTTTAACGAAGGTCTTCACGGCCCGTGAGGCCTGCTAGGGTAGGCCCTAGCTTGGCTGATTCGGGGGCCACTAGGCTTGACACACTGCTGACTCGTGGCGGCACCAGGTGCCGGCCTGATGTTGAGCTGTCGCAGCCTACAACGAAGCTAGCTAAGGGCTTCGCGCCCCACGAGCGACTATAGATTTTTATTTTTATTTTATTTTTAATTATATTAAGGTATTCGGGACTAGTTTTCGTATACTGGGTGTATTTTTGGGCGTATTGGGGCGTTCTAAATATTTTAGGGGTGTCAGAAATATTTTGGGAGGGTTGTTATATCCTCCCCACCTTGTTTTAGAACACGTCCTCGAGGTCTTACTGGAACAGGTGTGGATATTTCCTCTGCATCTCTGATTCAAGCTCCCATGTGTATTTTGGTCCTCTCTTGGAATCCCATTTCACTTTAACTAACACTAATCTCTTGTGTTTAAGATTCTTGACTTTCCTGTTTTCAATTTGTAGAGGCTTCTCTATAAATTTTAGTTTCTCATTTACCTCTATGCCCTTAAGAGGCACTACTAATGATTCATCGGCTAAGCACTTTTTGAGATTACATACATGAAATATATCATGTATTCCTGCCATTTCCTCTGGCAGTTGTAGCTGATAAGTTGCAGGTCCTATTCTTCTAATAATCTCGAAAGGTCCAACATACCTGGGGCTTAGCTTTCCCTTCTTGATGAATCTCACCACTCCTTTCCAAGGAGAAACCTTTAATAACACCTTGTCGCCTACCTGAAAATCTAACGGCTTTCGCCTGTTGTCGGCATAACTCTTCTGTCGATCGCGTGCTGCTTTTAGTCGTTCCTTGACTTGAACAATTGTGTCCGTTGTTTCTTGTACTATTTCTAGTCCAGATAATTGCTTTTCTCCAATTTCTACCCAACAGACTGGAGTTCGGCACTTTCGTCCATATAGTGCTTCGAATGGTGCAACATTGATACTGGTATGATAGCTGTTATTGTAAGTGAATTCTATTAATGGTAGACGATCATCCCAATTTCCTCCGAAATCAATTATACAAGCTCTAAGCATATCTTCCATGGTCTGAATTGTCCTTTCGCTTTGTCCATCCGTTTGAGGATGATAAGCGGTGCTTAGATTTAGCTTGGTTCCCATTGCTTTTTGGAAACTTGTCCAAAAATGAGAAGTAAAACGGCTATCTCTATCAGAAACAATAGATAAATGAATGCCATGTAATGAAACTATTTCATTTACATACAACTTGGCTAGTTGTTCCATACTGAAATTTTCCTTCATCGGTAGGAAATGAGCTGACTTGGTTAACCTATCTACAATCACCCAGATTGTATCACTACCTTGTCGTGTCTTGGGTAATTTGGTAACAAAATCCATTGTTATCAATTCCTATTTCCATATTGGCATTTCTAATTGTTGCAACAAACCTTAGGGTTTCTGATGTTCAGCTTTGACCTGTGAACAGGTTAGACACTTGGCAACATAAGCTGCTATAACCTTTTTCATTCCTATCCACCAGAAATTCTTTCTTTAATCTTGATACATCTTGTCACTTCCAGGGTGTATCGTATATTTAGACTTATGGGTTTCTTCTAATATACGATGGCGTAGGTTTCCTAGTTTGGGTATCCAAATCCTTTTCTTATGGAATCTCCAAATTCCATCCGTTCCTTGTTGTAGTTCTTTAATCATTCCTTTCAATTTCTCAGTGTCATCCTTGATTACTGATTCTTGTACTTCTCTAATTTGCTCGTTTAAATATATATGCAAATTTAATTTAAGAGAACATACTCTTTTTGGCTTTTCGTGATACTTTCGACTTAAAGCATCAGCTACTACATTAGCTTTTCCTGCGGGGTACTGGATATTACAATCATAATCACTAAGAATTTCCATCCAGCGTCTTTGTCTCATATTCAATTCCTTTTGCCCGAAAACATACCTTAAACTCTTATGATCGGTGAAAATGGTAAACTTACTACAGTAAAGGTAATGTCTCCAAATTTTAAGAGCAAAAATTATGGCTCCTAATTCTAAATCATGGGTTAAATAGTTCTCTTCATGATTCTTAAGTTGTCTAGACGCATAGGCTATAACCTTTTGACGTTGCATCAACACACATCCATAACCTAACTTAGAAGCGTCACAATAGACTACAAAGTCTTCAGTTCCTCTGGTAACGCTAGTATGGGTGCGTTGGTTAATCTTTGCTTAAGAATTCTAAAGGCTTCTTCTTGTTTTGGTCCCCATTCAAACTTAACGGGCTTACAGGTTAATTTTGTTAAGGGAATGGCTATTCTATAATAACCGGCTAGTCCTAGAAAACTTCTAACCTCCGTTGGTGATTCAGGGGTTTTCCATTTAGTAATTGCCTCAATCTTTGTGGGATCCATATAAATTCCTTCCCGGTTAACTAGATGTCCAAGAAATTGCACTTCTTCTTACCAAAATTCGCATTTTGAAAATTTAGCGTAAAGCTTTTCTTTTCTCAGCAAATTTAGGAGTGCATGCAGATGTGCTGCATGTTCCTCTTTACTCTTAGAGTAAATAAGAATATCATCCATAAAGACAATTATGAATTAATCCAAATATGGCTTACATATTCGGTTCATCATGTCCATAAATGCGGCTGGGGCATTGGTTAAACCAAATGGCATGATAGTAAATTCATAATGGCCATACCTTGTTCTGAAAGCGGTCTTAGGAATGTCCTCTTCCTGTACCTTTAATTGATGATATCCTGAGCATAAATCGATCTTAGAGAAAAATCGAGCTCCTTTCAATTGATCAAACAGATCATCGATTCTCGGTAATGGGTACCGATTTTTAATCCTGACCTTGTTTAATTCTCGGTAATCAATGCACATACGCTTTGACCCGTCTTTCTTCTTAACAAATAAGATCGGGGCTCCCCATGGTGATGAACTTGTCTGTATGAATCCTTTTTTCCAAAAGATTGTCCAGTTGTTTCTTTAACTCTTGCATTTGTACTGGTGCCAAACGGTAGGGTGCCTTGGCAATTGGGGTTGTCCCTGGTAACAGATGAATTCTGAATTCAACTTCCCTGTTCGGCGGTTGTCATGGTAATTCTTCTGGAAACACATTTGGAAACTGAGATACTACGGGAATATCTTTCATTTCTTTTCCTTTAGTGTTAATGATTATGGAAATCAAATACACTAGTCCTTTTCTTGCATAACTGGCTGTTTTCATCACAGAGATGAATTTTGTGGATTTAGACGGCTTATCTCCTTTAATTGTGATCTTTTCGCCTTTTGGTGAATTTACTTGGATTGACTTTTAATCACATAGAATACTGGCTTTATTGGCTACTAACCAATCCATTCCTAATACAACATCAAATCCTGCTAGATTCATTGGATAAAGATTTGCAATAAACTTTTGATTTAAAAATTCTATTCTTGCTCCCTGCAAGATTTCGGTGATCTTAATGGATTCTCCATTTGTTGTCTCTACCAGACATTCTTGTTGGAGTTTAGTTAATGGTTGATTGAGAAGTTCGCAAAATGAAGTATTAATAAAACTTTGGTTCGCACGAGAGTCAAATAATACTTTAGCAAAAACATCATTAACTAAGAACATACCGGCAATCACGTCTGGGATCATCGTGGCTTCTTCTGCAGTCAGGACAAATGCTCTAGCATTTTAAGTAGTCTTGTTGTTCACGGCTGGAGCTAGTTTCGGGCAGTTCGGCTTAATATGACATTGTTCTCCACAATTGTAGCATATCTTATTGTTAGGTTTCTTCATGCAGTCTTCTTCCTTGTGTCCAGATATTTTGCAGAAATTGCAGTATATAGAGCATCTCCCAGAATGCTTCCTTTTGCAATACTTGCAGTAAGGTGCAGAAGTAGAACCTACATTTTTCCCATGATTGGAATTTCCATAGCGAAATTCTTGGGTGCACTTTTGAGCTTGGTTCTTCCTCTGGTTTTCTTCTTGTATACGCACTAATTCATCAGTCAAGGTATTTGCTAGTTCTACAACTTCTTCTATAGTTTGTGATCTAGCTGCCTTAACTACATGCCTAATCTCACTGATTAATCCCCAGATGTAACGGGAGATTAATACTGGTTCTGGTGATGCAAGGGTCGACAATATTCTAGCATATTCGAAGAATGTAGTAGTGTAACCCTTACTGTCTACTCCAATCATTCTAAGGTTTAAGAATTTATTAGCTATTTGTTCTTTTTCATTGGGAGGACAGAATTTCCTTTCCACCATATTCTTAAACTCAGTCCATTCCATATTGTAGGTTCTGTCACTTCCCCTAGACTGAAGGATAGTATTCCACCATTCTAAAGCTGCGTTCTTAAACAGATTAGAAGCAAACATTATCTTATCCTCTTCTGCACACTTGCTTATTTTTAAGACTGCTTCAGTCTTTTCTATCCAGCGTAGAGTTGCAATGGCTCCTTCATTGCCCGAGAATTCTATAGGTTTACAGGACCAGAATTCTTTGTATGAACAACCATAAGACATGGTTCTTCTTCTTTTTGGAATGGGCACTTGAAGTATTGGTCCATTGTTTACACTGTGACTAGGTTCGGTAGGTGGTCGTTTACTTCCACTATTACTTTTATTATTTTCCGTTTCCTTAACCATTTTGATAATATATGGCATTGCGTCTATAATCCCTTGTGCCACTATGTGTTGGACGGTACTATTATCTAATTGGTTTCCGTTATTATCATTATTCTGGTTTTCTTGATTCACTTCGTTGTCCATCTGGATTATAAACATTTACCAAGTATTAATATCACGAAACAATATTTAATGCGAATAATCACACAACACATTGATCCAAAATCGTAGTGCATTGCGACCTTTACTCTATTTTATATATATGTATCTATATCTATTACAATCACAACTGGAATTTAAACTACAATACTAGTATGCATCAGTAGTTATAGGATTATCTATTTTAGTTGGTTTTGATATATATATATATATATATATATATATATATATATATATATATATATATATATATATATAGGGTAAGGTTCATGCGAGAACCACCCTTATTGCGAGAACCGCGAGAACCAATGTGAACACAAAATAAAATCAAAAAAAAATCAAAAAAGCACTCAAAATTTTTTTTTTATTTTTTTTAATATTTTTTAACAAAAAAATCGCTATATTTCGTTCCATAAAAAAAAAAAAAAAACTTTTTTTTTCGAGTAACAGTTATCCATGCACATGTGCATATGTATCATTACTTCAACAAATTCGGTAATACATTATCAGGAATAGACAATTGCACTTTAATTTACAATACCAATAGTAATACTCTACTTTTTACATTACCAATATTCAAAATGCACATGTGCATAATTAGGTATAACCATGATATAACGTGTTTTGGTACAAAAAGTTTGTGATTTTGAATGGAGAAGTAGACCCATATGCATGTTTTTTGGTTAGTTATATCTAGTGGTTGATGGTTTGGTTATAGTTGTCAATTTTTTATGTAATATGTTGATTGGATGGTATAAATGGTGTTTACATACATGTAATAAAGTGAAAATATTGTTAATGGTATTGTATTATGGATGGTAGGAGGTAATGGTATTGTATTATGGATGGTAGGAGGTAATGGTAGTGTATTATGGATGGTATGATAGATGAAAGGGAAAGTGTATTCAAAGTGGTGTACCAAAACACCTTATTTCATGTTGATACATATAATGCACATGTGCATTTCTAATATTGGTAATGTAAAAAGTAGTGTATTACATATGGTAGTGTAAATGAAAGTGCAATTGTCTAATATATGTAATGAATTACGGAATTTGTCAAAGAAATGACAGAAATGCACATGTGCATGCTTGTGTATTATGGATGGAATGATAGATGAAAGAGAAAGTAGTGTACCAAAACACCTTATTTCCTGTTGATACATATAGATGCACATGTGCATTTCTAACATTGGTAATGTAAAAGATAGTGTATTACACGTAGTAGTGTAAATGAAAGTGCAATTGACTATTATTTGTAATGAATTACGGAATTTGACAAAGAAACGACACATATGCACATGTGCATGGATAACTGTTACTCGATTTTTTTTTTTTTTTGAAATTTTTTTTTTATTTTTTTTATTAACAAAATATAGCGATTTTTTCAAAAAAATAGTAAAAAAATAAAAAAAAAAATTTTTGGGTGTTTTTTAGATTTTTTTAGGAATTACTGTTTGTGTTCACACTGGTTCTCGCGGTTCTCGCAATAAGGGGTGGTTCCTAACGGATCTTTGTCCTATATATATATATATATATATATATATATATATATATTATTACTGATAGGGGTTCATCCAATATTGCATGTGTGCTCGTCATATTTCCAGACGAGTCTCTCCCCTATCTATCTCATTCTTTCACTTCCTTCTAATATCTCCTCACCAAAGGTGTAGAGTTCTTGCACTGCAGGTGCTGGTATCGGGTCAGGGTATTGTGGCATTGGTTCTTTGTAAGGGTACGGGTTTTCTAGGATCTCTCGAATATACTGGTCATTATCCCAGTATGGGTCTAGAGGGTCAAGGTCTGGGTAGGGTGCTACTGGGTTTTGCATGGGTTCGTCTTGTGGGTGGAGTTCTGGGTAATCCCTATGGTCGTCAAACCATGGGTCATAGTCTGGGGGATGGGGTGCTGGTACTCTAGGGATTTCAGCTGGGTCGAAAGCAGGTGCTGGAATTTGGTTTCCTGGGTTGGGTTCGATTTCCATAGGTTGTGTTGGGAATAAGGGTAGTGGCTGTGGTGCTATAATTTGTTCTAGATTCGGGTCTGCGGCTGTGGTGGCTAGTATATGGAAATTGGCTAGTCGTCTATTGATTATATCCTGAGTTTGAGCATTCATCTCTCTATTCGCAGCTGCTAAAGCTCTCTGCTGCTGAAGTTTTCTCATCCTTTTTCTACGCTCATGAGCTCCTCTGCTGAACAATCCTCTCTTCTTGGGAGGGAATGGCTCTTCAGATTGTGCTTTGAATATGAAAATCCCTTCTTCAGTGTCAGCCGAATACCCAAGGGGGTAGGCTAGGAAGAAGTTCCTTCGTCCCTAGGAGAGCTGGACAATTGACGATAAGCGTCTGATGGTCCTTGATCACTCATACTGTAAACTAACAAATTGTCAAATAACACAAAACAATAATATACAGATATGCACGTAATCACGTAGATTATTTCCTAACATAATGAATAAAATTTTGGTGTCAGCAGAACACTTCTGTGGCTGAAATTAGTGGTTGTAGCTCTGATACCACCTTCTGTCGCAACCCCCGTTCCCTAATTACCCGGGAGCGGGTGGTCCCAAACTCAGATTTAGTGGTATCGGTGTTTATCAATATGGCAGCGGAATTTACATCAGGACCGTACTTAGGAAATATTTTATTAGAGTAAAATACCACTTTTCCAAGCCTTCAGTGCTGTCCAGCTGGCTTCTAATTGGCTTTCACATTTTATTACCCGAAACGCGTTTAAAAACATTTTGTCAGTGGGAAATACTGGTGAGTGAATCCCAATTTAATCAAGACGAGTTTTATCATTTCACAGTATTGAGAGCGATTACAATATTTATATCTATACAATTACTCATTCAGTACTGTCAATCTTGACTAATGGGTCATATTACTCATTGGCTATCTCGTTGTCCAATGGTAACATGTTCCACATTTTGTATACAAAACCCCAACATACCGGCAGTAATTGAAGAATTACAAAGACTCAATCACTGCTAATTATAATTTAAAATAATTAAGGTTTTGTAAAAACAGTTTGCCAAAAGGAGATTACTCACATTGCTACTTTAGGGTTTTTCCTGTGACTTTCTGGTTATAATCTATTAATTAAATAATGCAATAACCCAATTTACATTAGTTATACCCTCCCCTAGACAGAAACTCCAACGACTACGTCGGGCAGAGCCTCGACAGCCGTTACGGAGCACTAGATCAATCAGGCAGCGTATCTAATACGTAACTGGGGGTTATGATACTTACATAGAGGCAGAACTTCATTATTTTAGTGCGTATAATGCCCGAGGATTACAATTGCTATGTAGGAATTGAGAGAGAAACACGAAGATTGAACGATTCTCAACTGAACCCTGAGGCCCTTATTTATAGGTCTGGTCGACCAGTCTCTCGCGCCCCGGAGAGTTTTAATGAAGGTCTTCGTGGCCCGCAAGGCCAGCTAGGGTAGGCCCTAGCTTGGCTGATTCGGCCACTAGGCTTGACACGCTGCTGACACGTGGCGGCACCAGGTGCCGGCCTGATGTTGAGCTGTCGTGGCCGCGACGAAGCTAGCTAAGGGCTTCGCGCCCCGCGAGCGACCATAAGTTTTTGTTTTTATTTTATTTTTAATTATATAAAGGTATTTGGGACCGGTTTTCATACACGGGGTGTATTTTTGGGCGTATTGGGGCGTTCTAAATATTTTAGGGGTGTTAGAAATATTTTGAGAGGGTTGTTATACGATCGCGCTGCAAAACACGATCACAGGTCGGTCTACAGACTGAAGTCAACAGCTGGGAACTCCATATTTATTAAGGAGGTTGCCTTGGCCCCGCTTACGAGGGCCAAACTTCCGCTCAGTGTGGGCAAATATGCCGGGCCGTCGGATCCCGACAACCATATGGCTGTTTTCATCAGCACCGGTCTCGTCGGCGGCTGGTCGCACCCCTTGTGGTGCCATTTGTTTATCCAGACCCTCACGGGAACCGCGAGGGCCTAGTTCGATTCTTTGCTAGTAGGCTCACTGGCATCATTTAAAGACTTGCAAGAGAAATTTCTTGCACACTTCAGCCAGCAACAGCGTCACACTCGCGAAACATCCGGCGTCATGAATATCTAGGAAGGAAACAATGAAGGCTTCCAAGCCTTCGTTACCCATTACAACAAAGAGTGCCTCGAGATCGGTGGGGTACCTGACGATCTTGCATGAAGTCATTTCCTCAGAGCGTTTAAAAACGATGAAATGATTATAACTATATCCGGCCAGGACGACATGCCAAAAAAAGTGGGACGACGTCATGACGGTGGTCAAGACGTACGCCCAAACAGAGCGGTTCTTAAGGCCCAATGCAAGCAAAGATCGCCCTTCTCCTGCAAGGGACATCATGATTCTCTACCTCGAACAAGCCAAGCAACTAATATCACAATTCACCTCCTTCAAGATCGTTCATATCCACACAGGACCACACATGGTGGTGGCCAAAATCATGAACGTTGGGTACTATTGGCCCTACATGCACCAGGATGCTGTTAAAATCTTGCGCAAGTGTCTAAACTGTCAACGACACGCACCAAAAACCTTGCGGCCAAAGAACAACTTGGTCCCAGTCACCACCGCATGGCTGATATGTGTAAAATGCAACATATAAATTACATCAAATGTGGCATAAAACTAACCCTTTTTAAGTACTAATGTCGGAAAAAGTGTGCTTTTGTTTTCCTTTTGTATTTTCAGAGTTAAATGAGCTTAAATAAACAAAAGAAGCAAAAATGCAGCCAAATCTAATTATAATACAAGAAAAGGAATAAACGTGGCATGCTCGACCCCTCGACAGCATCTTCCCAAGCAAAAACAAGACATTAGAAGGCTGAACACGCCCAGTGCTCATTGAACACGGGGGCGTGCCCAAGTGTCTGCAGAAAAGACAAAGTTGTAGAAGCTTCTTTTTCCCAACATAGGGGCGTGCCTAGCGGACACGGGGCCGTGGTCAACGCAAAGATTCGCAGAATCCAAGCAAATCTTGAGAGTACAGATATGCTTCTGCACACGTGGCCGTGCCCAGCGGACAGGGGCGTGGTCAACTAATGCAGACAAACTGCAATTAATGAAGAAAGAGAAAATTGGTGGACACGGGGCCGTGCCCAATGGACACGGGGCCGTGTCCGGGCTTCTGTGCAGGCTATAAATAGAGGTGATTGGTTCACTTCAAAGGCATCCCTTGGCAAACCACCTCTCTCATACTTCACCCACCCACCACCACCATCACAACCCACATCCACCACCATCATCCATCATCCATCATAGAGTGTGTGTAGTAGTCTCGTGATCCAAGATTGATAGTAAGAGTTCTTGACAATCAAAAGCCATGTTTGCCTAAGTCTCTTACATCACTTGGTGAAGACAAGCATTTAGTGTAATACTTTTTATTTTTAATCTTTTCGCACTTTTTATTTGGTTATGTATTAATGACTTTAATAACTAGTTTCTTATGTTGAAGGTGAAACTTGCTTATCATTTGTCCGTGGTGTCTTGGCGTTATTTTACTCTCTATATAAAATAAAAGATTTACACCATTCATATCTCTACGGTCTATATAGAGATATGTTGGCTACCTGGTCCGGGGTTAAGGGAATGGTTTGGTAAAGTTCTTGCTTTGTTCAGTGTATAGATCCTTCAAGGACCTGGGTCAAGCTTAGTAGGACCTCCTTCAATGCCCACTGGTATTGGATGGCGGGGGTGCGAATTTCTTGATCCCCTCATATGTAAACTACTATTAATACATTAACCCGACTACTTAAGATTGTATACCTGCTGACTCAAACTACTTAGCTGAGGGTAACGTCACCTTCAAAAGAGGGGCTTACCACATTACGCATTAATAACTTAATTAATTATCTTTCAATAATCCAACCCCTTAGGATTGTATCCTTGCTGACTCAAACTACTAGGTTGAGGGTAACGTCACCTTCGAAAGGGGGCCTACTACTATAACTAAGATAATCTCTTAAAAAGTGGAAAAGTGCGGAAATAATCAAAGGTTACACGAAAGGCGAGTCGGATCCAAGTAATTCATCTTGTCTATCTGTTTTATTTTTATTTTTATTTTTATTTTTATTTTCAGCATTTTTAGTTTTTATTTTCATGTTTAAAACGTTTTTCAAATATTTTCATTTGATTAGACGTTGAGGATAAACCATAAACTAAAACCTCGGTATCTTACCAACGCTATACTACGCTCACGATGGATGCATTTGCCCATATGTGTGTTTAGTGTTAGTAAAATATCGTATTTTATGAATTTAAAACTTGACTAAATTGTTAAAAATGGCATAAAATATACATAAAAACCTATCATGCCACACACGCATCAAGTTTTTGGCGCCGTTGCCGGGGACACAAGGATTTTAAGAAAGTTAGGAATCAACGGCCTAATCGTTTTTTCTTATTTTTTTGTTTTTTTTTGGATTTTTCTTAAATTTTCAGCTTCTGCAGAACTCAGCACGGGCCGTGCCCGCTGAACACGCCCCGTGCCCAATCTTTGGTACTGGCAATCCTATTTTAAGTCAGACAGTAGCTGAACACGTGGCCGTGCCCAATCAACACGCCCCGTGCCCAAGTATCAGATGCAAAAAATAGAACCGTAACATCCCGACGGTTGGTAATTTCTGACACAACCTTGAGCGATACTGATTTTTTTTACTACCGCTCCTCTTATGGTATGCGGTGTCAATTATGTGGCGGAAATCACGAAGATTTAAAATGTTATTTTTTAAATTACACTCCCCACTATATAGACCCATTGTTTTCCTGTAGCCTTAAGAGGGGCGAGAGTAAAAATAATCCCCATCTCTCCCTCGAATGCTCTCAATCGTCCCTTCTAGGTGAAATGCTTCTTGATGAATTATTTCAAATGGAAGATTTAATTCTTAACTGGATAAAAGAACTTGAGATGGATATCATTAATTCACCTCAAGACGACGATCAAAAAGAATTAGTGAGATCGCATTCGAATAAAAACAACACCGTCACTCCCGAAATCACCTCTAACTCTTGTGAAGACTTGAGCGATAGTCGTCCCTATGTCGATTGTGCCGTGAAGGACTCCCCATCGACTTCTGTTGATGCATACATAGACCTGAGCGATTCGACATACACCTTCTTTAACGAGAACCCGGATAAGGGTTGGACTTGTCCACCTACATATAGCATAGGAATCACCCTTTCCGATAACCTCTTGCGTTCTCGTGTAAATCTAGAGCAACTAAGGTATCTCAGGCACTTCGGTGTTGTTCCATCCAGTAAGGAACCACCCGATTCGGATAAATTCCTTAAAAACAGACAAAACTTCATAAACAGCTTCTAAACACGGGGTCGTGTCCAGGTCAGCACGCCCCCGTGTCCACCAAAAGATTCTCGTCTGACTTTTGGTCAAAATAAGGACAAAAAGTGTCAGAATCTTGTCTGCACACGGGGCCGTGTGCAGCTTGCTGTCGTTTTCTATAAAAGCAGCAAGATTCCTGCACATTTGGACCATTCCAAAGACAAAGATCTGGTGGGATCTTCACACATATCATCCTAGGTATATTCTAAAGAAGGTTCTCAACAACCATCTTGTCTTTTCTACTTTTGTCCATTACCTTCTTCTTCAATTTTTCCCTCAACACGTCCATTAGAGCTTGAAATCACCATGGTTTCAAGCCTTATTGTGTTGTTTGTTAGATTTTTATTCAAGGAATCTTATTAAAAATAAGTTTTACAACACTGTTTTAAGTTATTTCTGCTTAAAAATGCTTCAAAAGTCAGAAAAATAATTTGAAACTCTAAGATTCCTTGTTCCAAAAATCTGCAGATAGGTGAACACGGGGTCGTGCTCATTGAGCACGGGGCCGTGTCCGAGGTACTGTCCCAATAAATTGAACTCTTTTCGGTTTGTTTTCTTAGAATGGCGAGTAGAAATAGCGGAACATCTTCATCGCACTCCAGGAACAACCGACAAGGGAGAAGATCATCATCCGTGGAAGACTCTCTTGTAAACTACGTATACGCTTTAAGAGAGGCCATTGATGAGATGACGGGAGTAGAAGAAGCATTGGTCGACCGTATCAATCATTTAACGGTGGGGCTAGAAGGATGTCTTCGAGAGGTCAACCCTTTGCACCAAAGGTTGAATATTCTCGCTTCTCCTCCTTTGGTACCAATAATTACCCAAAGGGCATGGAATGTGGTACCGGAAGTCATCATTCCGGCCGAGTGGTACACCATACATCCGGAGCCCCCTCGAGACATATTACAAGGGGTTCCGGTTGGTGTCACTCCTCCTCCACAAGATGTTGAGGAAAATGAGGCCGCCTTCTTCCTCCCAAGAGAGATAGAAGAATGGCTTAACAACGTCTAGGGAACACCCCTCGGTTCAGAGTTCTACAAAGCCTTAGAATACCGGGAAGTTATTTCCGGGTTTTTGATATCCCTATAATTAGGGTAGAACTCTTTAGGATGATTTTATGTATCACTTGACCTATCTATTTTATGACTTTTAGTTTTCTATTTTTCTGTTTTATTTTTAATTTTTTAGGACCCTATGTAATGTGTTATTATTAATGAATGATGGTTTTAATTAAATTGGTGTTTGGATGATGTTGTAATGGGTAAAACACACTCGGGATGGTGAAGGATACTAAGGGAAGCTTGAACCAACACCCCATGCACAAAAACAGAGCATCCCAACATTTTTTCTTCATTACAGCAAGTTCAGCACGGGCCGTGCCCAGCTTACACGGCCCCGTGCTCAAGGATCTGCAGAAAAACGCCCAGCTCAGGTAACTGGACACGGGACGTGTTCGCTGAACACGCCCCAATGCCCAGACTTCTATTACTTTCTGATAATTTCTGTTACTGGCAACCTGAACACGGGGCCGTGCCCGGACACCACGGGCCCGTATCCAGATGCCAAGTAACATAAAAATTTTGTTTTTAACACACCTTTTACACATTCAATCAACGTAAAAACTTATTTTTGGGACAGATTGAGGACAATGTGTAATTTAAGTGTGGGGAGGATGCTAAAACCTTGAATCTTGCAAGTCCTAATTACAAACCTTACACAAAACTCTATTGGAACCGCTAAACACCCCAATTTTTTTCAAAAACTTTTCATTTTTTTACTTGTCTTGGTTTAATTTGGGAATAACAAGTTCTAAAAAGGTTATATTTTTACAAATTTACAGCCGATAGCGTCGTGATAAAAAGAACCAACATAAGAAAATTATGAAACGACATGACAAATCTAGTTAAAATTTGATTATATATACTTGATCACATAAAAAACCCATTCCCACAAAAAAGTGAGTTTTGAGCCTTTATTGAGCATACAAATACACATCTTTAAACTAAATGCTTATTTTTCATTTCTTGTGTGAATAGCCGCTTGGTTTCTTACGACTCTAGAACTTGCCATGACGATACATTCCCGGTCCTTACCAACTTAAACCCAAGTAAGTAAATATTAGGACTAACCCTTTTTTTCTTTCAACACCATTATTTTCTTTTTTTTTTTTACCACCTACCCAAAATCCCCCTAGTTAACCCCTTTGAGCCTAAACCTTTTCATTTCTAAACCCACAAAACAAACACCCTTTACCCACCAAAACCCTATTTCATTTTAAACCCTTTATTTTAGTAAAAAGCTTGGTTTTTATGTGACATTCCTTATCAATATATATATATATATATATATATATATATATATATATAGGATAATGCTAGATAAAAAACCCTAAAATTCTTAGAAAACTCTGGAAACCCAAATGGGAAGCCATTTTTACCCAACCTCCCGACATTTTTTTTTGAAAAAAATTACACATGTAATATACATGTTTTAGAGTGTTTTGGGCCAAAAAAAACAAAAAAACGCCGAAGGGATTTTTTAAAAAAAAAATAAACAAATTTCAGCTCCTAACACGTGTTAAGCAAAAAAAACATAATTTCGCTGAAAATTGCTGAAACTTGTTTTTTTTTTTAAAAAATATCCCTTTGGCGCTTTTTTGATTTTTTTGGCCCAAAAGTCTTAAAAACATGTATATTACATGTGTTATTTTTTTCAAAAAAAAAATGTCGGGAGCTTGGGTTTTCTCGGGTTTTTTATATATATAGGGTTTTCTATCTAGCCCTACCCTATATATATATATATATATATATGATGATGATGAAGTCAAGCAATAAACAAACAAGTTCATCAAAAGAAACTTTGTTTGAAAAATGCTTCATTAGAATAAAAAGTCACAAAAATAAAAAGTTTTACGAAAACCGACGTTTTTTACGCCTTTCGCCATTTTTCTACTAACCACTAACCCAAAACCACCTACCTTCAACCCAAGCATACCCCTTCCCCCAAAGTCCTCTTGATATTTACAAAGGTTATTAGTTAAAAAGGAGGAGGATTGATTGCTTGGCAAGCATATGGTAGAAGTAAGTTCCATGCCGGTCCGGAGTGTTTCACAAAAATACATCTTCGGCCAAGTGTTGAGTGATCTCCCGTGAAGTATGTGAACTTGTATATAAATGGAATTTTAAAAAGACATGTTATGCACAAATAAGTAATTTATCTTATGTAATGTTCTAAATAAATCATAACGAATAGGATTGTAAATAAAATAAAAATAAAACCTAATAAAAATCTTGGAATCCCGATGTTCAAGACAAGCCCAAAACCTTCTCTTCTACCTATTCCATTTGGGTGTGTAAGCCACATTGTAAAGAGTTTTGCTTGAGGACAAGCAAAGATTCAAGTGTGGGGGTATTTGATGTGTGTAAAATGCAACATATAAATTACATCAAATGTGGCATAAAACTAACCCTTTTTAAGTACTAATGTTGGAAAAAGTGTGCTTTTGTCTTCCTTTTGTATTTTCAGGGTTAAATGAGCTTAAATGAACAAAGGAAGCAAAAATGCAGCCAAATCTAACAATAATACAAGAAAAGGAATAAACGTGGCATGCCAAACCCCTCGACAACATCTTCCCAAGAAAAAACAAGACATCAGAAGGCTGAACACGCCCCCTGCTCATTGAACACGGGGGCGTGCCCAAGTGTCTGCAGAAAAGACAAAGTTGTAGAAGCTTCTATTTCCCAACACGGTGGCGTGCCCAGCGGACACGGGGCTGTGGTCAACGCTAAGATTCGCAGAATCCAAGCAAATCTTGATAGTACATATACGCTTCTGCACACGGGCCGTGCCCAGCGGACACGGGGGCGTGGTCAACTAATGCAGAAAAACTGCAATTAATGAAGAAAGAGAAAATTAAAGGACACGGGGTCGTGCCCAATGGACACGGGGCCGTGTCCGGGCTTCTGTGCATGCTATAAATAGAGGTGCTTGGTTCAGTTCAAAGGCATCCCTTGGCAAACCACCTCTCTCACACTTCACCCACCCACCACCACCATCACAACCCACATCCACCACTATCATCCATCATCCATCATAGAGTGTGTGTAGTAGTCTCGGGATCCAAGATTGATAGTAAGAGTTTTTGACAATCAAAGGCCATGTTTGCCTAAGTCTCTTACATCACTTGGTGAAGACAAGCATTTAGTGTAATACCTTTTATTTTTAATCTTTTCGCACTTTTTATTTGGTTATGTATTAATGACTTTAATAACTAGTTTCTTATGTTGAAGGTGAAACTTCCTTATCATTTGTCCGTGGTGTCTTGGCGTTATTTTACTGTCTATATAAAATAAAAGATTTACACCATTCATCTTTTCGCTACCTGGTCGGGGGTTAAGGGAATGGTTTGGTAAGGTTCTTGCCATGTTCAGTGTATAGATCCTGCAAGGACCTGGGCCAAGCTTAGTAGGACCTCCTTCAATACCCACTGGTATTGGATGGCGGGGGTGAGAATTTCTTGATCCCTTCATATGTAAACTACGATTAATACATTAACCCGACTACTTAGGATTGTATCCCTGCTGACACAAACTACTTAGCCGAGGGTAACATCACCTTCAAAAGAGGGGCCTACCACATTACGCATTAATAACTTAATTAATTATCTTTCAATAATCCAACCCTTTAGGATTGTATCCTTGCTGACTCAAACTACTGGGTTGAGGGTAACGTCACCTTCAAAAGAGGGGCCTACTATTATAACTAAGATAATTTCTTAAAAAGTGCAAAAGTGCGGAAATAATCAAAGGTTACACTAAAGGCGAGTCGGATCCACGTGATTCATCTTGTCTATCCGTTTTATTTTTATTTTTATTTTCAACATTTTTAGTTTTTATTTTCATGTTTAAAACCTTTTTCTAAAATTTTGATTTGATTAGGCGTTGAGGACAAACCGGTACTAAAAGCTCTTGTGTCCTTCGACGACCTCGGTATCTTACCAACGCTATATTACACTCATGATGAGTACACTTGCCCATATGTGAGTTTAGTGTTAGTAAAATATAGTGTTTTATAAATTTAAAAGTTGACTAAAGTGTTAGAAAGGGCTTAAATATACATAAAAACCTATCACGCTACGCACGCATCAATGGCCTTTTCAGAAATGGGCCATAGACGTGGTTGGACCGTTCCCGGATGCATCAGGTGCGGTTAAGTTTATCATAGTGGCAGTTGATTACTTCACCAAATGTGTTGAAGCGAAACCATTAGCTTCTACCACCGCTATGATAACACGAAAATTTGTTTGGGAACACGTCATCTGCCATTTCGGTCTACCAATGTGCATCATAACTGACAACGGCACCAACTTTGCCTTCGAAGACTTCCAAAACTGGCTAAAAGTGCTAAACATTGAACATATTTTCTTGTCTATCGCACATCCTTTAGGAAACAGCCAAGTAGAAAGTATCAACAAAAGTTTAGTCGAAGGCATGAAGGCAAGGTTGGGAACATCCAGGAGAGGCTGGGTCGATGAACTCCCGAGCATCTTATGGGCGCATAGGACAATGCCAAAGACAAGCAATGGCGAGACACCCTTTAGCTTAGTCTATGGCTCCGAAGCAGTGATCCCTGCCGAAATTGGTCTCCCTTCACCAAGAATGCTGGCTGTCAACAAAATTGACAACAGTAGGGAGCGCATGCTAGACTTAGATCTCTTAGAAGAAAGGCGCAAAAATGCAGCCATTAGCGAAGCTAAGTATAAATCCAAGCTAGAAAAATACTACAACGCGCACGAGCGAATTTGCACGTTCGACCCAGGAGACTATGTCCTGCGCGATAATGAAGCCTCTAACGCAGAGCGCCCAGGCAAACTGGCCCCCAAGTGGGAAGGCCCCTACCTCATACATGAGGACTTGGGTAAAGGCACATATAAACTACAAACGATAGCAGGCAACCTTATCCCAAGGACATGGAATGCACAGCAGCTTAGACGCTACTATATGTAAGCCTGTACTTTGATTTTTTCTGTGTACTTCATGGCCCACGCGCCATCTGTTCATTAATAAACAATAGTTTCCTTAAACTTCATTGTTTATACTATCATTCTATTATGAATCAATGTTACACATTGCGGTATATACAAAAACATAGTGGCTAATCTTCATTTGCAATACCCACACAAAGTGGCTGTCACATGCAAATATTGTAATAGTTATAAGTACAAACATTGCCATGCACCCGGCTGGGCGCGCGCAACAAAGAACCTTAGGGTCTCACACCTTAACGCATTTCCTAACCCCTTCCTGGGCAAAATTACTTACACCATGGCGGTGCTGTACAGTATACTTACTATTTACACAAGCCTTAACAATTGGTTGGAGATAGTAAAAGGAGTTCAAGTCACTTGCACTTTAAAGCCATATTAAACTTACTTCCGCACAGACTAGATGCGTAAAAGATAAACATACTAACCTATTATTTACACACGCCTTAACAATCGGCCTAAAATAATTAGAGTTTGACCCACTCGCGCGCACACAAGGCAAACCGTAAAAAAAATACTTATACGCTTTGAGCCAAAACAGTCATATATTCATCACACTTATGCAGCGGCTGGATGCATAAGCGGCTACTTGTTACAGTTCCAAAAGTCTAAAAGAAACTATACAAGTCAACAGAAAAAAGAAACAGAGGCACGTAGGTCCAACCTAATCTAAACTGCACCGTCGTCACCGCCAACATTTCCTTTCGGCTCAAATAATGTCCGCAGACGGTCAACATAATCATCTGCACCCAAGCTTTCTTCAATCAGAGCAAGGGCAGGAGCAATAAGACCATTATACGCTTCGGTTGCGGCTGACAGGGCTGCTTCGGTGTCAACCCCGCGCAGGTCACACCGTTCATCAGTCAACTTCTACACAGATACGGCATTCACTTGAGCAAGACACTCAGTGTAGCCTGCCTTGTACCCAGCTTCCTGTGCGCGGCCCACCACCTCAGCAACCGCATTCGTATTCTCCGGTGCGTCAAGGATTGCGTTCACAATCTGCCCAAACAATTGCATGGCAAATCAATACTGTGGCAAAAACAAAGAACAAGAAAAATGACAGGACACTTACATTAAGAACACCGAAGTTCCGCATCCACGTGCGGTTAACAACAAAGTTAGCGTTCATTGTTGCCAAGTCATCTCTTTCTTCTTCAGCCTTAGTTGCCCGCTCTTCGGCCTCCACCAAGCGCTGGTTCACATCAGCAATAATCAACTCGCGGGCCTGCAGCTCCTTGCAAGAATCTTCCTGCTTACAAATAACTTTCAAATATGAAAAGGCATTCTCATATTTTGATTAAGTACAAACGACTCAAGAAGCATGTTACATACCTTGAACTCCTCTATCATTTTGGCCATCTTGGCACAACCAACATTGGCATCCTCGAGGTCCTTCACCGAGGCCTCATGGCGTGCCTCAGCCTCCTTCGCCGCCGTATGCGCTCCTCTATCATTTTGGCCTTCTTGGCACAACCAACAAGCCTCTTTCCAGAGCATGCGCTCTTCAGAAAGAAGATGAGTTAGAGACCGAACCAGTTGGTGGCCCACAGCTGTGGCCCACTGCTCCGTTCGTTTATAGGCCTCGAAGTCAGCCTTTTGTTTTGCTAAGCGCTCTTCGGACGCTTGGACCTTCTCCATGGCCACGGCAGCTTCAACAGTTAAACGCTCGCACTCCTCTTCCTTGTGGGCAAGGGAGTACCAGTCATGGAGAACAACATTCCCAGCTAGGGAACCCCCAATCAGGTGAAGGGCAAGTTGCTGATATAAACTCTCACGCCCACTTGCCCTTAGCCGCCTCAACTCCGCGGAGGTCCCTATACCTTTCAACATTTCCCTGCAAAGGGAAGGGTCTGTCATCACATCCCCTTGCATAATACTCCAGGGGGAATGGACATCCAGACCATGCACTCCAGAGTAAGTGCGGTAATAATAATAATCCAGCTCCATCTCGTTTGGCTGAATTGGAGGCTAGTCAGCACTCCCTTTGCCTATCGCGTCAAAACTGGATACATTCTCTTGATTGGGGGACTTCTGCCTTTTGTCCCCCTCAACTGCACCAGAACCTCGCTGCCCGGTGGGATCAATCAGATTATCTAATGAATCCAAAGTGTCATCAACAGCGGTCTCAGCCGCGGGATTCTCAAACAACCCCTCTGCGCTATGAACAGGGGGGTTCCATCACTACTCAGGACCTGAACTTCAGGTCCACCCTCTTTCTTCTTCTCTTCTTCACCCGCAACTTTTGGGGGGAGAAGACGGTGGAATAGGAGTAGGTGGCTTCGCAATTACTGCAACATCAAGGCAAACACTTATCAGGGAAGTTCAAAACAAAAATACATTTTAAGCAAGTATGTAAGAACTTACCCACAGAAACCGTCGGCATACGCGTGCTAAGTGTCACCGTCCTAGGCCAACGCAAAGACACCTTCTTTTCTGCACCGACAGGTGCGGTATCAGCCTTCCTCTTCTCCCCAATGGTGGGCCCCGTACCAGCACCCGTGCCTCCTGCGCCGAAGGAAGAACCTGGTACACTCAACCCCTCAAGAGTAGGGGTGCTAAACGGGTCGTGTTCGCAGGTTGGCGGGTTCAACCCGACCCGAACCCGAAAATTTTACACAAACCCGAACCCGAAAATCGTATCATACATAAGAACCCGAACACGACCCGAAGTTTCGTGGGTTGACCCGAACACGACCCGTTCAACCCGAATATTTTTTTTTCTGAAATTAATATATTAAAATTAAAATTTACTTAAAAACACAAATGTATATAATAATATCATATTTAAATTATAAAATATATGTTAATTTCTCTTTTTAAGGTATAATCATTGCATAAATTACACACCCCGTTTAATTTATGACATAAAATATATTGTAAAAAAATATAATATAGTATAAATGTGTTAAACGGGTCAACCCGTCAACCCGACCAGGTTGACCCGAACCCGACCCGTTAACCTAAACGGGTTTGTAGGTTCAACCTGAAACTGACCCGAACCCGTTTAGACTAAACCTAAACCCGCGAATTTCGTGTCGGGTTTTCGGGTCGTGTCAGAAATTCACGCCCCTACTCAAGAGTGTCACTAATTCAGATTTGCTTATTCGGGGGACGGAAGGTACCTGACGTAACCTGCTTTACTGGGATGGTAACAGGTTTCTCTGGTTTCTTGGCCTTCCCAGCCATAGCCACAACCGTAGGTGCAGTTTTAACACCCTTGCCGGAAGGGTCTCCTAAGGCCCCAAGCTTACCTGCGGCAAACACAATTCCTTCTAAGATATCAGCCTGCAAGGAGAAAATATAACATTGATACATTACCAGGCCCTTGCGACAAGGGGGCATTTATTGCGGCTGGTTCCGGAATCTAGAAATCCACAACAGTGGCTTCATGCCACCCTTCTTCTCCTATACCACATTCCTCAACCGCGATCTTCCCCTCAAAATCATCAGCAAAGCTTCTCTAGAACCGCATCACTAGAAAACCGCTAATGCAATATTAGCAACGACATAATTTTATATAAATCAGGGCAAAAGCAATTACCTTTGCTTTTTTCCCTGACAACAATCTTCTTCTTTACACTCGGCTTATTCCGCAACATCATGCGCAGATACTGCAGTTCCCGGTTGGCTAATGCAAACCCTAGGGACGACTTGCAAAGTAGCAGCCCAGTCCTGCGCTCCCACTTCAGGGACGGTTATCTTCTCCTTAGAAATGCTCACAAACACATTCCTGAAATACTGCTTGCAAGCAACTGCCGCCTTCTTCACATAAAAGAATTTTGATTTCCACGTGGTAGAACCTTTTGGCGGCACCGGAAGAATTTTGGCCACGCCGTCGCGAAGTCGAAAAGAATAAACCCTTGTTGGAGATTCAAAGTGGCGAACACGCACCATCCCCAATGGGCTCATTTAGGAGATATGGATCCTGTAGTATTCCAGCAAATCCCACACAAACACCGTCACCGGCAGCCGGAGATTGTAAAGAAGGAAGAAATTGGTGAATAAAGTAATCATTCCGGCAGGGGCGTCAGCCGCCGTATCTCCGTCTTGGGGGTAGATGGCCCCATATGCCTCCGGCATTTGGATAGTGGGCATCAGATTTCGAAATGCCAGAACATTCCACTTTAATACCGGCAAAGCCTTGCTAGCTTCAATATGCTCCACCTCTTCCTCCGCTGCGGGCGACGACGATGGGGATGCCTGTTTGGACGGTGGAGAAGCCAGTTTCGAAGGAGAAGCCATCAAGAAAGATTGAGAAGTAGTGGGGGGAAGAAGAAAGAAACTTCAAACTCACCGGAAAACTCAAATATTCGTCGGAGAATACAAAGAGAAACCACTTTTGTCGCCGGAGTAAAATTTGAAATTCGAACAAGTGAGGGGAAACCCTAAGGGGCTTCCCCTTTTATACCCTCCGCAATTAATGCGAACGGCGTAACCGCAGAGACGTGCGGTTTCAGCGCCAATCACAGACTGCCACCTAGCAGGAGACGATTCTGTGACGGTTATCACGCACGCGTGGCAGCCCACGCGCCTGACACAAGACGACCACTGCACTCCTGCTACAGTGCATTTAATGCCTTGGGCAGTGCAATAGTCACCATCGCATAAGCTTTCTGCCAGCTATATCTCACCAACTTCCACCAACTCCTGCGTGCGGTCCAATACGCCTACGCTGAATCACAAATATTGATTCTTCTGAATAACCTGTGACATGTGGTTTCTATGGTACCACGTACCGCAACAACGGCTCGCATGTCGCTTTGGGAACCCCGAAAAAAATATATATATAAAGGGGGGGAACAAAGTCCGTTCGAACTTTAGTTCCATGCATGGTACATGCGTCCCAGTCATACGCACACCCGACTCACACGGCTGTGTCAAATGCTCCGAATCAGTGACGTTCCTTGGACTATGTGTCCCGTATCTTGGCGGCCTACGCTGCAGTACCTCATAGAGCCAATTGGAGTTGTAAAAATCTTTTAAAGCGAGTCTTCTGTTGAAAACCGCAAGAACACAGTCGGAACCACGAACGATTTTCTCACCAGGGGAATGGTGGCTATGGGAAACGACCTCATTCGTTACTGCGATCGATCTTTAACCACGGGAACAGTGGTTGCGAAAAGATACCCCATCACCAACTTCGTCCACAATCCACATCCAAAGCCGCGCCTTTTCATCACAATGATGGTGGACCACAACGTCGCACTTGGCCCTACCGCGCCAACCGAGGCGCCGCAGCCTGCGAAAATCAAGAACAACTGGTTTCAGTGTTCTTTTTACTTTTAAATAAAACCCATTTATTTAAACGAATGACCAGGATATAAACATGAAGCAGCTACGATGACAACGCATCCGAAGTTGTTCATGCAGACTCTTGATAATCATTGTGAACTTGAGAACAGGTAGCTCAACAATTGTAGTAACAAGTCTGCTTATGACTTTGTTTATCCACCCATTGTGTTCGCATGAATTACAATGGGAATAACAGGTCTGCTTATGACCATGTTTATTTACCCATTGTTTTCACAACAGTTACTCGCAATCTTCGACCAAACAAGACCAATGATGTGTGGCTTGTACTATCACAAGTAAGCTTCGGCCAAGCACTCAAACTAGGACATCAACATCAAAAGGTTAACCGCAGCTCGACGCTTAAAACCCTAAGGATGGATGTCCAATGGACGAACACGAAACACCCCACAAAAGATGGATCATCACTTCATCTCCAATTAATGAACATAAAGCACCACCAAGGTGCCAAATACACTTGTATCGGCAGATGCAAAGGTCAAATCGGGTTGCGGGTAATGGAGAGTTCATACTCATCTTCCATCACTGTCTGAAAGTTGGTTCGAAGCACTGACAGGTGGCAATCATGTTTGATGATATCAGAAAAAGGTAGACCACACTACCAGCCTGCCACAAAACCGCAAGAAACTACGAGATGCTTCGGCGTTAGCCTAAACTTACTCTCTGGTTCTGAATAGTCGTCAAACGACTCTACCCAACCAGTTCCACAATTATCAATCAATCACCAGATTGATTTAGATGAAACAAGAGAAAAGGCCTCGGCCGAGTATCTTCTCCAAACTTATTTCAAGAGCACCTTTTCGACCATTAGTCCAACATTCCACCCACTTGCAACTTGCACATGGAAGAAACACTAGACAAGGGAGACTTGAAGGGATATGGTCCCAAATCTCGCATCAGGCCTGCGCACAAGTGACCATCACCTGGCTCATTACCCCTACCGACAAGGATTCACCTGCGTTCCTGCGGGCACGCACGAACGCGGTGTGCTTTCCCACTCGGGACAAGATGAGAATACTCACCTTGTGTATGGAAACAGGTGTTTTCGTCACCACAAGGTATGCGGTAATCACTGCGGTTACCGCACATAGCGATGTGGCCCAGAACCGCATCCTACTATTGTTACAAGTGGAACTGACACTTTGACTTCAGTGACCAAACCAGCAAGTGGTCTGTCCGGGCACCGACAACGGTCAGCTGCCCAGCCCACATGCATGAAAAGCTGGCAGACGGCCTGACAGCCACAGCAGGACATGGCGTCACCTCCGGATGCGTCCAACGCTTCCGAGACCTGCGCTCCTGACACACCTACAAAAAGGCTACGCGTTGTCACTCTAGCCTCTTGGCTCTCCTCCCTCGTTTTTCGGCTATAAATACCCATCCCGAACCAGGTTTGAGGTAACGCTAATCTACTCTCTCACACATACTACTTAAACACACACTTTGCTCTCAAGCAAATACTTTTTTTCACGCCGGAGAGTGGTATCAAGGAGCACCCCCACCCCCATCCTCCTTGTTACGAGTCACGGTGTGTTTCCTTGTGCAGGAGATAGGTTAGAGGACGACCCTGCCATTGATCGAGGAAAGAAGGGATTAACCCTACTCGACGAGACTAGTGAATTAACCCTCCGGTTAACCACTGTTTCATCATTATTCTTTGGAGGTTCATCTTCAAGGTCCCACGTCTTATCATCCTCACAAGAAAAATGTAAAGTCTGAAGTCGATATATAGAATCATGCATAGAAAAACCAGACATTAATAAAATGGTGTCATTAGAAACTTCATGCTCATAATTAATTTATCTGAAAATAAAGTATGTTTCACAGATGGGTGGGTATTTGAGGTCAGCATTTGGCTCGCATATGGGCAGGAATTGTGGCTCAGTTTTATGATTCGATTTACCTTGAACAACAATCCCACTAAGAATGTTTTGCACAAACGTGTATTCTTCCTTATTGGGATCAATGCCATCTTCATCGAATCTCAGTTCACCTTTCAATAAGCATATGGAAGCTTCTCCATTCCCTAAGTCCTCATTGCACTCATACTCTCGAGATATGATAAGTTCCTCCTCCACTTGGTTCTCCATTGTATCATCATATGTGGAAGTATTTTCGAAGTCTTCTATAGCTTTTACCTCCTCAAATTCATATGAGTTATTGATCTTTGTCAAGTCTATGGCCTCTCCATTACTGTCTAAGAAATCAAGATTGAAGTTATGTTGAATTAAATGGACTTGTGGTAAACTTTGTGGCATTAAAACATGCACTTTTTCCTTTATTGTATCCAACTGTTTGCATAGAGTTTTAGCCATTGGAGGATATATATATACGATGGTATTCTATCATCTCCTTCTGTTCTAACCTTCTCAAAGTCATATGGGTTATTGATCTCTGTCAAGTCTATGTCCTCTCCATTACTGTCCAACAAATCAAGACTGAAGTTATGTTGAATTAAATGGACTTGTGTTGAACTTTGTACCCTTTGCACTTTGTTCTTTATTATATCCAATTGTTTGCATAGAGTTATAGCCACTGGGGGATATATATATATATATATATATATATATATATATATATATATATATATATATATATATATATATATATATATATATATATATATATATATATATATAGATAGGGGAAGGTTCATTTGAGAAGAAAATTAATTTGAGAAGAAAAAGAACAAAGGGTACAATTGTAAAACATTTAATAGTTTCTTTCTCATCTCATTTATGATTGTTTTTTTTTTTTTTTTTTTTTTTTTGACTAACTAATTAGTTATAAAGTCTATAATCCTCCACACTAAATTTTTTGCCTACACGCATCAAAATTTATCCTGCACGTTTTGAAATTTATCCTACACATATTAACTTTATCATACACACCTCGTAATTCATCATACACATCTCGTAATTCATCCTACACTTTAAATTAATTTTCTTTTGTTCTTTGAAAAGAAATATTTTTTGAAAATAAGTTACAAATTTAATGTAGTTAGTTATTAAAAAGAAATACTACCAATTAATGATCTATTTAAGTTTACCAATATACCCTTACACTAATATTAAATGCAAAAATTAAATGAAGTAAAATGAAGGGTTCTTATTGATTGAAATTTATTCTTTTTTATTCTTACAAAAAAATTGTTCTCATTTGAACCCTCCACTATATATATATATATATATATATATATATATATATATAGGGTCGGGATTTAGAGAGAACGGTGAAAAGTGTGAGAACGGTGAGAACGATTTTGGAGTTGACATGTGGCATTGATGCTAAATTACACTAAGGGGTAATATTGTCAAAAAACCCACATACATGAACTGGGTGTTCAAATAAAACGCCATAAAAACACCAAATTCAGAAAAAAAACGCCATTATAAAACCCAGTTAAAACGCCATAAAACACTCAGTTCAGCAAAAATGCCATGAAAAACTCATTTTAAAACGCCATAAAACACCCAGTTCAGAAAAACGCCATGAAAATACCTAGTTAAAAGGCCATAAAAACACATAGTTTAGAAAAACGCCATAAAAATAACTAGTCTAAAATGCCATAAAACACCCAGTTCAGAAAAACGCCATAAAACCCATTTCATTTTTTTCGAAAAGTATATCAATAGTATCTCGTTGGAAAGATTAAAAAACACTGAGTTTTATGGTGTAATTTTTTTAGAAAAATAATCACGTATAAAAAAGTTATTAACGTTTAAATATGATGGGGGAAAATGAGATATGATTAGCATATGCACCCTTGTTTGGATCTTCCAATTTTACCCCTCCTGGTACTTATAAGGTTCCCATTATTTACAAAAATGCCACCGCATCATCTTAGCCACAAATCACAAAGATCCTATGGCTAAAAATCGTTCTCACTATTCTCACACTTCAAATCGTTCTCTCATGATCCCATTCCTATATATATATATATATATATATATATATATACACACACACCATGGTATTCTATCATCCCTTATGTTCTAACCTTCCTGGATATGGAATTCTCGGCTTGTATTCACTTACCGACTTTGGATCAGTTACGACCCGTAACCTTTAATGCGATCCGACTCGTTGAAACAGTCAAGATTCATATATTACATGTCTTGTAACTCATTTCCTAGAAGTTCAGCTTCTTCCCTGTCGCACTGTTTTACTTAGTTTTGCCTTGTTTCTTCAGGTTTTCATCCGAACTCTTCACGAACACCATCTAACACTGTAAATTCAATTTATGAAGGAACAAGTACCATAAATTTATATAATTTGCAACATAAGCCCGCTAAATGCACATAGAAATCCAGTTGCTCTATGAGCACATCAGATTGAATAGTGACGAACCCTCCACATGCTACTGATTCTAAACATGGACGAAGATTGAAAAACCGGATATGAGTAGGTGCCATAAATTATGGCTAGACAATTCCAGGCGAGGAGGAAAAGCAATTTGGTGAGTTTTCCACCTCTGCGTCCACCGCCTCCACCATTCACCAAAAAAACACGATTCAATCACCCACCCATCGTTTCTCTCTCTCTCTCTCTCTCTCCTTGGTTCAATAAGTTTTTCATATACAAATTCCACGTAATTACATTGTTTATACCGCAAATCCTATATGAATAGGTACGTAAAAAGAGGTTTTGGACACAAAGGGAATCAAGAATCAGAATGACGAGGAAAAATTAAAGAAAGTCAAACCTGAAATTGGAATCATGTTTAATATTTTTTAGTTTTTTTGAATGTATTTGAAATTATGATTCTTTGATGCATGCCAAACAACCTAAACTAAGAGCTTTATTGTTATATGAACTATTTCACCAAGTGATATCTAGGTACAAGAACAGAATCCATTAGCGGTAGTGGTTGTGCTCAAAGCATATATTATACCACTTCTCATCGGCTATGGATTGAAATTTCAATCCGGTATCTCGAGTTTTGATTAGGGATCCTGGATCCTGAACAGATTGGTATCCTCAGACGCTAACAATATTGACTTGATATTTGTACTAGTGTCTCCACGTGTATTTGGTATTGACTAAATCATTACTAAATAGACAGAGAGTCGTTGGAACCTTTTTATAAGATTGGGGATCCCGATTCTTAAAGGATCTCGGTATCATGAATATTAATGCTACTAACTATTTTTTTTTATTTCGACTCTTACTCGCAGGAATGTTTATATGACCAAGTCATGACCTGAAGACTCGCATTTACAGTTGGTAAGCATGTGGGGAATGAGTTGATTTAATCTACAACTATCATAAGTGAAGACCAAGTATTCCCTGGGAATCCCGGACAGTTAGTTATGTTTCCTTTTGTATTTAAAGGACTAAATGGTCAATTAGAAACACACGACATACTCTCTCAAACATTGTAACACTTAGCTTTTGATCAACTACAGCTCACATTGTAACTCTTTATAATAAGAATAATAGAGGTTGGACGGATTTTGGTCTCGGCTCCCGAGTGCTAGGACCCAGATACGATGTTTAGACGGAAATTTGGATAGGGATATGTAACACCCCTAAATTATTAAACTATATATGTCATTATACATGTATAAGTTATAATAATTATAATAAAATAATGAGAATCGAAACTAGGAATAACTAACCTAGTTAAAAATTTAGTTAGAAAAGAAGGAAATCAAAGTATTTTAGCCTTTTTATAAAACTTAGAAAACCAGAGGGGCCAAAGATACAGATTTTGAAAGTTGTTTGCTTAAACCTGGATAAACATCAGAAGACACACACTTTGTGTGTGTCCTAATCGATTGAAACCCATGGACGAACCATACTTCTTTCAAACCCTAAATTCTACAAATTTCACTCAAAAATCAAAGAAGAGTTCAATCAAGAATCAATTTTAAGCTAGAATCTTGATCACTAACACTAGGAGATCGAAAGGTGATTTGGGTGGATCATCAAGTGGGCAAGGCGGAACGGATATCCGCTTAAAAGGAAAGCTTGGAAAAAGTACGTGGCTATACGCTTCGTAAAGTCTTGTTATTGTTTATGCTACTTATTTGAAGAATAATGATCTAGTCTTAATGTTGGTTATTACTAAGAGAAGGAATTCGTATTTAATAATCGGATGAGAAAAATTTAGAGATTTGATCGTGAATAAATGATGAAAGTGGTGGATTCCACTTAAAAGTTTAAATGGGTCAAATTGACTCGAACACTAATTGTTTGATTCAAAAAGGGCGATGGAGTTCGCTAGTGAAATCAAACGGGTCAAAATCACCAAAGTATTGAACTTTGGTAAGTTAAAGTGATAAATGTCGCTAATTGAGTTAAACAAGACAATTAGGACATATGTAACTTGTTATTGGCACTTGAGTTTTTAGTATAAAAGGCGTCGTAACTATAAGTATGGGATTGTAGTGGTTATAACAGATTAAAGGTTATAAAGTGAGGTTATAGTTCAAATTTTTGAACGGGTCAATATAACTTTTATAAACTTATGATTTCGAATGGTATAAAGTTAAGAAAATAGTGAATCATGATATGGGATTTTGATTCCATGTTATAGGTAATCTGATTACGGTCACGTAGAAAGAAACGTGACCCAACTCGGACTTAAAACGAACAAGTTATGATAGTTTTCATAAAATGGCTCCTAGCTGAGAAAATGCAGGTTTTCATAACAAACTCACTGGAAAAGTGCTCCGTCGTGACACGCGACAGAAACATCACTATCTGTCGCGACACGCGACAGTGCTCGCGGCCCGCGACGGCTGAAACCGTCTCTGTCGCGCCCGACGACTTTTGATTCCATGTTATAGGTGATCTGATTACGGTCAAGTAGAAAGAAACGTGACCCAAATCGGACTTAAAACAAACAAGTTATGATAGTTTTCGTAAAATGGCTCCTAGTTGAGAAAATGCAAGTTTTCATTACAAACTCGCTGGAAAAAGTGCTCCGTCGCGACACGTGACAGAAACATCACTATCTGTCCGCGACGGCTAAAACCGTCTCTGTCGCGCCCCGCGACAGCCGCACAGATCTGCAAAAATTTTTATGTTGTTCAGTTTGATCTTCCGAACATGTTAGACTACATTATAACATCATAAAACTGATGGTTTCAAGCATTTTGATCACAGGTAGCTATAGGGACTTGCGGATGAAGATTAAGCTTTGTTATAGAACCGATCGCGCGCATAAAGATGCTTCCGCAAATGAAACTAGTTCTTTTGATCACCAAATGTTTTTATGTTGTTTTTATATACTTTAGCACATATGGTTAGTATGTTTTAAAAAGTTAACTATGTTGGTTTGAACAACATGTTTTGGTAATGTTAAGGAATGTCTTTGTAAAGTTTTGAAACTTATATAAATGTCGTTAATTCGATATTTTATTACTAAAAAGACTTACAAATGCACGATGTATTTCATAAATCATAAAGTAAGCATGAAGGGTCTTACAAGTTGGTTTCAGAGCCTCGTTAAGACAAAGCGTGTTCGGTTTAAAGCTTGATCAAGACATCCAGTAAGAGTACTTATAAATGAGTCTAGATTTAAAGAAGTAAATGATGTGAAATATGTGAAAAGTGTATGGGAGGAGTGTACGAATACGCTCGAACCCGGGAAATACACTAAGTAAGAAAGGTAAGGAAAGATATGTACTAGACAGAACCTAAAAAGAAACAACACATTACTTGTGATTAAGTATGTGTAATATAAAGTTCCATGTAACAAGGTGGAAATAAATTAAATAGATATTGATTAACTATTGTGAACATTTAGTTAAAGAAATGGCCGGTGAAACCGGAAAAGAATCAACATCTCGTTTAACTGAGGAGATGAATGTAACGCCCAGCACCCCTAAACTTTAGACTTTTGTCAGATTTAGTCCCTAAACTTAAGTTATTGGCAAGTCTAGCCCCTGAACTATTTGATGTGTGATACTTTGATTTCTTGGTAAATCTATATGTTTGGAATGTCTATATCTATGTTTGCAATGCCTAAATCTATATGCTTGGAATGTCTAAATCTATATTGGAATGCCTAAATCTATATGCTTGGAATGTCTAAATCTATGTTTGTCACACCCCTTTATTTCCACGTATTACCGGTGGGCCCGGTGGGGAGTATCGTGACGTAGTTGATATCATCATAGTCAAACAACACAAATTATAAATGCACAGCGGAAGCAAAAGATAGATTTATTTCAACCAAACAAATTGTAATATTAAGTATCACAAAATAGTTGAAACAGATCCACAAGCGGATCGAATAAAAAGGAAAACTGTTCAATAGACTTTGACATCTAGAGCTTGCGAGACTTGAAAATATAACTTAGCCTTTTTGGAAAATACGTGAGTTTACACTGGTAAATACAACTTAACTGACTCATTTTGAAAAGAGTTTGAAAATTGATTTGAATGCACTTTGGCAATAATATCTTTTATAACTTGAGACAATTATTTAAAAATAATCTTGTATACAGTTTTACTTATTTGTCGTCCATCAGGGCCGGTTTGTAGGGCCGGTCTAGATTAACTGACACGCCACAGGTATAATACCCACGAGGTTGATTCCTTTAAGTGGGCTACCAGTTTTTACATAATGCAACTATCAGGTGTACGCCTACACCCCGTGCTTAGGTCGTGGCCATTTCTTTGAATGATGCCAAGGATATCCGGGACATGGTCATTTAACCCCTAAAGGCCATACACCAAATAATACATATTAAATGGGTCATGTAAATACATTAATTACAATCTGATTTAAATGACTACACACACTCGACCAAGCGGTACTTTTATAGTACCGTATCCCAAGCCCGTATAGGGAAAATAAGTTAAGAGTATTTACCTGAGCAAAGTATAAATCAAATACAGCAAGTGCACGTAGCTTTTACTGAGCTCTTAATCTGGAACGAAGGTTTTTAATAACCTATTAGAATCCTAACGGGTCTTTAATTAAGCTTAGACTTAGACCGGTTAGTTTTCAAACGGAAGACACGGTTCAAACGCATGATAAAGCGAAGACCGGTTTAGAATGTGGTTTTGACCCGACAAGCTTGTATGCTTGTTTAATATGGGTAACTTAAACACATTCTGGATTTTGAGAAAAAAACGATATGGTTTGACCCGTTTCGGCTAATATATGCAAACTAGTTACATAAGCCGATCCGAACGCGAAAAGCGCGTAACTAGTTACATAAGCCGATCCGAACGCGAAAATATGTTGTGACATTAGTAAGATATCTTCTATTATGGCCAAAACGAATTTAAACTCAAACTATGCCCCGTAAGGGCATTTTGGTCATTTTAAAGGTTATAAAAGAGTTTAAATAGTAATCTGAATTATAGGTCTGATTTAATCAGTAAATATACTTAATTTAATAAGTTATAACAGTAGGGTATCATATATATGTGAAATTTATTAATTATAACCAAACTATGCACCATAGGGGCATTTTGGTAATTTCACATAAGCTTAAAAGGTCAATACTAGAAATCTGAGTTTACAACTTTTGCTTACTGTTAGAGTAAAAATATTTTCTAAAAATATCAGTAGGCATCAAACCTTATATGTTTAAAATAGTTTTATTGCATACTATGCGTTAAAAACGCTTAAAAGGCGATTTGGAGCCATTTCCGGGGTTTTAAAGGAAAGCTGATATTTTTATTATTCCAGAAGGCTCAAAATATTCTATTTATTATATTGGATTAGTAGAAAAAGGTTTGGTATCAAAATAATTTCTAAAACTCATTTTATAGCCCAAAAGGGCAAAACCGGCAATTACCGAATCAAGCTTAGAACTCTAAGTTATGCTCAGCCTAAAAATAAATAAAAATCTCCAAAAATCCCAAAATCTTATTTTACATCAGTGGGTAAAAAGTTTGGTATTAAAAATTGGGTTTATAGGCTATACGCTAATTACGCCGTTTAATTCATAAAAAGGTAGTTATTTACGCTAATGAGCATAACTCCTAATCTAGACCTCAAACTTATGTCAAATTTTAGGGACAAGTTTATAAATCAGTAGTGAAGGTTTCTATTCTTTCACTTTTTCAAAAATCACATTTTAAGGAGAAAAGGGCATAATAGTCAACATTTAAGCATTTTACGGAAACATGCATATGAATCGGATAACTAATGAACCAAGTTGTATAATCTCAGAGGGTTATACTTATAGGTAACTTGGTCCTAATAAAGCTCTAAGGCATTTCTAAAATATGCTCAAACGAGTCAGAACTGAAAGTCAAAGCAGAAGTCAAAGTATGCGACTTTCGGTCTCGAACCGAGCCTAAACTGAAAATTGTCGGGTTGAACATGTTTAGACATGTTCTTACATTAATTACCAAGTTATATGAGTGATAAAACAGGTTGCATAGCTTCTTTATTGTTAATTATGCATTAATTTGAAAATAAGCTTCATGTTGACTTTTAATAATCAAGTTTGACCCGACAATTGACCTATTTAGAGTGGAAATCAGATGGTGCCCTTTTAAGGGTTTATTGCGCACATAATTACCAACTCTTAGGTACTTTCAATTTGAAATTTGACAGGATAAGTTAAGATTAATGACGAAGTCAAATCTTAATTATGAAGGTTTGACTTTACGCTAATAAACTAAGCAAAACTGAATTAAGGAAGCTTATTGATGCTTACCAAGGTCCTATGCACGACTAATGATCACTAGGAATGGGTCTTGAGCTCCAGGAACCCCCATAAACCAAGTTGTGAAGTTTTCAAATGAATGTGCTCAATGTTGCAACATTGAAGCTTCTTATTTAGGAGTTTAAATTGAACAAGATCATGCCAAACAAGTCTATGGGATGATTCCTGATCATTCCAAGTGTCCCTAGGCCCTTTAAAACCATCAAACAAGCCCCAGGTATCAAAAACAAGCTCCATAAGTCGGTTAAATGGCTGGAACAGGCACCTGTCAACAATTCTGGTCGCTGGCATGTTGAGGCGGGCCGCGTAAGATCCCATAGAGGGTTTACGCGGGCCGTGTGAGGGTGGATCTCCGGTCAGCAAGTTTCAAATATTGCATTTTAGGTCCCTGGTCCCACCAAACTTGATTCTAACATGGTTTCTTGCACTTTTGGCCCTCTAACTTGACTTTTAAGGACCCCAAGTCATAAACCAACTTTGTTAGGTCCCCGGTTATTCATACGAGCACTGAAAAGTCCTAAATTTCAATGTTGACGCTTTTAACCCCTCGTATACGAATATTGTCATAACTTTCTCATACTTTATCGAAACCTTGTGAAATTTTTATCACTTATTCTCGTGAGCATATTTAATCATTACAAAGCTTCGGGTTTGCTAAAAGGTCAATCAGAGGTATACTTTAAACATGTTGACACATTGAACCCCTGTAGTTTGTAATCTCTTACTTTCTTTCACAATTAGCTTCGTATGATCCATGATTTATTTGTTTAAGGGTATAAACATCATGTAGGGTTATTGAAAGATATATTTATTCATTTTTGACACTTTGAATCCTTTTACACACATATATTCCTTGTTTGTCAACTTTAGTCCCTCTAAATCAATCCTTTACACGTTTTAAGTCCATGACACGTGTTGATATATTATTGGACATGAATTTTCGAGGTGTTACATCCTCACCCCCTTAAAAGAAATCTCGACCTCGAGATTTACTGAAACAAATGAGGGTACTTTTCTTTCATTGTGGATTCTACCTCCCACGTGTACTCGGGACCTCTACGGGCATCCCATTTAACCTTTACAATAGGCACATGCTTCCTCCGAAGCTTCTTAACCTGTCGATCCTCGATCGAAAAAGGTTTTTCCACAAATTTCAAGCTCTCATCTATGTGCACATCTATATGTGGTATGACTAGCGATTCATCTGCTAGACATTTCTTCAGATTGCAGATGTGGAATACATTGTGAATACCACTGAGCTCTTCAGGTAAGTTTAACTTATAAGCCAATGTTCCCACACATTCGATGATCTCGAATGGTCCTATATACCTTGGGCTTAACTTACCTTTCTTACCAAATCGCATCACCCCCTTCCAAGGTGATACTTTAAGCAAAACTTTATCACCAACCTCAAACTTTAGAGGTTTTCGCCTTTTATCAGCATAACTTTTCTGCCTATCCCTGGAAGCTTTCAAGCGATCACGGATAATTGAGCTTCCCCTACTTCTGCCCAACAAATAGGCGTTCTGCATTTCCTACCATATAATGCCTCAAAAGGTGCTGCCTGAATGCTTGTATGGTAGCTATTGTTATAGGAGAACTCGATCAATGACAGGTGCTTATCCCGACTACCACCTAAATCAATTACACATGCACGAAGCATGTCTTCCAAAGTTTGAATGGTACGCTCACTCTGCCCATCCGCCTGAGGATGGTAAGCCGTACTAAAATTTAAGCGCGTGCCCAAAGAATGTTGGAAACTTTTCCAAAAATGAGATGTGTATCTAGTATCTCTGTCAGAGATAATAGATACTGGTACGCCATGCAGGGATACAATCTTATCCACGTACATTTGGGCTAATATGTTGGAGCTATAAGTCTCCTTAATGGGTAGGAAATGTGCTAACTTAGTCAGTCTATCTACTATGACCCATATAGTATCATTTCCTTTCTTGGTCTTTGGCAACTTGGTGATGAAATCCATTGTCACCATTTCCCATTTCCAAGTGGGAATTTCAGGCTGTTGTAGCAAACCTGACGGCTTTTGATGTTCAGCTTTAACTTGAGCGCACGTCAAACATTTAGCTACATAGGCAGCTATAGACTTCTTCAAGCCTATCCACCAATAATTTGCATTCAGATCCTGGTACATCTTATCAGCTCCAGGATGAACGGAATATTTGGAACTGTGGGCTTCCTGGAGGATGACATCCCGAAGTCCTCTGTAAACTAGAACCCATATACGTCGATTTAATCATAGGATTCCGTCCTTGCCGTAGAATAACTGCTCTTCAGTTACTCCTAGCTTTTCATCAGGATAGTTAGCTTCCAAAACAGCTTCCTTCTGCGCAGCTAACTACCTTTCATTCAAACCATTCTTTAATTCAATGCTCTTGGCATTGATTCTTATAGGCTTCACCCTTTCCTTTCTAATTAAGGCATCGGCGACCACATTCGCCTTGCCTGGATGGTATCTTATTTCACAGTCATAATCATTCAAAGTTTCCATCCAACGTCGCTGCCTCATGTTTAAATCCTTCTGATTAAACAAGTGTTGAAGGCTTTTGTGATCAGAGTAGATTACACACTTAGTTCCATATAAGTAATGCCTCCACAATTTTAGTGCGAATACAACGGCACCCAGCTCCAAATCATGGGTGGTGTAGTTCTTTTCATGCACCTTCAACTGACGTGAAGCATAGGCAATGACCTTGCCTTTCTGCATAAGCACACATCCCATACCGGTGTGTGATGCATCACAATATACCACAAACTCATCAATCCCATCTGGCAATGTCAATACAGGAGCGTTGCTCAACTTCTGCTTCAAAATATCAAAAGATTCTTGATGCTTAGGCCCCCAATCAAACTTGCTATTCTTTCGAGTTAGAAGGGTCGGGGGTGCTGCAATTCTTGAGAAGTTTTCGATAAATCGCCTATAGTATCCTGCCAGTCCTAGGAAGCTGTGAATCTCTATAGGCGTATTCAGCTCTTGCCAGTTCATAAAAGCTTCAATCTTAGCGGGATCTACTTGGATACCACGCTCACTAACAACATGTCCAAGGAATTGGACTTCACGAAGCCAAAATTCATACTTTGAAAATTTGGCATAGAGCTTTTCTTGATGAAGCAGTTTCAGAATGCAACGGAGATGCTTCTCATGATCAGCTTGACTCTTTGAGTAAATGAGGATGTCATCAATGAAGACGATGACAAATTTATCCAAGTAAGGCTTGCAGACGCGGTTCATGAGATCCATGAATGCGGCAGGTGCGTTAGTGAGCCCAAAAGGCATCACTAAGAACTCATAATGACCATAGCGAGTCCTAAACGCAGTCTTGTGTACATCTTCATCTTTAACCTTCAATTGATGATAGCCTGACCTCAAATCAATCTTAGAAAAGTAGCTTGCCCCTTGTAATTGATCGAACAGATCGTCGATCCTGGGCAAAGGATACCTATTCTTGATAGTGACCTTATTAAGCTCACGGTAATCGATGCACAGACGCATACACCCATCTTTCTTCTTGACAAATAGGATTGATGCTCCCTAAGGAGACGAACTAGGTCTAATGAAACCTTTGGCTAGCAAATCATCTAGTTGTGTCCTCAATTCCTTCATCTCTGGTGCCAACCTATAAGGTGCTCTCTCAACAGGCACTGCTCCAGGGATGATGTTAATTTTGAATTCTACTTGCCTATCTGGTGGTAAACCAGGTAGTTCTTCAGGAAAGACTTCAGGGTATTCAGAAATGACTGGAATATCTTCAATCTTGGGCTTCTGCTCATCAATGGTTACCTGTGCCATATAAATGACACAACCCTTCTTCAGACATTTGGATGCTTTGAGCATAATCACCTGCTTAGGCAATCCATACTGGGTATCTCCCTGAATGGTAAGTGGCTCACCAGACGGAGTCTTGATCACCACTTGCTTCTTATTGCAGACGATCTGGGCTTGGTTATGCGATAACACTATATCAAAACCGGCTAACTTAAAAGGAAGTAAGGACAACGGGAAGGAGTGGTTCCTAATGGATATGACACATCCATCTAACACTGTTGAGGCTGTTTCTATGGTTCCATCAGCTAATTCCACCTCATATTTCACACTTAAGGTTTTAACAGGTAAATTCAGCAACTTACAAAACTTATTATCTATGAATGACTTATCAGCTCCTGAATCAAAAAGTACTCTTGCATAGACATCATTTATGAGGAAGGTACCTGTTATCACATTGTCGTTCTGAATTGCCTCCTGTATGTTAATCTGGAAGACCCTAGCATTGGTCTTCTTGGCTTCCTCAGGCTTCTTGGCGTATTTAGGGCAGTTGGTCTTATTGTGCCCTTTTTCATTACAGTTGTAACATGTGGCATCTTTAATCTTCTTGCAGTCAACAGTCTTGTGCTCTTTAGACTTGCATAACCCACATGCAGGTGGTCCTGATTGAGACTTGGTCTCAAGCCTGCATTTTCCAAAGTGGCGTTTTTGGCAAGTCGTGCACTTTGGCTTCTCCTCTGTTCGTTGACTATTCTTTCCAGACCCAAACTTCTTGGAATCAGTATTTCCCTTGTGCTTCTTCTCCGACCCTCGTGAGTTATCATCCTCACGCTTTCTCTTACTTCTTCAGAATTCTTTAGTGATCTCAACCTGACCGCATCTAAAGTAAGAGACAGAGATAGATCAGCTGCTGACCTAAAGGTAGCAGGTCTTGAAGCCTTAACACTGGCTTTGATTTCTAGGGCTAAACCCCCAATGAAGCGAGCGATTCTCTTGGGTTCTGGTATCACAAGGTAAGGAACCAGTCTAGACATATTGTTGAAGCTTGTAAGATAGGCTTGGCAATCTAGGTTTTTCATAACCAACGATAAGAAATCAGACTCAATCCTTTCAACCTCATGTTGAGGCAGTAGTTATCTTTAATGAGAGAAACGAACTGATCCCATGACAAATTGTAGAGTGGGATCTTCCCAGCAGCTTGAATGAGAGACTTCCACCACGCTAATGCCTCTCCCTTGAATGATTGGGATACATACTTCACTATATCCCTTTCAGCACAACCACTAATATCAACAACTGTGTCCATCTCATCTAACCAAGTCATACAATCTATTGCCCCTTTCTCCCCAGTGAAATCCCGGGGTTTGCAGGAAACAAAGTACTTATAGGTACAGGACTTAGTACGCGGTTCATCATCGAATACTATTCTTTTGGATGGGACACTGTGTTGGTTTGAGGAATGTTGAACATCCTCTTTCTTGGGTTTAGGTTGGGTAGAGGGTGGCTTGCTGTGAGCTTCTGAATGAGTTTTAGGGACAGACTTAGAGTGGGGTACTGAAGAGGTTTTACTATGCGTCCCACTAAACTCCCTGAATTGCTTATCTACAGCTCTAGATACAGCTGTATCAATCAGCGTACGGAGCTCTCCTCTAGTTATATTAATCCTATCATCATCATGGTTTTCTAGGGGATGAGTGTTTACTTCTTCTGACCCAGCCATGTAGCTTTAATTGCTAAATAAATCACACAAGGACAAGGTTTATATAGAAGCTTATACAGTTTTATTGTTTTTGACAATTTATTAACCATGGTTTTTAATACCCATTTTAGTTAATTTGTTGAGTATATAATTATTCAGGATCTTTATCATAATCCTAAATTATAAGTTAATAATAGCATAAAAGGCCTAGTTACGTAGACAAGTTTAATTTATAAACCAGGATTCTTACAGAATTGAGGTATTAAGGTTTGAATCAAAGTTCATTACCTTTTCTTGACAGGGAGTTGTAGGCTACCACTGTCTTTAGTCCCAGAGGACGTTAATTATAGCCCGTAGGCACTTCATCCTTAAGGGATGATTATTTAAATAAGGGAATTTAGAATAACCCATTTTAAGAATGACTTATGTGATTTTATCGAATTACATTTTGTCAAGCATGTTAATTATGCTTTCAGATATTAACAAGGTTTTGAATCTTTTGGATAGGTTCTACCATCTTGGCCATGTCTGCAATGACATTTGGGCTAGGTTTTACCTTTAAGATTCTTTTTAATATTTAAACGCACAACAATCCTAATTTGAGATGTTAACAAGGATCTGAATCTAATTGAGAAACTACCATCTTGGCCCTGCCTTAAGGTGACACATGGCTAGGTTTTGTCCATTTTAGATTTTGCCATTTTATTATAATGGTAGATCTTATAATAGGAATGATATTTTAAATCTAACCGTTCCCTTAAGAGTTAAACAAGTACATGGTTGCCCTAAACGGGATTTCTAACTGAAATGACTTGCCTATGCAGGGGCTAATCAGAAAAATAACAAAGGAAACAAATAAGGACAAAATAAAACGAATTAGGACTAGTCCTAAGTTCTTTGTCTAGACTCGAGAATCAAGGAATGGACAATTGTGTAACTGAGATTAAACACAAAAGGCTAGTGTTTAATTCACTCAGTGTTGGCTCTGATACCAACCTGTCACACCCCGATATTTCCACGTATTACCGGTGGGCCTGGTGGGGTGTGTCGTGACGTAGTTGATATCATCATAGTCAAACAACACAAATTATAAATGCACAGCGGAAGCAAAAGATAGATTTATTTCAACCAAATAAATTGTAATATTAAGTATCACAAAATAGTTGAAACAGATCCACAGGCGGATTGAATAAAAAGGAAAACTGTTCAACAGACTTTGACATCTAGAGCTTGCGAGACTTGATTATTGATGCATGGAGTACCCAGCCTATTTCGTATAGTACCTGCACTTAGCCTTTTTGGAAAATACGTCAGTTTACACTGGTAAATACAACTTAACTGACTCATTTTGAAAAGAGTTTGAAAATTGATTTGAATGCACTTTGGCAAAAATATCTTTTATAACTTGGGACAATTATTTAAAAATAATCTTGTTTACAGTTTTACTTATTTGTCGTCCATCAGGTCCGGTTTGTAGGGCCGGTCTAGATTAACTGACACGCCACAGGTATAATACCCACGAGGTTGATTCCTTTAAGTGGGCTACCAGTTTTTACATAATGCAACTGTCAGGTGTACGCCTACACCCCGTGCTTAGGTCGTGGCCATTTCTTTGAATGATGCCAAGGATATCCCGGACATGGTCATTTAACCCCCAAAGGCCATACACCAAATAATACATATTAAACGGGTCATGTAAATACATTAATCACAATCCGATTTAAATGACTACACACACCCGACCAAGCAGTACTTTTACAGTACCGCATCCCAAGCCCGTATAGGGAAAATAAGTTAAGAGTATTTACCTGAGCAAAGTATAAATCAAATACAGCAAGTGCACGTAGCTTTTACTGGGCTCCTAATCTGGAACGAAGGTTTTTAATAACCTATTAGAATCCTAAAGGGTCTTTAATTAAGCTTAGACTTAGACCGGTTAGTTTTCAAAAAGAAGACATGGTTCAAACGCATGATAAGGCGAAGACCTGTTTAAAATGTGGTTTTGACCCGAAAAGCTTGTATGCTTGTTTAATATGGGTAACATAAACACATTCTGGATTTTGAGAAAAAATCGATATGGTTTGACCCGTTTCGGCTAATATATGCAAACTAGTTACATAAGCCGATCCGAACACGAAAAGCGCGTAACGAGTAACCAAATGAGTCATATATATGTTTCCTAAGTTAATATGCCTTAAATATGTTGTGGCATCAGTAGGATATCTTCTATTATGCCCAAAACGAATTTAAACTCAAACTATGCCCCGTAAGGGCATTTTGGTCATTTTAAAGGTTATAAAAGAGTTTAAATAGTAATCTGAATTACAGGTCTGATTTAATCAGTAAATATACTTAATTTAATAAGTTATAATAGTAGGGTATCATATATATGTGAAATTTATTAATTATAACCAAACTATGCACCGTAGGGGCATTTTGGTAATTTCACATAAGCTTAAAAGGTAATTACTGGAAATCTGAGTTTACAACTTTTGCTTACTATTAGAGTACAAATATTTACTAAAAATATCACTGGGCATCAAACTTTATATGTTTAAAATAGTTTTATTGCATATTATGCGTTAAAAACGCTTAAAAGGCGATTTGGAGCCATTTCCGGGTTTTTAAAGGAAAGCTGATATTTTTATTAATTCCAGAAGGCTCAAAATATTCTATTTATTATATTGGATCAGTAGAAAAAAGTTTGGTATCAAAAGAATTTGTAAAACTCATTTTATAGCCCAAAAGGGCAAAACCGGCAATTACCGAATCAAGCTTAGAACTCTAAGTTATGCTCAGCCTAAAAATAAATAAAAATCTCCAAAAATCCCAAAATATTATTTTACATCAGTGGGTAAAAAGTTTGGTATTGAAAATTGGGTTTAGATAGGCTATACGCTAATTACGCCGTTTAGTTCCTAAAAAGCTTCTTATTTGCGCTAATGAGCATAACTCCTAATCTACACCTCAAACTGATGTCAAATTTTAGGTACAAGTTTATAAATCAGTAGTGAAGGTTTCTATTCTTTCACTTTTTCAAAAATCACATTTTAAGGTGAAAAGGGCATAATAGTCAACATTTAAGCATTTTACGGAAACATGCATATGAATCGGATAATTAATGAACCAAGTTGTATAATCTCAGAGGGTTATACTTATAGGAAACTTGGTCCTAATAAAGCTCTAAGGCATTCCTAAACTATGCTCAAACGGGTCAGAACTGAAAGTCAAAGCAGAAGTCAAAGTATGCGACTTTCGGTCCCGAACCGAGCCTAAACTGAAAATTGTCGGGTTAAACATGTTTAGACATGGTTTTACATTAATTACCAAGTTATATGAGTGATAAAACAGGTTGCATAGCTTCTTTATTGTTAATTATGCATTAATTTGAAAATAAGCTTCCTGTTGACTTTTTATAATCAAGTTTGACCCGACAATTGACCTATTTAGAGTGGAAATCAGAGGGTGCCCTTTTAAGGGTTTATTGCCCACATAATTACCAACTCGTAGGTACTTTAAATTTGAAATCTGACTGGACAAATTAAGATTAATGACGAAGTCAAATCTTAATTACGACGGTTTGACTTTACGCTAATAAACTAAGCAAAACTGAATTAAGGAAGCTTAATGATGCTTACCAAGGTCCTATGCACGACTAATGATCACTAGGAATGGGTCTTGAGCTCCAGGAACCTCCAGAAACCAAGTTGTGAAGTTTTCAAATGAATGTGCTCAATGTTGCAACATTGAAGCTTCTTATATAGGAGTTTCAATTGAACAAGATCATGCCAAACAAGTCTATGGGATGATTCCTGATCATTCCAAGTGTCCCTAGGCCCTTTAAAACCATGAAACAAGCCCTAGGTATCAAAAACAAGCTCCATAAGTCGGTTAAATGGCTGGTACAGGCACCTGTCAACAATTCTGGTCGGTGACATGTTGAGGCGGGCCGCGTAAGATCCCATAGAGGGTTTACGCGGGCCGTGTGAGGGTGGATCTCCGGTTAGCAAGTTTCAAATATTGCATTTTAGGTCCCTGGTCCCTCCAAACTTGATTCTAACATGGTTTCTTGCACTTTTAGCCCTCTAACTTGACTTTTAAGGACCCCAAGTCATAAACCAACTTTGTTAGGTCCCCATTTATTCATACGATCACCGAAAAGTCCTAAATTTCAACGTTGACGCTTTTAACCCCTCGTATACGAATATTGTCATAACTTTCTCATACTTTATCGAAACCTTGTGAAATATTTATCACTTATTCTTGTGAGCATATTTAATCATTAAAAGGCTTCGGGTTTGCTAAAAGGTCACTCAGATGTATACTTTAAACATGTTGACACATTTAACCCCTGTAGTTTGTAATCTCTTACTTTCTTTCACATTTAGCTTCGTATGATCCATGATTTTTTCGTTTAAGGGTAAAAACATCATGTAGGGTTATTGAAAGATATATTTATTCATTGTTGACACTTTCAATCCTTTTACACACATAGGTTCCTTGTTTGTCAACTTTAGTCCCTCTAAATTAATCCATTACACGTTTTAAGTCCATGACACGTGTTGATATATTATTGGACATGAATTTTCGAGGTGTTACAATCTTGGAATGCCTAAACCTATATGCTTAAAATGTCTAACTCTACATTTGGTGCTTGACTCTTGAGACTCGTGAAACTTGATTCTTGGTGAAACGAGAAACTGGAGTCTTATCACTGGTGGAATCTATCAATCTTGGAAAACTTTTGGTGTTTATGATGTAACCTAGTTGATCTATTACAAAATAATACGCAACGCTTAATCTTGCACGAGAAAACGGGAACACAGAAAGGATGGATTGGCCGAAGTGGCAATCTGATCGGATGACCACCCGATTGGATGACCACTCGATCGGACGACCACCAGATCGGATGACCACCCGATCGAGTGGCCACTCGATCGAGTTGCCACCCGATCCATGCGCGCAGCTCCTTTCTCACCCTCCTTCACACTATAAATAGGAGCTGTCACATCAGTCTTTCACTGATGTGACAGCCCTACTCGACTCAGACGCACGAACATCTTATTTCTTCATTTTCTTGGCGATTTCGGTACGTTTTATGCTAGTTCCTTGTACTTTCTTGATCTACACCTCATTCTCTATGTGATTCACCTTTGAAATCACACTTTTTACCGTAAAATCACCGAGATTTGAGCTCTTGAAGGTGATGTCATCATGGTGGTTTGTACAAACTGTTGAATGATGTCATTTCTGCCAAGATCTAGCTCAGATCCAAGGAATTTCATGCGTTTTTACAATAAATCCGAACTAAATCTAGACTTTTCATATAAAACTTAAAGTTTTCTTCATCTTTTCTTCAACCTTTCACTTTAAGCGGTGAAATCCGGGCATAAGCGGACTGTAGACTTGATGGATAGTCTAGAGTAGGTTCGGAAACGTATTGAGGCCGGAAGAGACGACCATGGAACGGATTCCGACATGAACTGATTGAAAACAGCCGACTGACAAAATAGGGGTGATTCCCACCCGATCAGAACGACTGAGAGACTATAAGTTTACCGCTGTCTCAATGCGTTTCGTTTCGTCGTCATCAGCCTAGAAACTTAGAAATTTTACAAAAAGGGTGATCGGGATAAGGACCGTCCGACCGAACGGCAACCCGATTGGGTAGCCACCCAATCGGATAACCACTCGATCAGGAGACACTTGTCCTTTAGCCTTGAAACCCTTCTACACTTAAAACTTTTCCAGAAAACTTGGAACTTGGAAATCTCAATCGAGTGGCAACCCGATCGGATAGCCATCCGATCGGGCAGCCATCCGTTAGAGGTGACCAACACTAAACTCAAATACTTGGATCGAGTGGTGAACCGACCGGATAGCCATCCGATCGAACAGCCATCCGATCCCTCCTCGCTTTACGGAATTTGAATCAGGTGGCAACCCGATCGGATAGCGATCCGATCCTGCAGCCATCCGTCCCTCACACACTTGGCACTCGATCAACTGGCAATCCGATCGGACAGCCATCTGATCCAGTGACTGTTTCGACACTTTGCGTAAATCTCGTTACTATGCCCGACTCTTATCTGTTGTAATCTAATCAGGCTAATTCTAAAAGAGCTCCTTTTGATCCAATAATGGTCTATACCGTTAAGCAATCACTGTGAGTATACTCGATCCCCTTTTTACTTTAAACTTTGGGGTGTGACATGTATTCTGTAAACTATAATACGTGAATCTTTTGAAATCTAAACTCTATCCTATGCGTATGTGAAAACTTGTGCGTTCTAGTATTTTATTTGTGCTATGTGACGTTTAATCCAGGGTGTGTGGTTCCGCCTTAACAATAGTAGCGCTATAGGGGGTGCACCTCTCCCATTATTCTCAGGGGGTATTGTTAGGAGGATTCTAGTTTACCTTGAGTCTTGGGTAAACACTAAAGCATCGGGATACTTGGGCTATCACTGCGTGGACTGCGACACGAGCACGACTGAACTATTTTGTTTACGTACATTATGGATATGAGTTGTTTTAAATCTATTAGTCTATTATCAAACTTGTATACTCGCCAATACTTTTGTATTGATATTTTAATACATGTTTCAGGCTAATAGGTTGCTTCAGAACACATGGAAATCAAGCTAGCAGGTGCCTAGAAACGTCGCCTAGTTAATCTAGTCTATTGAACAATTTGAACAATGTTTGTTATGTTTGATACTTGTTAATTGTGGTTGATGGTTGTTTGTAGACAATTATTATGAAATCTATTTAATGTCTATCGAAATATTTAGTGTTATGGAAATCTCATGAGCAATCTGAACGCTTAGTGCTCGCACCCCGATGTTTCCGCCATCGGTTGGTGTGTGACAGATTGGTATCAGAGCCATAACTATAGGGAATTAGGATAAGTAGGAATACTTGCCCTAGTCTATAGTTCTAGGAATCTTAACTCTTATTTGTTGTTTAAGACTTATGCATTCTACCGTATCTGCTTCCTAGCAGCACATGATCCTGTTAAACTCACATGCGTTTCCTAAGGCTAACATAATACACACTTGATACTTTGAAAAACACTGTTCACCAGTGTTTGTATGTTGCACGAGATTTGCCCCTCAAGTCAGGAGTGACATCCAAACCTTGATGGAAAATCTCCAAATTATTCTAAGTAGGTCTTGTCTGCGGATAAGTACCAACGCTATTACGGTACGATGTTGTTAAGTTAGAGGTGAAACGCAGACCTTGATAACTAGTCCCACTCTTTGATTTTTATGCCTCGCCAAAGTCTCGAGCTTCCAGTCAATTAGGAACGTGGAATGGCTAAAAGGACGAATATCGTAGGCCTAACATCGATGACGTATTTGTCTAAGTAAGTCAAAACACGTTACCTCAATTCGAAAGGGGTTTGAATCACTTTGGTTAGTCGTCGTTCCTCTACCCGGAACAATCTTATGTTTTATAAGCCTATCTTTTATGTTATTCTATTTTTATGTATGTGGTTTTAAACTCGATTCTTCGATCATTTTGGTATACTTTTACATGAATCGCACGTATGTCCGCAATCTAAAATGTTAAATTCTAATTCTTCAGGATCAAACTAAATTTAGGGGGTTTATTTATCTGATCAATCTATGTGATGTTGTGATTGTAAGGCATTAGATGTAACATGGCATGGAATACGAGGGAAAAGTGATGTGTCCGAAGCATGGTGGATATGCCGCTGGTACTTCCTATATATAGGTGTTTCTTGCATGTTACCAACTTTCGTACTAAGTGCCATGCGAAACTTAGTGTCTGTGGATCGGTAATGATGTTGATAAATTCTAAAGCCATGAAAGGTCTGTTTGTGTGTTCTAATGTGAAATCTATCGTGAAATCTATGTGTAAGCTACGAATGTGTAAATTGAGAAACAAAATACGAAATGTAGCCTAGCGCCGAAGACGGGGAGGAAAGTGGCATGTCCAAAACATGGTGGATACGCCGCTGGTACTTCCTATATCTAAGTGTTTCTGGCATGTTGCCGAAGCTTCGTACCACGCGCTAAGTGAAGTTCGTAGTTTTGTAGGCTCGGGTTGTAGTTGTGAAGTCTATTTGGGTAAAATCTATGTTGTAACTCTATTTGGGTCAATCTATGCTATTTAACAGACTAGTCTAATGTCGTGGTTGGTAAAGTATGACACCGATGACGAGGGGGACGTGGCGTGATCGAAGCATGGTGGATACGCCGATGGTACTTCCTATATATAAGTGCTTCTGTCATGTCGCCGAACTTTCGTAGCACGTGCCATGCGAGATTTTCTGGTTTGTGGACCGTTAACACTAATCTATGTGAAATTTGTTAAAGTCTATGGAAAGACTATTGAGGTCTATGGCAATCTATTGAAATCTATCGGATTAGTCTATGTGTGTATTGTGATAATGTTGAGCGTGTTGTTTGGCAATTACGACACGTAACATGACGCCGAGTACGGGATAGAAGCGATATGCCCGAAACGTTGTGGATACGCTGCTGGTACTTCCTATATATATGCATTTTTTACTTGTTGCCACGCTTCGTACAACGCGCCATGCGAAGGTCGTGAGTTTGCGGTATTTATATGAATCTCGTGAATCTTAATGTCTTAGTCTATTCCATGTTAATCTAAACTTATACAATCCTTCTGTTGGATCTTTTAGATGTCTTCTCGGAAGTTATCCGACACTCTTAAGAGATCTAGGGAGAAGTCTCATAAAAAGATGATGTCTTTCATGGCCGACCAGATTGCTCGAGTCGTGCCAAAGATCATCTCTGAGCTCCAAGGATCAAACACTCCTCCATCCTCTATGGACTCGAAGCCCGAAAAGCAAAAGCCTACTAAGTTCAGCTACAAACATTTCATCTCTTGCAACCTTAAGCCTTTCACGTGCAGTGATGGGGTGACTGCTATGCTCAAGTGGTTCGACAACATCGAAGTTACCTTCATTAACAGCGAATGCCCAGATCATCTAAAGACTAGGAGTGCACCTGGAATGTTCCAAGGTAGAGCGTTGGAGTGGTGGTCGAATGAGAGAAACATCTGTTCTAATGAAGAAGCCTATGCTCTTCCATGGGCTGAGGTGCGAGAACTCATGATGCTCGAGTTCTGCCCTCCTCATGAACAATTGAAGCTTGAAGAAGAGTTTTGGCATCTTAAGCAGGTTGGTGATGATAACCTGGCTTATCCTACCTGATTCAAGCAGCTGAGCTTGATCGTTCCTCATTTGGTTTCTATTCCTAAGCGAATGATAACCAAGTACATCAATTGTCTACCTCCTGCTATGCGTGATTCAATTGAAGCAGCTCAACTCGACAATATTGAAGAGGTCTATCCTCTGGCAGCAAGTTTGAACAACAACCGTGTAGGATCGAATTCTGACCCGAACGAGTCTATCAGAGGAGTTTTGATCAGATACAGGTGCGGAAAACAAGTACCTGACGTAGAAACAACTATATCTTCACTTAAATCACTTTGTTGATTGATATAACAGCGTTTACAATCAATTCTCACACCGGCAGCACCTCGGTATGGAAAATCAGAACGTTACAAATGATTTCACTTAAGAGGTATTTATAGTGTTGGAGGTTTCACTTGAACGGACATGTACGTTCAAGCGGAACCTCTCATAAGGTTTCACTTGTACGGACATGTACATTCAAGCGAAACCTCTCATAAGGTTTCACTTGTACGGACATGTACGTTCAAGCGGGACCTCTCATAAGGTTTCACTTGAACGGACATGTACGTTCAAGCGGAACCTCTCATAAGGTTTCACTTGAACGGACATGTACGTTCAAGTGGAACCTTGTACAATGCGCCCTCATCTAACATTCTAAGACTAACACTCGATACAAGACGAAGTCGACAGATGTAGTGCACCAACAGACTCCCCCTCAGATGTTGACGAGTCTTTAAGTGTCGAGCCTTCACATCTTCAGTCTTGCTCTGTCTCTGGGCTTTACACTCTCTATCTATTCACGCAAGTCTTCAGACTCCCCCTTGCGATATACTGGCATTTCTTCAGTCATCAGCATCATCAGCTTTAGGATCGTTGTCTGATTTTCCGTCTAACAGCTTCTCAATATCAGTCAGCCTGACTCTTCATGTTCCAAAATCTTTGCCTGGCTATCTCCAATCAGAGACCTCAAGTATTGGAACCTGGCTTCTCATTTAGCTCAAATCTCAGGAACGAATAACCTGGCTCAACTTGACCTGCATAAGCTCTACCTCAAAGTAAATTTCTTTCACATACATATTTCAAACATATAAACTTGCACTAACTTAGACTCTCTTTCAAAACAAACACAGATTTTGATGAACCACTTGAAAGGATAGATTATGAAAACATTTAATTCCAAACATACACTCCCCCTCAAATATTACTCATCATGTTTAGCACTCAGAATTTTGAAAATCTGCTTTTCAATACCAGTTGTCAAAAATCTTTTTGAATTTTCTGAAACTTTATGCTAAAACACACTGAAAATCTTTTTGGATTTTGAAATAAAGAAACTTGAAATGCAGTCTAGAAATATTTACAAACAATATTTTTGTGAGTTCATGTAAGAGGATCATATCAGTTTTTGAGACAAGTCACCAACACCGTTAAGCTTCATTTCATTTTAAGTTCTAAACAATTAACCTAGATTGTCAGTATATTTGTCCACTTAAATTTTCACACAAATTTCAATTGATCCGAGATACCATGTTAATGTCTTAAGAACTTAAACTTATCTGTTTGTCCCACTACTTGAATATACTCCCGTATCCAGATCCCAATATTCAGTCTTACAGGTGAGTATACCACAGATGATATCTGTTCAGGGGTTAAATGCGAGGGCCGTGAGAGCTCAGGTCGATACTTCCGTATACGCAGAGAGATGACGGCTTCGACTTTTCGGTGTGTCCCCTTTAGAGGATCTTTTAGTTTCAACAGCAGCGACTATCAATTTTATTGTTTCATCAGCTTCCTGAGTGCGGCGCTTATGTTTCAAAGCATAGCAGAAAGCATTATCCAGGGACTAGGTTAGTACTTCCATACAGCAGAAGTCCCGGGATAATACCCCAGATATCACTGAGCATAAAGACCTAGTATCTCAGAATAAGGGACCTTTCAAACAAGATTTCAGGGGTTACCTATATATCCAAGATGTTGTTACCCACCGAATAAGCAAGTTCGAATTTTTAGATTTATATCTCGTCACAATTTACTAAATGTGTAAAAACCTACTGGCATATCCGCAGTGAGATTGTTTATCACATTTTTAACTCTCCAATTTTTAGCATGTTGTGACAGTCCACTGATGTACTATCATTTCCTCTTTTCACAACGAAACTCATTTTTGAATTTTATCATGTTTTTCGCTTTTTCAAATTTTCTAATTTTTTTGGATTTTCTGAAATTATCTACTCCCCCTAAAATGCAAACACATTAAAGAAATTTGAAAAACTATCTAAGCTTTTGACCCATTTGAATAAAATTCAAAACAAACTGTACAGAAACATGACAACCGTTATCAAATCGCCTCAATTCGCCATTCACTAGACATAAACTATCAGAACTCCCCCTTTCACAAACCATTTTCTCATTTAGATTTCAAAACACTTAAGTTTGTTTTAATCAAAATGATTTTTCCGGAAAATGAGTTTGTTTTTACCACTTGTAAGTTTACCACTTGTTTAATTACGGGGATATGGTTCATCATCTTGTCAGTTTTATCAAATGTAGTAAATCAAGTACAACTTAATGTCCCTGATTTACCATTAATCAATTTAAGCAACATGTACCACTTTGTAAAAATAATCAAACAATACCACTTGTAGGTATATCATCTCTACACAAACCATTTTACGAATCAGAATGCCGATTCCTGCTTCACACTTACCAACCTGGAAGCTCCGGCATAGTCCTTTGACCTGTAAAGTTTTAACAATTTTAAGAACTTTCAAAACAACCTTATTAAACATGAAAGATGCCGATTCCTGATCCACGATTACAAACTTGGGATCTCCGGCAAGTCAGGTTTTTCAATCGAAGAAAATGTCCACCCAAGCCTGACCAGTCTTGGGTGATTTCAATTCAGATTTTGTTGGGGTGTAAGTTGCTTTCTTCTTAGCGTAAAAGTATTTTACCCCTTTCACCTTCCCATCAACCATTTTTCCGAAAATTTTCTTTACATTCCCATTAAAAGCCTTTTCAACATCAAAATTATCCTTTTCAGAATAACCCTGATTTGAGATTTCAGATTTTCCAACTTTCCTTTTAAAAATCCAGTCCTCAATGGTGGAAAGTTCTCATCATCCATTAAAGGAACTGAGTTTTCATCATTCTCATCAAACTGTGGCTCCTCTGATTTTGTGGAATCAGATTCATCGCCAGATTTTACTTCAGATTTCTTAACAACCCATTTTTGGTTGTCAAGTTTCACACTTCGCTTGTAAAATCTCTTCGAACATTCACCAACTTCAAATGTTGAATTTTTGAAAACTTTAAATTGTTCAGTTGGTGGTTCGGTTTTATCAACAACAACTTCTTTTAGTTTTCCAGAAACTCCCTGTTTTGTGTTTGTCGCTTTCGGACAGTTCCATGCAATGTGACCAGCTTCATTGCATCAGAAACAGGTTCTTGTTTCTTTCTTCACGTAAGCTCCATTCTTTTTCTTCTCGGCAAGAAATTCTTGATTAGATTGTTTCCAGAATGAGCTTTTTGCTTCCTCTTCCGAGCTTGTTCCTGAAACAAATTTTGTATTTGTTTTAGAAATTTTTTCATTTTTATAGTTTTCTGTTGGAGTAAAACCAAGTCCTTTCTTTTTGTAGCTACGATTTTGGTTTGGTTTCTTTTGAAAACCAGAACCAGAATTGTAACCTTTTTTCTTGTTTAATCTTTGTTGTACTCTTGAGGTGTAAGGTTTAGGTTTACCATTAAGATTTGAATCTTTTATTTCAGAAATATTAATTTCTGTTAGTTTGAAAACCTTTTTAATCAATTCATTTTTAATACCTCTTATTGGAAACTCTTTATCAAAATATAATTTGTCAGAATCATTCAAAGTATACACAACTTCAAATGTTTCATCATTCAAATTAGATTTTGATAACAAAAATTCTATACTATAAACCCGTTTTCCTGACGATTTTGAACTCTTTTCGGACGAACTTGAACTCCTGACTGACTGACACGAACTTTCGGACTCAGACTTTGACTCAGACTCCTCATCCTTTTCCAACACCTGATCGACCACTCGTTTTATCAAATCGGACTCATGATCTGTGTCGGACGCTGTGAACGTGACGTCAATATTGTCTGGTAAAACATCGGTTATCTCGGATTCTAACTTAATATTGACTGCCTGTTTTAGTTCTTCCTCGTTAGGTTTTCTAGGTGAGTACCCTTCCCAAATCGGCGGCGGACACTTATTATAACAGACACCCTGTTTCTTACCAGTATCCTTCTTCTTCTTTGGCTGTTTATCTTTAAATGCCTCAAATCCTTCAACAGTTGGATAAATTCTGTCGATTATGTAGTCAAAACCTTTGTAACTTTGCAGCAATCTTCTGATTCTTTCATTCTCAGCTGCTTCATTATCCAACTCTTTCTTCCACTTTGCACATTCTTCTATGTACAAGTTGATCTCTTTCTGCTTTGTCATCATTGTAGCATTCATCATTTTCAAAGCTTTCTCTCTTTCAGAGTTAGTCTTCTCCAGACTATTCACATGTCTGTTTAATACATCATACGACTTTTTCAAGTTCTTTACATCAAACAACAATTGTTCTTTCAACTTTCCTAACTCACTAAACCTCTCATCTTTTTCTATACATTGTTTATAGGGTTTTGTGACTTCAACGATCTTCTTGACTTTAATTCTCTTTTCAACTTCCACAATCTTCTCAATCACTTTGACTTCTTTCATTTCCTTTGCAGCTTTCCTCTCTTTTAATTTCTTCAATTTTTCTGCAAAATAAAAATCAAAAGTGTTAGAAGATAAATGAGTTTTTCCCAAATTTATCTGTTCCATTTCTTCATCATCAATTGTTTCTGATGAACTGTTTTCAGAAGAAACAGATCATTCATCTTCACTCTTTTCTTCATCAGATAACACTTCCATCCATTCCTTCAGCATTTATGGCTTTCGAACAATATGTGCAATGAAAGCATGAGCATTTGAATCAGCTGGAATGTATTTGTCCCAGCTAAATCCTCCAGCCATTTTCTCATCATCTTGATCAACAATGCCATAATAAGCTTTCATGTTTGCATCCTCGATCATTTTTCCATGTGCTGTTTGAGGTTCTTTTTGTTGATGCAGTTGATGAGTGATTTGCTGATAAATGGTCTTCCTATAATAATCATCTTTCCCAGACGACTCCTTCGCTCCTCTCGGCTCCTGATTCTTGCACTCCCTTTTAAAGTGACCTTTCTCCCTGCAACGAAAACAGACAACTTTAGATTTATCAAATCCAAGATTAGAAAGATTTGCATCCAAGAAATCAGTTCTCCCTGTAACCAATCTAAACTTTTCTGCTCTCCTCAAAACACTCGCCAATGCCCATTTAATATCCATCAGTTCTAGCTCCTCTGCATCAATTTGGTCATAATCTTCCTTTGTGAGCATCGGATTACCAATTCTTCCGGCAATCAACCCTTCATAAGACTCTAATGCAGTGACCAATAATCCCATATGATGCTTTACAACTTCTTCAGAATAATTTTGACCATTTTGAAGATGTAGAGCTACATTGCACTGAATCGAATGTCCATTTCCAGCAGATGCACTTTGAACACTTGGAGGATTCACCGTTGAAAAACCACTAGAGTTGACTGATCCTTGACTGCTTGGTGTAGGTTGATTTCCAGCACTAAATGCAGTTTGTATCTTTGGACTTGCTTCAGCAGTTTGAACATTTCCTTTATAGTACAATTTAATATCTTGTTGATGAGTAGAACTGTTCATTCTAGCAATTTTCTACTGCTCCAAATCCTGTGCCTCCAGCTTCTCGATAAACTGTGCAATAGATAGCCTGCTAAACTGTCCGGAATTCTTCAATATCATCAGATATGTGCCCCATTCCTTTTGCGGTAATGCGTCAGCAAGCTTTTCAACCCATTCAGCTGGAGTTTTTATGATGTTTAACTGTGACATGGTGCGAACAAGATGACAGTATCTCTCAATAAGAGTCTTGGTTGTCTCACCAGGAATACACGTAAACAGCTCAAACTCCTTTTTCAACAAAGCTGCTTTACTTTGTAGCATTTCAGTACTTCCCTCAAACTTCTTTTAAGAGCTTCCCAGATAGAATAAGCATTTTCATCATGTTGAAGTAACACAAATATATCCTCTTTAACAGCTTGTTGTAACAAATTAATCATCATCTTTTCTGCTTCATAACTATCTCTTTCTTGCTCCGTGAATTCTGAAATGATTTTATCGACACCCACTGAATTCTTTGGCCTCTCATATTCAGTTTCGATGCTCTCCCAAGATTTCAGATGATTCGCCTGAACCCAATTCTCGAACCGTTTCTTCCATCCGTGATAATCTTCAATTCCCATAAGTTTCGGGGGTTTTTGCATTGTTCCGGTTTCATTCTCCATTGTCATGTTCTTAGTGTTGGTGCAGTTGTTTGTCGACTACATCTTCGTTCGAGTCTTAGAATAGAATTGATTGTATAATGAACGGAAAACGAGAAAACATGTAATAGATAGGTCAGCTCATTGGTCCAATTAGGTTAGGTTCGCTCGAGTGGACATATGAGTGGTCCGCTCGAACTGCATTGATCAGGTTCGCTCGAACAACAAGATGTTGGGTCCACTCGAACGGCAGGTAACATGGTCCACTCGTATGTCAACATTGTGGGTCCGCTCGAGTGTCTAATGTCTGGTTCGCTTATTGGGCCTGTCCAATAAGCAAACCCAAACGCCTATATATAGTTCAATGAGCGATCTAGTCAGGTGTGTGTGTTGAAATCGTACCGAAGTGCTGCTGGTGCGAGATTTGAACTGTAAAAAATTGTCAGATCAATAAACAAGTAGTTAAAGTGATTTGCTTGCTATTTCTACCTTAGTTTCTTGTAATTCCGCACCTGAAACCAAGGAGAAAGCCTCTGAACGACTCGTTTAGATTAGAAAACGATCCTACAATTGGTATCAGAGCCATAATAAAATTTTGAAAAATTTAAAAAAATTGAAAAATACAAAATGAGACTTGTTGCTATAAGAGGAAATGATAGTAAATCGGTAGACTATCACAGCATGCTAGAGATTTGTAAAGTCAAAAATGTTTTTAAACAAGTCTTACTAATGATGTGTCAGTAGACTTCACACAGTTAGTAAATTGTATTCGAGATATAAACCTAAATTCAAACTTACTTATTTTGTGGGGAACTCTACTTGGATATATAGGTAACCCCTGAAATCTCGTTTGAAAGGTTTCTTATTCTGATATACTAGGTTTTTCTACTCAATGATGTCTGGGGTATTATTCCGGGACTTCTGCTGAATGGAAGTTCTGACCTAGTCCACGGATAATACTTGCTGCAAAATGCTTGAAACATAGCATAAAGCCCTCAGCTGATTAGACAATAAAATTGATAATCAGTTGTTGTAGCTAAAAGATCTCCTAAAGGGGACACACCTTGAAGTCGAAACTGATATCTCTCTGCGCATACGGAAGTATCGACCTGAGATCTCTCAGTTTTCGCATATCCCCTAATTTATATACAGATATCATTTTGTAGTATATTTTTACCTGTAAATCAGAATATTGAAATCTGGATACGGGAGTATATTCAAGGGGTGGGACACACAAATAAGTTTAAGTTCTAAAACATTAAATATGTATCTTGAATCAATTGAAAACTTGTGTAGAGGTTTAAGTGGACAACAATATTGACAATCAGAAGAAAATTTGTTTGAACATATGCTGATTAAGTAAGATCAACGATGTTAGTGATGTGTCTCAAAAACCGATATAATCCTCTTGCACAATCTCTCAAAAATAGTGTTTCATTTCTGTATTTCATTAAAAAAATCCAAAAATATTGTATTTTTTTTGTTTAAATTTGAAAACTCCAAAAATATTTTCGACAACAGTGTGTGAAGAACTGATTTTCTATATTTCAAATGTTAAACATGTTGAACTTGTGGTTTGGGTGAGTGAGTGAGTGAAATAATGAAGTTTAAAACGTCAAAATGGTTCATTAAACTTGTATTCTAAGTTGAATGTTAACCTACATATTGATCTTCATAGTCTTTAAAATGTTAAATCTGAAATTATTCTTATGAGTGTTTGAGATGTATGCAGATGATGAGCTGAACAGAGAAAAGCCAGGAGATGATTTCAATGGTGGTAACAAATCCCAGATGACAATCCTAGCAGGATGATAGGGGGCGTCTGACGATAGTTATAGCCAAAGAAAGATCCAGGCAGAATTCCTGAAGAAGACCGAGCAATATCCGAGAATGTCATGTTGAAGACTCTCACTGAAGATTCCGTCAACATTCAAGGGGGAGTCTGTTGGTGCAGTTGTCTGTCGACTACATCTTCGTTCGAGTCTTAGAATAGAATTGATTGTATAATGAACGGAAAACGAGAAAACATGTAATAGATAGGTCAGCTCATTGGTCCAATTAGCTTAGGTTCGCTCGAGTGGACATATGAGTGGTCCGCTCGAACTGCATTGATCAGGTTCGCTCGAATGACAAGATGTTGGGTCCACTCGAACGGCAGGTAACATGGTCCGCTCGTATTTCAACATTGTGGGTCCGCTCGAGTGTCTAATGTCTGGTTCGCTTATTGGGCCTGTCCAATAAGCGAACCCAAACGCCTATATATAGTTCAATGAGCGATCCAGTCAGGTGTGTGTGTTGAAATCGTACCGAAGTGCTGCTGGTGCGAGATTTGAACTGTAAAAAATTGTCAGATCAATAAACAAGTAGTTAAAGTGATTTGCTTGCTATTTCTACCTTAGTTTCTTGTAATTCCGCACCTGAAACCAAGGAGAAAGCCTCTGAACGACTCGTTTAGATCAGAAAACGATCCTACAATTGGTATCAGAGCTCAGGTGGAGGTTCTCTGCAGAAAATAGCCGGTTTTTCGTCACTTTTTCTTACTTCTACACGTTCTTTCTTCATTTCAGACACTTTCAACGGTCGAAAATTGCTGAAAATCTCAAGGATTGTGCGCAATAGTACAGAGACAAACCCTTGAAAGTTTGGTGAAAAAATTCGAAGAAAAATGAGGTCCGATTGGAGGTCCGCTTATTTGGACAATTAGTGATCCGCTCGTCCGGTTCGCTCATTCGAACGGTCCGCTTATTTGGACGTTCGGTCCGCTTATTTGGTCGATCAGGTTCGCTTATCCGACCGGTCCGCTCCAAAAGAATTCATCCGGTTCGCTTATTCGACCAAGTTACAATCTGGTCCGCTTTTCTGACATCTGGTTCGCTCATTTAACCCATCCGGTCCGCTTTTGTGTCCAATTGCTGATTGGTCCGCTTTTTTGTCATCTTGGTTCGCTTATTTGTCAACAAACACGTGTCGGGTTTTTGCGAAAAATGGCAATGGTGTTTGATGAACAGGAGAACTATTATTTCGAAAGATTTAATGATTGGCATCATGGATTTCTAGATGAGGGTTATAGAAAAGTGAGCAAAGATGGTTGGGCAAAAAGGTTTAAATATTTTGTGTGTCTGAAAGACGAAACGTTGGAAGATCTTAAAGACCGATATGGTGTCTTACTGAATTATTTGAAAGATCATGAGATATATCCGTCAAATGCTGAGAAATTAGAGAAGTTTGCAGATGCATTACCAATTGAATGGGGTGAATGTTTAAAAAATTTAAGGGAGGACTCAAATTTTTCAAAATTACCTCTAAATCAATTCATCAGCAAACTTAAAGCTCAACTTGAAACCAGAAAGAAAAAGAAAGAAATGATCAAGGTTTTGGAGAATAATGTACTAGATCTGAGTTCAGATGTGATTGAAGAGATGCACAAAAGGGTTGCTAAATGTGTCAGGGCAAAATATGTGCTGAAATATGATTTCAAACGAGGTTGTTATATTGATAATAATAGAAATCCTCTTGATTTCGTTAAAATCTTTTGTGCAGGTACATTCATAGCAAAGGAAGAAGAAGCTACAAAAGCTGAAGAATCGGTAAAGAATGAAATAATGTGCTCAAAATGCGATAACGTCAAGACTAATAATGACAAACTCGTGAAAGACATGGGAAGTTTGGCATCCGAATTCAAAAAGTTGAAAAACGAGAAGCACACTGCTGAAAACCAGATTCTTAGGTTACAGGAAATGTGTGAGAAACTGAAGGTTGAAAATGACAAACTGTTAAGTAATTTGAACAGTTTGACATTTGAAAACAAGAAGTTGAAAGAAAAAGAAAAAGTTTTTGAAGAGAAAATTAAAGATTTTGAAATTGAAAAAACAAGAAGTGAAAAAGATTTTCAAAATCAAATGAAAATTCTTGAAGATGGGAGAGATGTGTTTAGTAAAAACAACATTGAAAAACAGAAAATGATAAATTCCCATCTTCAGAAAATTATAAAATTGGAAAAAGAAGGTGAACGTGCTCAAAAGAAAATCAAAGAGTTGGAAAAAGAGCTTGAAAGCAAACAGAAATCTTCAGAAGATTTAGATTTCTGGATTAAGCTTGAAAACAAGAATCTGAAAGCGAATGAATCAAAATTTCAGGAACAGATAAAAGTTTTGATGAATGAAAAATCTGTTCTTGAAAATTTGAAGAATGATAATGAGAAAACAATCAAGTTTCATTTTGGGAGAATATCTCAGCTTGAAAGTGAAGCTGAGAATTCGAGGAACAAAATTGATGAACTTGAGAAGAAATTGATAGGTTTTGTGACTAAATCAGACAGTTTGAATTTTCCCTGTCCAAAATCAATCAATTCTGTTCCAATAAGTGACAATGTCACAAACTTTGACAATGTCAAAGTTAAAGATTGTGGTGAAAAATCTGATGATAAAAAGGAAAAGTTTCAGAAAACTGTTCTGCAATCGACTGAAAAGGGTGAATGCTCGAAGCAAAAACCTTTGAAGAAGAAAGCGGAACAGAAACAAAAAATTAAAAATGAGAAAATTGTTCAAAAAGATAATAAAAGCTCATCAGATCGATCATCCAATCAAAATGAAAAATTACAAAAAGTAAAAAATGAAAATTCAAAAAATGTTGGCAATAAGTGGTGCAGGTCGGACCACAATGCTTCAAAGCCAAATTCAGCAAAGTTGAGAAAGGAATATCACCAAGCCAAACAATGCTTTGATCTGAGCGTTTGGACTTAAAATGGTGATTGGTACGATAACAGAGTGTGTTACAGCTGCGGATATCACGGACACATTGCTGTTAACTGCCAGTATTGGAGTTATGAGACCAGGAGGTGCTTTAACTGCAACATCAAAGGTCACATTGCCAGAGATTGCTCACGAAGATCGAATGACAGATTGAGGGCTAATTCTCAGAAAATGGCAAAGAAGATACCAGTCGTTGTCAAGCCTAAAGAATTGAAAGCTTCGGGCCAAAACGTCAAAGAACAGAAGGTCAAAGAACCTAAAGTTCAAGAAACAAAAGTGAAGCTTTCTCAGGGGCAGAAAGACCGACTGAGGAAAAAGAGAAAGAAAGCGAGAGAATATCTTGAAAAGATATTGTCCTCGGATTCACGGGACAAAAGGAATAAAAGTTCTGATGAATCTACTCCCTCAGCTGTAAAGACAAACGAAAAGAATTCATCAGATACAAATCTGGGGACAAAAGAGGAGAAGAAGAAGGAAAAGGTCGGCGATGAATCTGACGTGCCGAAGTCAGAAAAGCCACCTTCAGGCGATGAATCTGACTCATCAAAATCAGACAAGCCTAAGTCAGGAAATGATTCTGGTATGGTAAAACCAGAAGAGTCATGTGTTGAGGTAAAAGTCGAGAATTCTAGTTTAACAATGGATGAGAAAAACTTTCCACCATTGTTGAACAAGAATTCAAAATCACCCAAGGACAGTCAGGCTTGGGTGAAACTTTTCAAATAGAAAAACCTGACTTGCCGGAGATCCCAAGATGGTATCGTGGATCATGAATCGACATCTTTCTTGAATTTAATTCGGTAATGTCATTCATTCAAACGATAAACAAGGTTTGTTTATGGTTGGTGATTATTTTTGCAAGTGATGAGATATTTTGATTGCATATGGATAATCAAGGACATTAGTTTGTACTTGGATTTTCCTACATCTGATTGAAAAACAAGATGATGAAGTAACTCCGTACCTAAAATGTTTGGTAAACAAACTAATTTTTCCGGAAAAACCATTTTGATTAAAACAAACTTAAGTGTTTTGAAATCACAATGGGAAAATAGTTTGTTGTGAGGGGGAGTTCTGATTGTTTTTGCATGAGATTGGTGAATTGAGGTAATTCACATAATGTTGTCAATTTTCGTGTATAGTTTGTTTTCAATTTTTCCTCGAAAAATCAAAATTGAAACATATTTTGATTTTAGGGGGAGCAATAAAATTTTGAAAAATTTAAAAAAATTGAAAAATACAAAATGAGACTTGTTGCTATAAGAGGAAATGATAGTAAATCGGTAGACTATCACAGCATGCTAGAGATTTGTAAAGTCAAAAATGTTTTTAAACAAGTCTTACTAATGATGTGTCAGTAGACTTCACACAGTTAGTAAATTGTATTCGAGATATAAACCTAAATTCAAACTTGCTTATTTTGTGGGGAACTCTACTTGGATATGTAGGTAACCCCTGAAATCTCGTTTGAAAGGTTTCTTATTCTGATATACTAGGTTTTTCTACTCAATGATGTCTGGGGTATTATTCCGGGACTTCTGCTGAATGGAAGTTCTGACCTAGTCCCCGGATAATACTTGCTGCAAAATGCTTGAAACATAGCATAAAGCCCTCAGCTGATTAGACAATAAAATTGATAATCAGTTGTTGTAGCTAAAAGATCTCCTAAAGGGGACACACCTTGAAGTCGAAACTGATATCTCTCTGCGCATACGAAAGTATCGACCTGAGATCTCTCAGTTTTCGCATATCCCCTAATTTATATACAGATATCATTTGTAGTATATTTTTACCTGTAAATCAGAATATTGAAATCTGGATACGGGAGTACATTCAAGGGGTGGGACACACAAATAAGTTTAAGTTCTAAAACATTAAATATGTATCTTGAATCAATTGAAAACTTGTGTAGAGGTTTAAGTGGACAACAATACTGACAATCAGAAGTAAATTTGTTTGAACATATGCTGATTAAGTAAGATCAACGATGTTAGTGATGTGTCTCAAAAACCGATATGATCCTCTTGCACAATCTCTCAAAACTAGTGTTTCATTTCTGTATTTCATTAAAAAAAATCCAAAAATATTGTATTTTTTTTTGTTTAAATTTGAAAACTCCAAAAAGATTTTCAACAACAGTGTGTGAAGAACTGATTTTCTATATTTCAAATGCTAAACATGTTGAACTTGTGGTTTGGGTGAGTGAGTGAGTGAAATAGTGAAGTTTAAAACGTCAAAATGGTTCATTAAACTTGTATTCTAAGTTGAATGTTAACCTACATATTGATCTTCATAGTCTTTAAAATGTTAAATCTGAAATTATTCTTATGAGTGTTTGAGATGTATGCAGATGATGAGCTGAACAGAGAAAAGCCAGGAGATGATTTCAATGGTGGTAACAAATCCACGAGATGACAATCCTAGCAGGATGATAGGGGGAGTCTGACGATAGTTATAGCCAAAGAAAGATCCAGGCAGAATTCCTGAAGAAGACCGAGCAATATCCAAGAATGTCATGTTGAAGACTCTCACTGAAGATTCCGTCAACATTCAAGGGGGAGTCTGTTGGTGCAGTTGTCTGTCGACTACATCTTCGTTCGAGTCTTAAAATAGAATTGATTGTATAATGAACGGAAAACGAGAAAACATGTAATAGATAGGTCAGCTCATTGGTCCAATTAGGTTAGGTTCACTCGAGTGGACATATGAGTGGTCCGCTCGAACTGCATTGATCAGGTTCGCTCGAACGACAAGATGTTGGGTCCACTCGAACGGCAGGTAACATGGTCCGCTCGTATGTCAACATTGTGGGTCCGCTCGAGTGTCTAATGTCTGGTTCGCTTATTGGGCCTGTCCAATAAGCGATCCCAAACGCCTATATATAGTTCAATGAGCGATCCAGTCAGGTGTGTGTGTTGAAATCGTACCGAAGTGTTGCTGGTGCGAGATTTGAACTGTAAATAATGTCAGATCAATAAACAAGTAGTTAAAGGATTTGCTTGCTATTTCTACCTTAGTTTCTTGTAATTCCGCACCTGAAACCAAGGAGAAAGCCTCTGAACCACTCGTTTAGATCAGAAAACGATCCTACACTTAGCAATGTTGGATGGACTAGCAGGGGTTGTAGCAAACGCGTTGTAAAACTCAGTATCCATGTTTCACACCTGTATCACCTGACGTACACAAGAGTGAAACTACTGATGTCCGAATAAGTGGAACTACTCAATGTACAAATAAGTGGAACTACAATGTACGAATAAGTGGAACCACAATGTACGAATAAGTGGAACCACAATGTACGAATAAGTGGAACCACAATGTACGAATAAGCGGAACCACAATGTACGAATAAGCGGAACCACAATGTACGAATAAGCGGAACCACAATGTACGAAAAAGCGGAACCACAATGTACGAATAAGCGGAACCACAATGTACGAATAAGCGGAACCACAATGTACGAATAAGTGGAACCACAATGTACGGATAAGCGGAACCTTGTGACAAATAAGCGGAACCTTGTGACAAATAAGCGGAACCTTGTGACAAATAAGCGGAACCTTGTGACAAATAAGCGGAAACTTGTGACAAATAAGTGGAACCTTGTGACAAATAAGCGGAACCTTGTGACAAATAAGTGGAACCTTGTGACAAATAAGCGGAACCTTGTGACAAATAAGTGGAACCTTGTGACAAATAAGCGGAACCACACAATGTCCGTTTAAGTAAAACCTAGTCCGAAGGTAATTTGATCCATTTTTAATCCGTATTTAGGTCCGAAACTTTCCAGGGTTTGTCTATGTCCAATAACACACAATCTGTGAAATTTTGAGCGAATTTTGACCGTAAAATCTCGTTCTGATGAAGAAAGAAGGTGTAGAAGTAAGAATTTATGATGAAATCCAGCAAATCTCTGTAGAACTCCTCCTCCTGAAGCTCTGATACCACTTGTAGGATCGAATTCTGACCCGAACGAGTCTATCAGAGGAGTTTTGATCAGATACAGGTGCGGAAAACAAGTACCTGACGTAGAAACAGCTAGATCTTCACTTAAATCACTTTGTTGATTGATATAACAGCGTTTACAATCAATTCTCACACCGGCAGCACCTCGGTATGGAAAATCAGAACGTTACAAATGATTTCACTTAAGAGGTATTTATAGTGTTGGAGGTTTCACTTGAACGGACATGTACATTCAAGCGGAACCTCTCATAAGGTTTAACTTGTACGGACATGTACATTCAAGCGGAACCTCTCATAAGGTTTCACTTGTACGGACATGTACGTTCAAGCGGAACCTCTCATAAGGTTTCACTTGAACGGACATGTACGTTCAAGCGGAACCTCTCATAAGGTTTCACTTGAATGGACATGTACGTTCAAGCGGAACCTCGTACAATGCGCCCTCATCTAACATTCTAAGACTAAGACTCGATACAAGACGAAGTCGACAGATGTAGTGCACCAACAAGTCGTGTGCGTGATAAGCAGTTTGCTACTCCTGCTACCTCCAAGTCTGCAAATCAAGTCATCCAACAGTCAAGTGCCAGCAAGAACAAGAAAAGGAAGTCTCAGGGTTCAGGATGCAATGCTATTGTTCTTGCTGCGAACCCTGCAGTTAAACCTGCTCCTACTACTGCTGCTGCTAACCCTGCTACTCCAGAAGCTAAGAAGCAATACACTAGGTCTTACCCCAAGTGTGCAACTTGCAACTTTCATCACCCTACTACTTCTGCATGTCGTTTGTGCACCAACTGTAACCACTATGGTCATGCGACTCCCTACTGTCGTTAAGCTAACCCCGCACAACCAGCGCAGCAAGCCCCAGCTCAGGCAGTACAAGCAGCTCTTCCAGCTCCTCTACAGGATCCCAAGCCGGTCAACATGGTTCGTGCATGCTTCCAATGTGGAGATACTACTCATCTTCGTAATCGTTGCCCCCAGCTGAACCAAGATCAACAAGCAGCCGCTCGTGGACGAGCATTCAATCTCAATGCTAATCAGGCTCGCAACAACAATGATTTGGTGAATGGTATGTTTCTCGTTAATAACCTTTATGCTTCGATCTTATTTGATACTTGTGCCTATAAAAGCTTTGTGTCCGTGAAATTTGAGTCTTTGATAAGTTGTACACGCTCTAGGTTACCTGAGTCGTTCTCTGTCGAGGTCGCCAATGGTAAGTCGATTCTTGTTAATTCTATTGTGCATGATTGTTCCCTGACTCTTAACGATCACGTTTTCTCTATTGATCTCATACCCATGCATTTGGGTAGTTTTGATGTTATTATCGGCATGGATTGGTTGCGTAAGAATCATGCCGAGATTGTTTGTCACGAGAAACTCGTTCGTCTTCCTCTTCCGTCAGGTGATACTTGAATGTCTATGGGGACCGACCTTCAAAAGGATTGAGGCTGATATCATGCACACAGGCAAGCAGATGCTTACGTAAACAGAACCCGGCCTTCTTGGCCCACGTGGTGGAACAAAATGGCAAGAGGAAGAACATAAGCGACGTTCCAGTGGTGTGTGATTTCACTGATGTCTTTCCTGAAGATCTTCCTGGCCTTCCTCCTCCTAGATCCGTTGACTTTCGTATTGATCTCGTACCTGGTGTGACTCCTGTCGCTAAGGCTCCTTACCATCTTGCACCCTCTGAGATGCAAGAGTTGTCTAGCCAACTACAGGAATTACTCGATAAGGGTTTCATTCGTCTAAGTACCTCTCCGTGGGGGTGCTCCCGTACTATTTTTCAAGAAGAAGGATGGTTCGTTTCGTATGTGTATCGACTACCGTGAACTTAATAAGATTACTGTGAAGAATCGATACCCTCTACCACGCATCGATGATCTATTGACCAACTACAAGGCGCGTCCCGTTTCTCTAAGATTGATCTCCGCTCTGGTTATCATCAGCTGCGTGTCCTCGAAGATGATATTCTGAAAACTACGTTTCGTACTAGATACGGGCACTACGAGTTCGTGGTCATGCCTTTTGGATTGACTAACGCACCCGCTGCGTTCATGGATCTCATGAACCGTGTTTGTAAACCCTATTTGGATCGTTTTTTTATCGTCTTTATTGATGATATTCTTATTTATTCTAAGTCTAAAGCTGATCATGCTTGTCATTTACGTCTTATGCTTGAACTTCTACGTGCTGAACGCCTATATGCTAAATTCTCTAAGTGTGAGTTTTGGATCGATGAAGTCCAGTTTCTTAGTCACGTTGTTAATAGTCAGGGTATCCATGTTGACCCTTCTAAAATTGAGGAAGTGAAGAATTGCCATACGCCTAAATCCGTGTCTGAGATTCGTTCTTTTTTAGAATTGGCGGGTTATTACCGTCGATTTGTCGCAGATTTTTCTAAAATCGTTGTTCCTCTTACTACTCTAACCCAAAAGGAGAAACCTTTTGTTTGGGGTCCCGAACAAGAGGAATCCTTTCAAACTCTAAAGGACTTGTTATGCAATGCTCCTGTTTTGACCCTTCCTGATGGCAATGATGACTTCGTGGTATATTGTGATGCCTCGAACCGTGGATTTGGCTGTGTGCTCATGCAGCGGGACAAGGTTATTGCTTATACCTTTCATCAGCTCAAGGTACATGAGAAGAACTATACTACTCCCGATCTGGAGCTTGGTGCGGTTATTATTGCGTTAAAGATTTGGCGACACTACCTGTATGGTACAAAGTGCGTGGTTTTCACTGACCACAGGAGTCTTCAACATATCTATGACCAAAAAGAACTGAACATGCGACAGAGGCGTTGGGTGGAACAACTTAACGACTACGACTGTGAAATTCGCTATCATCCTGGCAAGGCGAATGTGGTTGCCGACGCTCTTAGTCGTAAAACTCATATTAAGGTCACTCGTATCTCTAGTGATCTGCATGCTTGTATTCGTGAAGCTCAGTATTCGTCAGCAAATGAAGGAAGCCTAATTGTTGAAATTCATGGAGCTAACGTGAACCACCTCGAAACTGAATCTGATGGTCTTCAATACTATCTAAATCGCATCTGGGTGCCAGATCGCGATAATCTTCGTGAGCTCATTAAGAATGAGGCTCACAAATCTCGTTACTCTATTCATCGGGGTGCTAATAAGATGTACCATGATTTACGTACAACTTACTGGTGGCCTGGTATGAAGAGGGACATTGCTGTGTATGTCTCTAAATGCCTTACCTGTTTAATGGTGAAAGCTGAGCATCAGCGTCCCTCTGGACTTTTAGAACAACCTAAAATCCCCGTTTGGAAGTGGGATAGTCTTGCTATGGACTTTATCACTAAGTTGCCCCGTACACCTGCCGGTCATGACAGTATTTGGGTGATCATTGACCGTTTAACTAAATCAGCCCACTTTCTTCCTATTCGTGAAGATTATAAAGTGGAGAAACTTGCTAGGATCTATACCAATGAAATTATATGCCGTCATGGCATCCTTCTTGACATAGTCTCTGACCGTGATGGTCGTTTTACTTCACATCTTTGGCAAACATTTCAGTCCGCTATGGGTTCGCACTTGAATCTTAGCACGACTTTTCATCCTCAGACGGATGGACAGACCGAGCGTACTATTCAAACCCTAGAGGACATGCTCCGTTCTTGTGTCATCGACTTTGGTGGTAACTGGGATGTACACTTACCATTGATAGAATTCTCGTACAACAATAGCTATCATTCCAGTATTCAAATGGCTCCTTTCGAAGCTTTGTATGGACGGAAATGCCGATCTCCTCTCAGCTGGCATGAGGTTGGGGAAAAGCAGTTCACTGGCCCTGAGATTATTCAAGAGACAACGGATAAGATTCTGCAGATCCGTGATAACTTGATCAAGGCTAGGAGCAGACAAAAGAGCTATGCTGATAAAAGGTGTAAGCCTCTGGAATTTGTTGTTGGTGACCGAGTTCTACTCAAGGTATCTCCCTGGAAAGGAGTGGTTCGTTTTGGTAAGAAGGGAAAGCTCGCTCCTCGCTATGTAGGACCTTTCGTGATACTTGAAAGGATTGGTAAGGTAGCGTACAGACTCGACTTGCCATAAGAACTAAACAATGTGCATCCGATGTTCCACGTGTCTAATCTACGTAAATGCCTAGCCGACGGGGAACTTCAGGTTCCCCTCGGGGACTTGCAAATAAATGAAGCTGTACAATTTGTGGAGAAACCGGTCGAATCATGGATCAAGCTGTCAAGCTTCTGAGGCGTAGCAAAATTCCCATTGTTAAGGTTCGATGGGAAGGGAAGCGTGGCGCCGAATTTACTTGGGAGTTGAAAAGTGATATGAAGGCCAAGTACCCGCAGCTTAAGGAGGGGAGACTGTAACGCCCAGCGCCCCTAAAATTTATACTTTTGTCAGATTTAGTCCCTGAAGTTTAGTTATTGGCAAGTCTAGCCCCTGAACTATTTGATGTGTGATACTTTGATGTCTTGGTAAATCTATATGTTTGGAATGACTAAATCTATGTTTGGAATGCCTAAATCTATATGCTTGGAATGTCTAAATCTATATTGGAATGCCTAAATCTATATGCTTGGAATGTCTAAATCTATTTTAGAATGCCTAAATCTATATGCTTGAAATGTCTAACTCTACATTTGGTGCTTGACTCTTGAGACTCGTGAAACTTGATTCTTGGTGAAACGAGAAACTGGAGTCTTGTCACTGGCGGAATCTATCAATCTTGGAAAACTTTTGGTGTTTATGATGTAACCTAGATGATCTATTACCAAACAATACACAACGCTTAATCTTGCATGCGAAAACAGGAACACAGAAAGGATGGATTGGCCGAAGTGGCAATCCGATCGGATGACCACCCGATCGAATGACCACTCGATCGGACGACCACCCGATCGGAGGACCACCCGATCGAGTGGCCACTTGATCGAGTTGCCACCCGATCCATGCGCGCAGTTCCTTTCCCACCCTCCTTCACACTATAAATAGGAGCTGTCACATCAGTCTTTCACTGATGTGACAGCCCTGCTCGACTCAGACGCACGAACATTTTATTTCTTCATTTTCTTGGCGATTTCGGTACGTTTTACGCTAGATCCTTGTACTTTCTTGATCTACACCTCATTCTCTATGTGATTCACCTTTGAAATCACACTTTTTACCGTGAAATCCCCGAGATTTGAGCTCTTGAAGGTGATGTCATCATGGTGGTTTGTACAAAGTGTTGAATGATGTTATTTCTGCCAAGATCTAGCTCAGATCCAAGGAATTTCATACGTTTTTACACTAAATCCGAACTAAATCTAGACTTTTCATATAAAACTTAATGTTTTCTTCATCTTTTCTTCAACCTTTCACTTTAAGCGGCGAAATCCGGGCATAAACGGACTGTAGACTTGATGGATAGTCTAAAGTAGGTTTGGAAACGGATTGATGCCGGAAGAGACGACCATGGAACGGATTCCAACATGAACTGATTGAAAACAGACAACTGACCGGACAGGGGTGATTCCCACCCGATCAGAACGACTGAGAGACGATAAGTTTACCGTTGTCTCAATGCATTCCGTATCGTCGTCATCAGCCTAGAAACTTAGAAATTTTACAAAAAGGGTGATCGGGACAGGGACCGTCCGACCGAATGGCAACCCGATCGGGTAGCCACCCGATCGGACAACCACTTGATCAGGAGACACTTGTCCTTTAGCCTTGAAACCCTTCAACACTTAAAACTTTTCCAGAAAACTTGGAACTTGGGAATCTCAAACGAGTGGCAACCTGATCGGATAGCCATCCGATCGGGCAGCCATCCGTTAGAGGTGACCAACACTAAACTCAAATACTTTGATCGAGTGGTGAACCGTTCGGATAGCCATCCGATCAGACTACCATCTGATCCCTCCTCGCTTTATGGAATTTGAATCAGGTGGCAACCTGATCGAATAGCCATCCGATCGGGCAGCCATCCGTACCTCACACACTTGGCACTCGATCGACTGGCACTCCGATCGGATAGCCATCCGATCGGACAGCCATCCGATCCAGTGACTGTTTCGACACTTTTCATAAATCTCGTTACTATGCCCGACTCTTATCTGTTGTAATCTAATCAGGCTAATTCTAAAAGAGCTCCCTTTGATCCAATAACGGTCTTTACCGTTAAACAATCACTGTGAGTATACTCGATCCCCTTTTTACTTTAAACTTTGGGGTGTAACATGTATTCTGTAAACTACAATACTTGAATCTTTTGAAATCAAAACTCTATCCTATGCGTATCTGAAAACTTGTGCATTCTAGTATTTTATTTGTGCTATGTAACGTTTAATCCAGGGTGTGTAGTTCCGCCTTAACAATAGTAGCGCTATAGGGAGTGCATCTCTCCCATTATTCTCAGGGGGTATTGTTAGGAGGATTCTAGTTTACCTTGAGTCTTGGGTAAACACTAAAGCATCGGGATACTTAGGCTATCACTGCGTGGACTGCGACACTAGTGTTGGGATTCAGTGGTGTCAATTTTACCTTTTTATCAAAACGGGTTTGACATATTTTATTAACTAAATATATAATTAATAAAAAAAACGCAGCGGAATAAATATTAATAATCAACACCAAAAGTGAACCGAACAGGATCATGGTTACAAACATGCAAATACGATACATAAAACAATTAATCTACTGATGAGATTAAATATACCTTAGTGGTTAAAGATTAACCGTATGAGACACCGAGGTACAACGAACGGGTGCTAGACACGAACACGAACGAATGGATTCTCAAGTGAGAGAGAGGACGGCACCTTTGGTGGGTGACGGCTCCTTGTCAACCGTGAAAAACAATAGCCAAACGAAAATTCCAACTTTATTGGAATAGAATTGTTCTAGTGACGGCTACTGATGTTGTTGTTCTTGTTAGGGTAGAAGACAATTAGGATATATGTTATATATATCTATATATTAGGTAATTAGGTTTTATCTCATAAACCCTAATAACTATCACTAATTATCTTTCGGCCCTACAAAGCCCAAATGCGAGACGAAGCCCGAAAAACAAAGTTTAATTAAATAATTAATTAAACGTTACATTATTTATAACCCGTATAAATAATAAATCCTATTTTCCGCGGATATATAATTATTCTAGATAATTATATATTTCGTTCCGTTAATTGTTCGTGATCACCAGTTAACCAAGTTAAGTGGATTTAATGTCTGTTGCCCAAGGTGTAACTCTTACGGGTCATAGCTCGGTCAGCAGCGTTGACTTATCGAACCCGTATATATAAATCCAACAATCTCCCACTTGGACGGTCTTCGATAAAATCCTCAACGCAGACAGTCAGCGGCGCTCTAGCTGCACATGGCTGCCCCCAACAAGGTATGACACTTTAAAGTCATTAACCAAAACACCTTACCATTAGTAACAACTTACTATTGCAAGACAATAGACTTATGGTAATTGTTGTCATTCATCCTTTCTGTAAAAGACATAATTTGAATCAATGAGACATGGATTAAGTTTATTCTCATATGTGTTCAATTATTATTGTTCTCGATCAAGAGTCAAAGTGGTCCGAACAAACACATAGTAAGTTTGGGTAAGGCCTTACACTTCACCAGTTTGAATCAACGAGGGCGCCACAATGTCTAACTGTTACATATCATGTAAGAGTACAGAATCCCATATCGACTACATACAACTCCCACTGAACTTCAGAACTATTCCCAATTAAAGTCTTTATGACTGGCAGTTACGCGACAGCGGTTGACAGTAATCAAAGAATAATCCTTGGTAAACGGAAGTTCTAATATGTATCTCAGGTCAAAGGATACTAAATGAGTATACCAATATCAAAGCATCTTATGACTAAGATCCATGAAGATGATTTGATGCGAGTTACATCCAACGTCATTCTCAATGAGGTCTGTGGATTTGGAAGTCAACTCCTTGAGTCCAAAGTCAGAATAGTCTTAATTCAGAATCGTTCCCACGAGTCTGACCGACTACGGATAGTTTAGAATGCAAGATTCACGGATTAAACGTATTAAAATCGAACACAGTTATAAGATTCAAAATTGCATTTAACCAGTAAATCAAAATTGAATTCAAAAGTACAACTGTTAAAAGTTCGTACATCCAAATACTAAATCAAAACATACTACTAGCCAATCTAAGCCCGATAGCACCCATGTGCTGATCATGCTTGTCCTGAGTCATGGGCTTAGTAAACGGGTCTGCTAGGTTTTGATCTGTGTCCACTTTGCTTATCACGATGTCTCCACGTTCCACAATTTCCCGTATGTAGTGGAATTTTCTTAGAATGTGCTTGGCCTTGTGATGAGACCTGGGCTCTTTGGCTTGAGTAATAGCACCTGTGTTATCACAGCATATCTCAATGGGTTTCTTAATGCTTGGAACCACATCGAGATCGGTTATGAATTTCTTCATCCAAGCAGCCTCCTTTGCAGCATCTGATGCGGCTATATATTCAGATTCGGTGGTTGAATCTGCCACCACACTCTGCTTGGAGCTCTTCCATGAGATAGCTCCTCCATTTAGAGTGAATACGAAACCTGATTGTGAGCGAGAATCATCTCGGTCATTTTGAAAACTGGCATCAGTGTAACATCTTACAGTGAGCTCTTCTTCTACTCCTCCAAACACTAAGAACATATCTTTAGTTCTTCTCAGATACTTCAGAATGTTTGTGTCAGCAGTCCAATGGGCAATGCCAGGAGTTTGCTGATAACGACTAGTCATGCTTAAAGCATGTGAGACGTCAGGTCTAGTACATAACAAAGCATACATGATAGAACCAATCGCTGAAGCATATGGAACTGCTTCCATTCGCTTAATTTCAATGTCCGTTGAAGGAGATTGCGATTTGTTCAACACAGTCCCTTTAGTCATAGGAACACCTCCTTTCTTGGAGTTTTCCATCTTAAAGCGTGTCATCATTTTGTCTATGTATGTAGTTTGACTTAGCCCTAAAAGCCGCTTAGATCTATCCCTATAGATCTTGATTCCTAGAATATAAGTTGCTTCTCCAAGATCTTTCATTGCGAAACAAGTTCCCAAATAGTGTTTAACTTCGTTAAGCATAGGGACACTGTTTCCAATAATCAGTATATCATCCACATACAGGATGAGGAATGATATAATGCTCCCACTAGCCTTTCTGTAAACACAAGGCTCATCTTCATTTTTGACAAAACCAAACTCTTTGATCTTTTGGTCAAAACGAAGATTCCAGCTATGAGACGCCTGCTTGAGTCCATAAATGGACTTATTCAGCTTGCATACCCTATTAGGATATTTTGGATCAACAAAACCATCTGGCTGAACCATATAGACATCTTCAAAGAGATGCCCATTAAGAAAAGCGGTTTTGACATCCATTTGCCATATCTCGTAGTCATAGTATGCAGCTATGGCAATCAATATCCTGATCGATTTGATCATAGCAACGGGCGAGAAGGTTTCATCATAGTCAATACCCTGAGTTTGAGTGAAACCCTTCGCAACTAGCTGTGCTTTAAAGGTGTGTACATTTCCATGCATATCGGTTTTTCTCTTGAAAACCCATTTGCTCCCTACTGCCAAAGATTCGGGGGGTAGCTCAACCAAGTCCCAGACTTGATTATCACGCATAGATTTCATCTCAGCGTTCATGGCTTCCAGCCATTTCGCAGATTCAGGATCTGAGATAGCAGATTTGTAGTTAGTAGGTTCATCATTAGACTCATCTACTACCAAGACTTCAGCACCTTCGAGATGCCAAAGGTATCTGTCAGGTTCTTTACGAGTCCTGCTACTTCTGCGAACGCCTGTGTTCATGTCTGATTCATCAGCAACAATTTCTTGTTGTTCAGACGTTCCGACTTCATCAGCGGTTGTTGTTGGTTCTCGAGTTTCTTCAAGATCAACCACATTATTTCCATTTCCTCGATTAAGAAGTTCTTCCTCGAGAAAGTGCCCCTTCCTTTTGATGGAAATAACATTTGCATCAGGATGGTAGAAATAATATCCGCTTCTTTTATAGTATCCGACGAAAACAACCTTTTCTCCTCGAGGATCGAGCTTATCATCAGCATCACTTGTGATGTATGCATCACATCCCCACACTTTTAGGTATTCCAAATCGGGTTTACGCCCATGCCATATCTCATATGGGTTTTTGTTTACCCTTTTAGTCGGAGCCAGATTGACAATGCGGGCGGCAGTCATAAGAGCATGACCCCAAAAGGAGTGAGGCAAGTTAGTTCTATACATCATCGATCGAACCATATTAAGTAGGGTTCGATTTCTCCTCTCGCTCACGCCATTAAGTTGGGGTGTGCCAGGTGGAGTGGGTTCTGAAATTATTCCACACTCTTTGAGATGATTGAGGAACTCTAAGCTGAGGTATTCGCCACCTCGATCTGATCGAAGTATTTTTATCAATCTAGTCAGTTGGTTTTCTACTTCGTTTTTGAAACTCTTTGAACTTTTCAAAAGTTTCATACTTATGCTTCATAAGATAGACATAAGCATACCGACTATAATCGCCGATGAAAGTAACGAAGTATCTTTCATGGTTCCTTGTCATGGTTCTGAAAGGGCCACATACATCAGTGTGAATGAGTCCTAGCAGACCATTGGCCCGTTCACCAACACCAGTGAAGGGACGCTTTGTGAGTTTGCCAGCTAAGCAAGATTCGCAATCATTAAAGGAGTCATGTCCAGTGGATTCAAGAATCCCCTCGGATTGGAGCCATTTTATGCGTGCCTTACTTATGTGGCCAAGTCTACAATGCTATAGAAAGGTTTCATTCATACCAACTTTGTTACGCTTAGAAAGATGATATATGTTATTACATGTTTGAACATCAATCTCATAAATACCATTTCGAGGTTTAGCCTCAAAATAAAAGATATCATTCAAGTAGGTAGAAATAGAAATACCATTAAAAACGTACTTGAAACCTTGTTCAAACAAAAGGGAAACTGAAATAATGTTTCTGGTTATACCAGGTGCAAACAAACAATTGTTTAAATTAACTACAAGGCCAGAAGGACATGAAAAATGAAATGTGTCGGTTGCAAGAACGGGCACTCTTTTCCCATCACCAACGATGAGTTCCATGTCGCCTTGTTTCAGCTTCCTCCACCTTTCAGGCTCCTGCAAAACATTAGTGATGTGGTAACCACACCCGGTATCAAATACCCATGTGTTGCTGGAGACAGTAAAAAGTTCAATAACATAAATGAGAATACCTGAAGAAGTGCCAATGTTGTTGGCCTTGTTCACCTTCAGCTTGGCTAGATACTGTGGGCAGTTCCTTTTCCAGTGCCCCATCTGGCTGCATTCAAAGCACTGACGCTCCTGAGGAGGGGGTGGTTTAGCAACCTGCTTGTTGTTGGTGGTAGATTTGGCAGCAACAACAGCCATTTTCTTGCCTTTGCTGTTATGAGCCCTTTTCTTGTTGTTAGGCTTCTTAACACCACCAGACTTGACCATCAGAACTTGGTTGGTTTTATGTGGAATGTTCATCTCGGCCGTTTTGAGCATACCATGTAGCTAAGGCACAGTCTTCACCCAAGCATTCATATTATAGTTCATAATGAACTGGTCATACGAGCTAGGGAGAGAGTTCAGGATGAAGTCCGCTGCCATTTCATCTTGCAGGGGATAACCAAGTTTGTTCATCTGGTCAATGTACCCTTTCATCTTAAGCACATGAGTACTGACACACGATCCTTCTTGCATTTTACAGCTTATGAGCTGCTTCATGGTGTCATATCGCTCCTGTCGGGCTTGTTTCTGAAACATGCCTTTCAGTTGTTGGATCATGTGATAAGCATCTTTATCTTCCATGTTCTTCTGAAGTTCAGGAGACATGGTGGCTTGCATAAGGCAGGCTACCTCAACAGCATCCTCGTTATGCTTTTCCAGTGCCTTACGAGCAGCAGTAGTGTTACTTTCAGGATCGGTAGGGACTGGGCCATCTAAGATGTATAGCTTCTTAGCCATCTTGAGAACTATTCTCAGATTGCGGTGCCATTCGAGAAAGTTGGTGTTATTAAGTTTTTCCTTTTCAAGTATAGACTTGAGAACGAAGGAGTTGTTTTCATTAGACATCTGTTACACAAGCAAAGAGATTTTAATTAGTATTTTCGATGTATATTTCCTTATTTAATTAATGACCCATTACAGTAATTAGAACAAGGAATGAGAATCTGGCTATGTCAGTAGTAAAGGCAGCTGTGGCATGCACTTTAGTAAGTGACTAGGCAGACTGACAATGAGTGTCAATTGTGAGAATTGCACAACTCTCGAGTATGAGGCCGCTAAGACAACTCTTGTCTATGCATTGATACGTTTAGCCTCATCTATGCCGACTTTTTACTTTCGAGACAGCTGGAGCATGTGGTGAGAAAAGAAAAAGTAATAGTCGTCCTAAAAGAGGTACGTGTGGAAGGGCCGGATGTGTCAACGAACCCTTGCACCTTGGAAGGATATGCTAGACATCAAGTGTGGTGCTGTGGCTCCAAACACTGATGGTTCGCTTTTACGTTCCAAATGTAGCTTGTGATAGGATGGCATAGACTATTGATTTTAATTATGCGTTAATTTAATATTTACCAAATCGGGTCATAAGAGCCAATTTTAGTACATATTTAGTCGTGACATCTTGATGAACCCTTTCATCTCTCAGGACACTTATTTTTAAATAACCTATTAAAACTAAGTTTGTCATGACTTGTATAACCATTTAAAGTTAATAGTTTTAAAACTATTAAGTTATAAGTTTTAGAAAGTTAAAAACTTGTTAAATTTCAAAAACTCTAATGGTTATTATTTATTTTAAAATAAACTATTTGTTTTATAACAAATATTTAGAAGTTGTAAAAATCAATTTAGAACTTGTTATAATTGATTGTGAACATTTTAAAACACCTTTTAAAAGTTTGGTATTAGGTTGGTTGTAATATAACAACTTATATGATAAAAGCAACCATAGTAGCAAAAATAAATATGTAAATCTTTAGGCCATTTTGTTTGATCTTGCTAGAGCCAAATAGGAAGACCAAACTGGGTCACGGGGTAACAAACAACCACAAGGATGGAACTAGTGCATCTAGTTGTCTTCAGTAGCTCCTTGATTCCTGCAATGTCTTCTGTTTTGTCTTTGGGTCTTCAACTTTATATTATAATATAAAATATAACAAAATTGAAACCCTAATCTATTACAACTTTGAGCCACAAAGTGGTCCAAAACCATAAAACAATAACAAAAATACAAGTACAAGGTGGGCCAGATTTACATATTCAACACAATCATATTAAAGTAGGCAATCTTTTGGTCAAATAAAAATAAATAAAACTTTTGACCAAATAACTTTTTGCCCAAGAAATATTTAGATCTGAAACTTTAAACAAGTTTAAAGTTTGAGATCTATAACAGGTTAAAAGGACCGGTTCCGATTTGCGTGTTGTAAGCGTGGCTCTGATACCACTGTTGGGATTCAGTGGTGTCAATTTTACCTTTTTATCAAAACGGGTTTGACATATTTTATTAACTAAATATATAATTAATAAAAAAACGCAGCGGAATAAATATTAATAATCAACACCAAAAGTGAACCGAACAGGATCATTGTTACAAACATGCAAATACGATACATAAAACAATTAATCTACTGATGAGATTAAATATACCTTAGTGGTTAAAGATTAACCGTATGAGACAACGAACGGGTGCTAGACACGGACACGAACGAACGGATTCACAAGTGAGAGAGAGGACGGCACCTTTGGTGGGTGACGGCTCCTTGTCAACAGTGAAAAACAATAGCCAAACAAAAATTCCAACTTTATTGGAATAGAATTGTTCTAGTGACGGCTACTGATGTTGTTGTTCTTGTTAGGGTAGAAGACAATTAGGATATGTGATATATATATATATATATATATATATATATATATATATATATATATATATATATATTAGGTAATTAGGTTTTATCTCATAAACCCTAATAACTATCACTAATTATCTTTCGGCCCTACAAAGCCCCCTATATATATATATATATATATATATATATATATATATATATATATATATATATATATATATATATATATATATATATATATATATATATATATATATATATATATATATATATATATATATATATATATATATATATATATATATATATATATATATATATATATATATATATATATATATATATATATATATATATATAGGGAGCCGCTAGAATGAAAACCACCTCGAGTTGTAAGAACTGCGAGAACTACACCCCACAGAGCGCCGTTCGCCATGATTTTTTTTACAAGTAGATGTGTGTATTATAAACACAGCCGTAAAAAATCATGGCGAACGGTGCTCCATGGGGTGTAGTTTTTTACACCACAAGTTTGGTGTTTTTTAATTTTTTTTCTTTTTTCTTTTTTTTTCACCAAACTTGTGGTGTAAAAAACTATACCCCACGGAGCGCCGTTCGCCATGATTTTTTACGGCTGTGTTTATAATATACACATCTACTTGAAAAAAAAAATCATGGCGAACGGCGCTCCGTGGGGTGTAGTTCTCGCGGTTCTTACAACTCGAGGTAGTTTTCATTCTAGCGGCTCCCTATATATATATATATATATATATATATATATATATATATATATATATATTAGGTAATTAGGTTTTATCTCATAAACCCTAATAACTATCACTAATTATCTTTCGGCCCTACAAAGCCCAAATGCGATACGAAGCCCGAAAAACAAAGTTTAATTAAATAATTAATTAAACGTTACATTATTTATAACCCGTATAAATAATAAATCCTGTTTTCCGCGGATATATAATTATTCTAGATAATTATATATTTCATTCCGTTAATTGTTCGTGATCACCAGTTAACCAAGTTAAGTGGATTTAATGTCTGTTGCCCAAGGTGTAACTCTTACGGGTCATAGCTCGGTCAGCAGCGTTGACTTATCGAACCCGTACATATAAATCCAACAACTAGCACGGCTGAACTATTTTGTTTACGTACATTATGGATATGAGTTGTTTTAAATCTATTATTCTATTATCAAACTTGTATACTCGCCAATACTTTTGTATTGATATTTTAATACATGTTGCAGGCTAATAGGTTGCTTCGGAACACATGGAAATCAAGCTAGGAGGTGCATAGAAACGTCGCCTAGTTAATCTAGTCTTTTGAACAATTTGAACAGTGTTTGTTATGTTTGATACTTGTTAATTGTGGTTGATGGTTGTTTGTAGACAATTATTATGAAATCTATTTAATGTCTATCGAAATATTTAGTGTTATGGAAATCTCATGAGCAATCTGAACGCTTAGTGCTCGCACCCTGATGTTTCCGCCATCGGTTGGGGTGTGACAATGAAAGCTATCATTTCCGAGGAAGTCGGAAAAGCCTTAGATACTAGTCTACCGTTGTTCATCGATAGACTACAAACTACGCTCTTATCAGTAACAGACGATAAGATCAATGAAAAGAAAGATACGGGTAAATCGAAAGCGTGTCCATATAATAAATTTATGGCATGCAAACTAAGGCTGGCAAATCGTGTCTTATCGGGTTTAACAGGTCTCTGGCAACGCGTAAAACACAAGTATTAAATTTAAATACAACTCATGTAACTACTTGATATCTCATGTCTATAACACAGTTTTATGTTTTATGTATCAAGAAAAAGAAATGATGGATCACTACCTGAAATGGTTACGAAAGTGAAACCACAGGGACTGAAATCGCAATTTTTAAACTAATGGACTGGAATAGTGATTTTTGACAAACCACAGGGACGAAAACAGTAATTAATTCTTTTATTTATTTTTTAGAAAAATAAAAAATCGCATTGTGTACTTTTTTAATAAACAAGTCTAATCGTGTCTTATACAGATATCTATTGCCAGCCCTAATGCAAACCCCTGTTCTATCAAGGTAAAGTTGATCCGATCGTTTGTCAACGATGGATTAGCGACAATGATGGGGTATTCGAAAGGACCCATTGTGATGAGACTGATTTCGTGGCATACGGAACCGTTCAGTTGAGAGGCCAAGCTAAGGATTGGTGGGATAATCTGAAGAAGGAACAGGGAGTTGAGGCCACGAGAACTATGACGTTGGAAGAATTCAAAACTCCGTTCCTTAGACACCATAGCCCGAAAGCTGTAATCAATAGGATTAAAGAAGAGTTTATTCAGCTAAGGCATAGTGGTGAGTCGATAGAGAAGATTACGGGAATCTTTCTTGATAAGCTCAGGTTTTGTGATGAGTTGGTTCAGAATAAAGAACAGAAAATATATTATTACTACAACATGTTGCGTGCGGAACATAGGGAGTTTATGACTCCTTCAAAATATGTGCATCTTACAGAGATAGTGAATGTCGCACGTGAAAGAGAGATTGAATTGAAAAAGCAGATCGATAGGGGTGAGCGAAGAGCGTTTGATAAAAATCAAAGTTCTGCAAAGAAACCAAAGCTAAATGAAGCTCCTAAGAAAGGCGCTGAAAAAGGGGGGATACCTCAATGTAAAATTTGTGGAAAGAATCATAAGGGGGAATGCTATTTTAAAAACAACCATGTCCTACTTGTGGCAAAGTGGGACATGTGGTTGAAAATTGCCCAGGGAAGGTGTCAGTATGCTATAAATGTTACAAGCCGGGACACAAAAAGTCTGAGTGCCCGGAGATAGTTGGAACCAAAGACACCACTGATGCAAATCCTGTAGGATCGTGTAGTAACCCAAACGAGTCAATCAGAGGAGCTCTTGATCTGTTTCAGAGGCGGAAACTAAGAAACAGACTTGAAAACAGCTTGAATTCTCTTAAATTTGCCTTATATATTGATTTTAATCAGATTACAATCAGACGGCACTTCGGCAGCACTTCGGTACCGAAAGCATGAACAGTTACATATGATTTCCCTTGAAAGGCTATTTATAGACTTGAGATTTTGCTTGAAAGTAACAAGATGCATTTCAAGCGAAATTAGAAATGTTGTGAATCCGCTTGAAACTGCATAATGTCATTTCAAGCGAAATGAAACACATTCAAGCGAAATCAGCTTCAAACAAACTTAAACCTTATTTTCTCGTACAACTTGCCCTGATCTAACAATCTAGTGAAAGACTCGATACAAGACGAAGTCGATAGACGTAGTGCACCAACAAACTCCCCCTCGGATATTGACGAAGTATTCAGTGTCGGGTCTTCAACGTCTTCAGTCTTTGGGCTCTTTACTCTTTCTATCACCACCATCATGCTCCTTACGAACTAATCCTTCTTTCCAATGACTTCAGACTCCCCCTTTCGATGTGCTGGGATTCCTTAAGTTCATCAGCATCATCAGTTCCAGTATCGTAACCTGGCTCTCCCTTCACAGACTCTACCTCACAATAAATCTCACAATTGAAGATTAAAAATGTATGCACCAATTCAGACTCTCCTTTTCAAAACAATCAGAATATTTGTGACCACTTGCAGAAAAAATAATCAACCATCTTTAGATTTAACGTACTCCCCCTCAAAATGATCATCATCAAACAAACTTTCCCAAACCTGTTCATCATGTTCAGCACTCGGAATTTTGAAAATCAGCTTTCCAACATCAGTTGTCGAAAATCTTTTTGAATTTTAAGAATAAAAATAAATGCAGTAAAGAAATAATTACAGACAATATTTTTGTGAGTTTGTGTAAGAGGATCATATCAGTTTATGAGACAAATCACCAACACCATTAAGCTTCATTTCATTTTAAGTTCTAAACAATTCACTTAGATTGTCAGTATACTGGTCCACATTAAATTTTCACACAAAGTTCAACGGTTTCGAGATACGATATTAATGTCTTAAGCACTTAAACTTATTCGCGTGTCCCACCACTTGAATATACTCCCGTATCCAGATCCCAATATTCAGTCTTACAGGTGAGTATACCTAAATAATATCTGTAAGGGGTTAGGTGCGAAACCGTGAGAGCTCAGGTCAGAAGTTCCATTCAGCAGAGAGATGACGGCTCGACTTTTGGTGTGTCCCCTTTAGAGGATCTTTTCTTCAACAGCACATGATATCATTTTTTATGCTAAGGGTGACGCTATATTTCAAGCATTTGTAGAAAGTATTATACGGGGACTAGGCCATTGCTTCCGCAAAATCAGAAGTCCCGGGATAATACCCCAGATATCACTAAGCATAAAGACCTAGTATCTTAAAGAGAGGGACCTTTCAAACAAGATTTCGGGGGTTACCCATATATCCAAGAAATGTTACCCACGAAATAAGCAAGTTTAAATTTAGGTTTATATCTCATCACAATTTACTAAATGTGCAAAAACCTACTGACACATCTATAGTAAGATCGTTTATCACATTTTTAACTTTCCATTTCTTTAGCATGTTGTGATAGTCCACTGATGTACTATCATTTCCTCTTTTTTACAACAAAACTCATTTTCATTTTATCATGTTTTTGAATTTTTCAAATATTCTAATGTTTTTGGATTTTCTGAAATTTCTTACTCCCCCTAAAATGCAAACACATTAAAGAAATTGAAAACAAACTGTACAAGTAACTTGACAACCGATATCGAATCGCTTCAAATCGCCATCCACTTGGCATAAACAATCAGAACTCCCCCTTTCAACAAACTATTTTCCCATTAAGATTTCAAAACACTCAAGTTTGTTTTAATCAAAATGGTTTTTCCGGAAAATAAGTTTTGTTTTAACCACTTGTAGGTTCGGGGTAAACTCATCACATTGTTTCTTCCCTCTTTATAATGAATTGATCCCCATATTTAATTACTTGAATATGGATTACATCAAGTTCAACTTAATGACCTTGATTAATCACTTTATCAAACAAAACTCTGTACCTCTTGTAAGAAAATCAAGTACAACTTAATGTCCCTGATTTACCACTTGTAGGAATACTACATCTACACAAAATCATTTTACCAATCAAGATGCCGATTCCTACTTCACACTTACCTACCTGGAAGCTCCGGCAAGTCACACTTAACCTGTAAAATTTAAGAATTTTAAGATTCGTTTCACAAAATCAATTATCAAGAAAGATACCGATTCCTGATCCACGATTACAAACTTGGGATCTGCGGCAAGTCACAACCTGTAAGAATTTCAAAAAATTTAAAATTTTTCATAAAAACTATTTTAACAAGAATGATGTCGATTCCTGCTCCGCGATTACAAACTTGGGAGCTCCGGCAAGTCAGGTTTTTCAATGAAAGAAAATGTCCACCCAAGCCTGACCTGCCTTGGGTGATTGCAACTCCTCTTTAGTTGGGGTGTAGGTTGCTTTCTTTGTTGCATAAAAATCTTTTACCCCTTTAACCTTCCCATCGATCATCTTTCCAAAAATTTTCTTTACATTCCCATTAAATGCTTTCTCAACATCAAATTCATTTTTTTCAGAATAAAATTGATTCGAGATCTCAACTTTCCCAATCTTTTGTTTAAAATTTTCAGTCCTCAATGGTGGAAAGTTCTCATCATCCATTGGAGGAACTGAGTTTTCTCTCTTTTAACAACATGTGACTCCTCTGATTTTGTGGAATCAGATTCATCGCCAGATTTTGCCTCAGATTTCTTAACAACCCATTTTTGGTTGTCAAGCTTCACACTTCTCCTGTAAAACCTTTTCGAACACTCACCAACTTCATATGTTGAGTTTTTAAGCACTTTAAACCTTTCAGTTGGTGGTTCGGTGTTATCAACAACAATATCTTTCAGTTTTTCTGAGACTCCCTGTTTTGTCTTTGTTGCCAACGGACAATTCCATGCAATGTGACCAACTTCATTGCATCTAAAACAGGTTCTGGTTTCTTTTCTCTGAAAAGTTTCAGTTTTCTTCTTTTCAGCAAGAAATTCCTGATGTGATTGTCTCCAGAATGAGCTCTTCTTTTCCTCCTCAGCAGATGGACCTGAAACAAATTTTGTATTTTTAGAAATTTTCTCATTTTTATAGTTTTCTAGAGGAATAAAACCCAATCCTTTCTTTTTGAAATTACCATTATGGTTGGGTTTCTTTTGAAACTCTAAACCATAATTGTAACCCATTTTCTTGTTTATCCTTTGTTGAACTCTTGAGGTGTATTTTTTAGGTTTTTTAGAAAGATTTAAATCTTTTATTTCAGAAGTATTAATTTCTGTTAGTTTGAAAACCTTTTTTATCATTTTGGTTTTAACACCTCTTATTGGAAATTCTTTATCAAAATATAATTTGTCAGAATCATTCAAAGTATAGACAACTTCAGATGTTTCGTCGTTCAAATTAGATTTTGAAAACAAAAATTCTTTACTATAAACCCGTTTTCCCGACGTTTTTGAACTTTTTCCAGACAAACTCGAACTCCTGACTGACAAACACGAACTTTTGGACTCGGACTTTGACTCTGACTCTTCATCCTTATCCAACACCTGATCAACCACTTTTTTTATTAATTCGGACTCATGATCTGTATCGGACGCTGTGAACGTGACGTCAATATTGTCTGGCAACACATTGGTTATCTCGGATCCTAACTTTATATTGACTGCCTTTTTTAATTGTTCCTCATTTGGTTTTCTAGGCGAGTACCCTTCCCAAATTGGAGGCGGACGCTTGTTATAACAAACACTCTGTTTCTTACCAGTGTCCCTTTTCATCGGCTTTTTGTCTCCAAACACTTCAAAACCTGCAACAGTTGGATAAATTCGGTCAATTAAGTAATCAGAACTTGTATAACTTCTCAGTAAACGTCTGATTCTTTCATTTTCTGCTTTCTTCGTTTCCAACTCTTGCTTCCATTTTGCACATTCTTCAATATAAAAATTTATCTCTTTCTGCTTCGACATCATTGTAGCATTCATCATCTTTAAAGCATCTTCTCTTTCAGTGTTTGTCTTCTGCAAACTATTCACAGTTCTGTTTAATACATCATACGACTCTTTCAAATTCTTAACATCAAACAACAACTTTTCTTTCAACTTTTCTGATTCACTAAACCTCTCGTCTTTTTCTTCACATTGTTTGCAAGATACTGAACATGTAAGGCATGGTTTTGCAACTTCAACAATCTTTTCGACTTCCACAATCTTCTCTACTTCCACTATCTTTTCCACTTCAACTATCTTCTCAATCACCTTGACTTCTTTCATTTCTTTTGCAGCTTTTCTCTCTTTGAGTTTCTTCAGTTTATCTGCAAAATAAAATTCAAAACTGTCTGAAGATAAATGAGTTTTTCCAACATCTATCTGTTCAATTTCTTCATCATCATCACTGCCTTCTGTTGAACTGTTTTCTGAAGAAACAGATTCTTCATCTTGACTTTTCTCTTCATCAGATAACACAGCTATCCATTCCTTCATCAACTCTGGCTTTTGAACAATCTGAGCAATGAAAGCTTTAAGATTGGTATCAGCTGGAATGTACTTGTCCCAGCTAAAACTTTCAGCCACTTTCTCATCATCTTGATCAATAATGCCATAATAAGCTTTCTTATTTGCATCTTTGATCATTTTTTCATGTGCAGTTTGTGAATCCTTTTGTTGATGCGGTTGATTAGTGATTTGTTGATATATAGCCTTTCGATAGTAATCATCTTTTCCAAAAGAATTCTTTGCTCCACTAGTCTCCTGATTTTTGCACTCTCTTTTGAAATGACCTTTCTCCCTGCATTTAAAACAAGTAACTTTAGATTTATCAAAACCTAAAGCTGAAAGATGAGCATCCAAAAAATCATTTCTTCCTGTAATCATTTTGAACTTTTCAGCTCTTCTCAGAACACTTGCTAAAGCCCATTTTATATCCATAAGCTCCAATTCCTCTGCATCAATCTGCTCGTAATCTTCCTTTGTTAGCATCGGATTACCAATTTTTCCAGCAATCAGTCCTTCATAAGATTCCAAAGCAGTAACTAGTAATGCCATATGACTTTTAACAACTTCCTCAGAAAAATTCTGACCATTTTGAAGATGTAATGCAACATTGCACTGAATCATATGCCCATTACCAACATTTGCACTTTGAACACTTGGAGGATTAACATTTGAGAATCCACTAGTGTTGACTGAACTTTGACTGACTGATCCAGATGAATTTCCTGCACTAAAAGCAGTTTGGATCTTTGGACTTGCTTCAACAGTTTGAATATTTCCTTTGTAGTACAATTTGATGTCTTGTTGATTGCTTGAGCTGTTCATTCTGGCAATCATCTGCTGTTCAAGATCCTGTGCCTCAAGCTTTTCAATAAATTGTCCAATCGACAATCTGCTAAACTCTCCAGAATTCTTTAAGATCATGAGATAAGTACCCCATTCTTTCTGCGGTAAAGCGTCAGCTAGCTTTTCAACCCATTCTGCTGGAGTTTTAGTAATTTTCAACTGAGACATGGTACGCACAAGATGACAATATCTTTCAATGAGAGTCTTTGTAGTCTCCCCTGGCATACTTGTAAACAACTCAAACTCCTTTTTCAGCAATGATGCTTTACTCTTGAGCATCTTTGTACTTCCTTCGAATTTCTTCTTAAGTGCTTCCCAGATCGAAAACGCACTCCCATCATGCTGAAGCAAAATAAAGATGTCTTCTTTGACAGCTTGTTGTAGGAGACTAATCATCATTTTCTCTCCTTTATAATTGTCTCTCTCTTGTTCTGTGAATTCTGAAATGATTTTATCAACTTTCAAAGCACTCAGTGGTCTAACATACTTTGTTTCAATACTTTTGCCAAGCTCTCAAATGGTTTGCCTGAACCCAGTTCTCAAAACGATTTTTCCAGCCATGATACTCTTCAATTCCTATAAGCTTCGGGGGTTTTTGTAAAGTTCCAGTTTCGTTTTCTAAGTTCATGTTTTGTGCAATGGCAGACGGAGTAGTCGAAGATGTAGCAAACGCGTTATAGAACTCTTCTTCCATGATTCGGTAAAAATCCCTTTTCAAGCGGAATACCCTGTTCAAGCGGAATCAAACTTTCAAACAAAATCCCTTTTCAAGCGGAATACCAATTTGAAACGAAATCACCAGTTTGAAGCGGAATTAGCACACTTTGGAGCGGAATCACTGATTTTGCTTGAACTTTCAAGCGGAATATCAACTTTGAAGCGGAAACAGACAATTTCAAGCGGAATCACTGATTTCGCTTGAAAATCTCAAGCGAAATAGCAGCTTTGAAGCGGAATTAGAAAGTGCTCGTTCAAGCGGAATCACCTTTTTAGTCCATTTTTACCACTTTTAATCCGAATTTTGTTCTAAAACTCTCAATGGTTTGTTAAAACACAGTTTTACACAATATATTGAAAAATGAGCCGATTTTAACCGTGAAAAGTTGTAAATTTTTAAAAGAAGGTGTAGAAAACAGAAATTTTAAGCTGAATCGGTAAGAACTCCTCCTCCTGAGCTCTGATACCACTTGTAGGATCGTGTAGTGACCAAAACGAGTCAATCAGAAGAGCTCTTGATCTGTTTTAGAGGCGGAAACTAAGAAACAGACTTGAAAACAGCTTGAATTCTCTTAAATTTACCTTATATATTGATTTTAATCAGATTACAATCAGACGACACTTCGGCAGCACTTCGGTACCAGAAGCATGAACAGTTACATATGATTTCGCTTGAAAGGCTATTTATAGACTTGAGAGTTCGCTTAAAAGTAACAAGATGCATTTCAAGTTGAATTAGAAATGTTGTGATTCCGCTTGAAACTGCATAATGTCATTTCAAGCGAAATCAAACACATTCAAGCGAAATCATCTTCAAACAAACTTAAACCTTATTTTCTCGTACAATGTGCCCTGATCTAACAATCTAGTGAAAGACTCGATACAAGACGAAGTCGATAGACGTAGTGCACGAACAAAGCCTGATGCCCAGAAAGCAAAGGCTAGGTCTTTCCACATGACATCTACTGAGGCTAAAATTAAACCAGATGTTGTTTCAGGTATATTTCTTGTAATTCAATTCCAGCACGAATTTTATTTGATACGGTTGCAAATAGATCTTTCATATTACATTGATTTATTCAAGACCCTACATTCACATTAACAAAATTACCTATACCACTAGAAGTAGAAATAGGTGATAATAAAAGTTTTATTGTTTGTGATATGTGTTGGAATTGCAAACTGAGCATTGACGATGAAGAATATTTCGTCGACTTAATTCCCAAGTCAATGGGAGAATTTCAAGTGGTAATCAGGATGGATTGGCTAGCTCGATATCACGCAAAAGTAATGCGCAACCGTAAGGAGATACAATTAATGTCTCCAAGAGGAAAACATGTTACTATTTATGGGGAGAAAAGCTGTAGCCCCATAATCTATTCTTTCATTAAAGCTTGCAAGATGGTTCGAAATGGATGTAAGGCGTATATGGCTTACATACATGATTCGACTCAAGAGGCTCCAGAAATCAAAGACGTACCAGTTGTACGTGAATTCGAAGATGTTTTTCCGAAAGATCTACCAGGGATACCACCTGAGCGTGAGGTAGAGTTTGGCATCGAATTGGTTTCGGGCGCGAAACCGGTAGCCAAGGCTCCTTATCAATTAGCGTCGTCGGAACTACAAGAATTGTTATCGCAATTACAAGACCTTCTAGACAAAGGATTTATTCGACCGAGCGTTTCTCCGTGGGGAGCGCCAGTATTAAGTGTAAAGAAGAAAGACGGAAGTATGAGGATGTGCATTGATTATCGGGAGTTAAATAAACTCACGGTAAAGAATCGGTACCCGCTTCCTTGGATCAACGACTTATTCGATCAGCTGTAGGGCGTGAATTGGTTTTCAAAGATCGACTTAAGGTCGGGTTATCATCAGTTTAAAGTAAAAGAAGAAGATATACCGAAAACAGCATTCCGAACACGTTACGGACATTACAAGTTTTTAGTAATGTCTTTCGGATTAACTAATGCACCTGCGGCTTTCATGGATCTTATGAACCGCATCTGTAAGCCAATGTTGGATAAGTCAGTGATTGTTTTCATCGACGATATTCTTGTATATTCAAAAAGCGAAGCAGATCATGAATGTCATTTACGTGAAGTACTTGAAACGCTTAGGCGTGAGAGACTTTATGCAAAGTTTTCAAAATGTGCCTTTTGGCAACATGAGGTACAGTTTCTAGGACATGTTATTAGTGCCGATGGAGTGTCTACCCGTCCAAATTAGAAGCTGTGTCTAAATGAAAACCTCCAAATAATCCATCAGAAATTAGGAGTTTTCTAGGTCTTGCAGGTTATTATCGGAGATTTATAAAAGATTTCTCCAAAATTGCAACTCCATTAACTAAGTTGACCCGTAAAGATGAGAAATTTGTATGGGGTAGTGCACAAGAAGATGCCTTCCGTATCCTTAAAGAAAAATTGACCAGTGCCCCTGTACTAACGTTACCAGATGGGACTGAAGACATGGTTATTTATTCAGATGCATCCCAGCTTGGTCTCGGGTGTGTACTTATGCAGCAAGGAAAGGTGATCGTATATGCTTCAAGACAATTAAAGATTCATGAAAAGAAATATCCAACACATGATCTGGAATTGGCAGCAGTAGTCTTTGCCTTAAAAATATGGAGGCATTACATATATGGTGTGAAATGTACTATTTTCACTGACCATAAAAGTCTCAAGTACTTCTTTGATCAAAAGGAGTTAAATATGAGACAACGGCGTTGGTTAGAGACGGTGAAGGATTATGATTGTGAAATTCATTATCATCCCGGAAAAGCCAACATAGTTACAAATGCACTGAATAGGAAAGAAGAATATTCACCTATTCGGGTGCAGTCGATGCAATTAGTAGTGACCTCGGGTTTACTTGAACGAATCAAAGAGGCGCAAACTGAAGCTGTAAAAGAAGAACATTTGAAAAAGGAAAGAATAGTGGGTCAGCTTAAAGATTTGCAGGATAATAGTAATGGATTGAAAACCCGTTTCGATCGAATCTAGGTTCCAAACACTCGCAATGTTAAAACTCTTCTTCTTGACGAAGCCCAAAAGTCCCGCTATCCGGGAGCTACCAAGATGTACAAAGACTTGAAACAAAATTATTGGTGGCCCAGAATGAAGCGAGACATCACGAAGTATGTGGATAAATGCTTAACTTGCTTACAAGTAAAAGCAGAACACTAGAAGCCTTACGGTAAACTTCAGCCGTTAGACATTCCGGTGTGGAAGTGGGAGCACATTACTATGGATCTGTTAACTAAGCTACCAAGAACATCACGTGGATTTGATGCTATATGGGTAGTAGTTGACAGATTGACCAAGAGTGCTCATTTTATTCCAATTCGGGAAACATACACTTCCGAGAAGATGTCGGAAGTATACACGAATGAAATTATATCTCGCCATGGAGTACCGGTGTCGATCGTATCGGATAGAGATACGCGTTTTACTTCAAACTTTTGGCGTGATTTTCAAGAGGAGATGGGTACTAAGCTGTTCATTAGTAACGCATATCATCCGCAGACTGATGGACAGAGTGAAAGAACTATTCAGACACTCGAAGATATGCTACGAGCATGTATTATCGATTTTGGTGGTAGCTGGGATATCTATCTAGCACTAGTTGAATTTTCATATAACAACAGTTACCATTCCAGTATTAGAATGGCACCGTATGAAATGCTTTACGGTAGAAAGTGTCGAACCCCGGTATGTTGGGGTGATGTGGGTCCATGAGAATTAGCTCACAAAGATATAGTCAGTATCACTAATGAAAAGATTGAAGTGATTCGGGCTTATTTAAAAGCTGCTCAAGATCGACAAAAGTCCTACGCGGATAAAAGACGAAGACCAATTGAATTTTAGGTGGGTTATATGGTTATGCCCAAAGTATCTCTGTGGAAAGGGGTTATCTGATTCAGAAAACGGGGAAAATTGAGTCCAAGATTTATTGGACCATTCAAAATTGTGGAGCGTGTAGGTAAGGTTGCATACCGACTCGAATTGCCGGAAGAATTGAGTAGTATACATAGCACTTTCCATGTTTCACATTTACGAAAGTGCTTAGCTGATGAAACAGCTTATGTAAGCTATGACGACAATAAAGTTGACGATAAACTTAACTATGTCGTAAAGCCTATTGAAATCCTTGATCGAAAAGTCAAAAGCTTCAGGCATAAAGAGATTAATCAAGTTAAAGTTAAATGGGAACATCGGAAGGGATCGGACACCACTTGGGAGACCGAAGAAGAAATGAGACGCCTATACCCTTCCTTATTCGGTACGTATTATCATTTCGAGGACGAAATCCTCTTTAAGGGGGGTAGACTTGTAACACCCCTAAATTATTAAACTATATATGGCATTATACATGTATAAGTTATAATAATTATAATAAAATAATGAGAATCAAAACTAGGGATAACTAACCTAGTTAAAAATTTAGTTAGAAAAGAAGGATATCAAAGTATTTTAACCTTTTTATAAAACTTAGAAAACCAGAGAGGCCAAAGATGCAAATTTTGAAAGTTGTTTGCTTAAACCTGGATAAACATCAGAATACACACACTTTGTGTGTGTCCTGATCGATTGAAACCCCAGGGACGAACCATACTGCTTTCAAACCCTAAATTCTACAAATTTCACTCAAAAATCAAAGAAGAGTTCAATCAATAATCAATCTTAAGCTAGAATCTTGATCACTAACACTAGGAGATCGAAAGGTGATTTGGGTGGATCATCAAGTGGGCAAGGCGGAACGGATATCTGCTTAAAAGGAAAGCTTTGAAAAGGTACGTGGCTATACGCTTCGTAAAGTCTAGTTATTGTTTATGCTACTTATTTGAAGAATAATGATCTAGTCTTAATGTTGGTTATTACTAAGCGAAGGAATTCGTATGTAATAATCGGATGAGAAAAATTTAGAGATTTGATAGTGAATAAATGATGAAAGTGGTGGATTCCACTTAAAATTTTAAATGGGTCAAATTGACTCGAATAATACATGTTTGATTCAAAAAGGGCGATGGAGTTCGCTAGTGAAATCAAACGGGTCAAAATCACCAAAGTATTGAACTTTGGTAAGTTAAAGTGATAAATGTCGCTAATTGAGTTAAACAAGACAATTAGGACATATGTAACTTGTTATTGGCACTTGAGTTTTTAGTATAAAAGGTGTCGTAACTATAAGTATGGGATTGTAGTGGTTATAACACATTAAAGGTTATAAAGTGAGGTTATAGTTCAAATTTTTGAACGGGTCATTATAACTTGTATAAATTTATGATTTCCAATGGTATAAAGTTAAGAAAATTGTGAATCATTATATGGGATTTTGATTCCATGTTATCGGTGATCTGATTACGGTTACGTAGAAAGAAACGTGACCCAAATCGGACTTAAAACGAACAAGTTATGATAGTTTTCGTAAAATGGATCCTAGCTGAGAAAATGCAGGTTTTCATAACAAACTCGCTGGAAAAAGTGCTGCGTCGCGAGACGCGACAGAAACATCACTATCTGTCGCGACACGTGACAACGCTCGCGGCCCGCGACGGCTAAAACCATCTCTGTCGCGCCCCGCGACAGCCACACAGATCTGCAAAAATTTGATGTTGTTCAGTTTGATCTTCCGAACATGTTAGACTACATTATAACATCATAAAACTGATGGTTTGAATCATTTTGATCACAAGTAGCTATAGGGACTTGCGGATGAAGATTAAGCTTTGTTATAGAACCGAACGCGCGCATAAAGATGCTTCCGCAAATGAAACTAGTTCTTTTGGTCACCAAATGTTTTGATGTTGTTTTAATATACTTTAGTACATATGGTTAGTATGTTTTAAAAAGTTAACTATGTTGGTTTGAACAACATGTTTTGGTAATGTTAAGGAATGTCTTTGTAAAGTTTTGAAACTTATATAAATGTCGCTAATTCGAGATTTTATTACTAAAAAGACATACAAATGCATGATGTATTTCATAAATCATAACGTAAGCATGAAGGGTCTTACAAGATAATACTAATTCGGTAGAAATTTTGGCAGCATAACGTTTACTCAACCCGATTTTATTAGCTTACATTCCATACCATACCGAAAGAGCATACATGATTAAATCCTGGGAGAGAACACACAGTTCGATGTCCTCTCAAATCCTGAAACTACCAAACTTTCCAGCCTTATGAACCTAAGCGCATGACACTACTATATATAGGATATGCTCATGCACATCACTATGTGCGTAGGACTCCTGCGTGGGTAGGACTTCTGTGCAAGCTAATGTCATGTGCTCCTAAACTCTCTTAATCACAGATATAACTATACAATATTCAACACACACTCTATCTATCATATTCGCATAGTAACGGACACACAAAATGCACTAACACCGAGGATTTATGCTGAGATCCTCAACGATCAATGACTTTCCTCGTAATATCTTGAGTCGTTTATTGCTTTATCACACACACACTTTGATCACTAAATTGCTTCAGTAATTTTTGACCAAAACACCATGGAAGCTTCCAATTCCTTTCTTTCATGTGCTTCACAGTTATTTTTTGTACATTAGGTTCAATGTACATCTTAAGCGTGGGGATGTGGAATTGTAATTGTTTAGTCGAAATAATCAGAGTTATAGAAACTTCCACTATAAGTCAACCAACATATGTTAGCCATGGTTATTTGATTAAACCATGCAATTTTTAAGCCCAACATTTTTGAAATTTGGCTTTGATTATAAGTTTTAAGATAGAGTTTCCTAAACAAGCCAAATTTTTAAAAAGAAAATATTAAGGAGTGCGTAGTTAATTATCAAAAGAAACTCACTGGCCAAGCATGTTAATCGATATTGCTAACCCTAAATCATTCCGTGTTAGGTGAGTTAGTAGCCCTTAAATTGAAATTCTTACATTTCATTTGGATGAGAGATACCAACATGCTTCTGTCATTGCAAAACTTGAGCATTTTATTACTTTTCATCCGTTATTACATAGAAACTGTCACACCCGACCCGCAGTGGATATGACACAGGGCATGATGATTGACAATAACTCATGACACTGTCAATCATTTCAATATATAAAGCACAGCCATTTTAAGATGTCACATATCATAAAAGTATTCAAATAGCTCATACACGATTTACATTACAAAACATAAGACAAAGTTTCAGTTAATTTTTCTAATCCTATGTGTCCTCTTTTCTAGATCCTCACACTTGATTACTTGTATCACGTTAGAAAAATATATTTTTTGGGTCAACAAATATGTTGGTGAGCAATTTCCTCATTTTATAAAATAAGTTTTATATTTATTTTAGGAATAAATCTTTTAACATGCTTTTCAAGGTTAGTATAAAGATTATCACATATCAACAACACAACCAACAAAGCCATATATTACGATAACACATGAACAAGTAAATATACAAAGCAAACCTAATAGAAGACTCAAAGACTGTAGCATTCATTAGTCTCAAGCCCTGAAGAGCGAGTCTAATATTGATGGTGATACTAGGCTACAATATGAATAAGGAAAATTGAAAGGGGAAAGTGGAAGAAATCACTCATAGTGTTAGGAAACTTTATTTGTAAGTATTGAAGAAAATCTCAATCAACTGGATCTCTGAAGAGATAACAGTCCTGAAGATCACAACAAGAAGAAGAAGATCAGATGGGACAACTGAAATGCATAGCATCTAATTCAAAGAATTACAAGTTGATCAAAAGCTGAATTGGATTATCAGAAAAGGTCACTTCTGATGGATCTGATGATATCAGTTTCTGACGATTCTGATCATCAAGTCTTTTCTGATGATTTGTTCATCAGAAATTCTGATGAAGTGGATTCATCAGAATTCTAATGGAATACCCCACTTGTATGAAATTGGCTCTATCCTGCCACACTTACCGAAGCAAGTTGACATTATTGGATCTCATGATGAAAAAGGCAACTTGAACGAATAATTCAATGTATATGTCAAATGGCCAATTTTTGCAGGACATATTGCATGAATAAACTATTGTTTATTCATGCACCCAGCCTTCTATAAATAGAAGGCTCAACCAGCAGAAGATAATTGAGTTTGAAGCTTAGCATTCACATACAAATACCCAAACTCCATTGCTCTTCTCACCCACAGAATTCAAGATTCATTTGTATTAGATAATAATATTACAATCACCTTGTTAAACTATTTTGTTTCAAAGTGATATAAACTTGATAATTCTGCAGGTCTTATTTCTTGAAAGTCTGATTTCCATTTCCGCACATCTTTTTCACATCTACTGAAATCACTTGCCATATTACGTGAAAAGAAGTTGTTTAGGCCATACTGGGTCCAACAATTGGTATCAGAGCAGATTGAATAAACTATTTTTAAACGATCAATCGCTCATCTTCTTTTCTCTAAATATGGCCAGCTTTCAATCCTGGAATAATGCTTTTAACATTGGTTCTATGTCCAAACCTCTGACTCTGGTTCGGGAGGAATACCTCCAATGGAAAATCAGGATGGTCAATTTCCTAAATGGTCATGACCGAGCTCTGTTTCAATCCATTGAAAGGGGTCCACATATACCAATGACTGAAATACCAGCAATTCCAGCAACTGACCAACTACCTGCTATCCCTACATCCCGAGCTCCTAAAAGTCAAATACTTTGGAGTGAGGAAGACAAGGAAAAGGTAGCTGGGGATGAAAGAGCAAAATCACTCTTAATAATGGCCATCCCCAATGACATATTTTCACAAGTTGATGCTTGTGCATCAGCCAAGGAAATATGGGATCAGTTGGAAAACCTTTGTGAAAGAGGAGAAAGGATGAGAAGAAACAGGAGAACAAACAACGTCTCATCTTATGAAAAGTTTAAAGGTTTACCTAATGAAAGGTTAAATGACACATATCAAAGGTTTACAAAACTTTTAAACGAGCTAAAGAAATTTGGTATAACCAAGTCAAATGATGAAAGAAACATAAAATTTCTTGATGCTTTACCTAGAGAATGAAGGAGTCTAACAATGACTTTGTCCTCAACCTTAGAACTAGGAAACATGAGTCTTCATGACTTATACAGCATCTTGATCCCCAGAGAGGAAGAAATATTTGAAGAAACCATTCAAAGAGGGGGATCTTTAGCTCTTATCTCAAACCCACAAAGACCAACAACTTCCAATGATCCACAACCGTCAAACAGCCAAAGTTTTGAAAATTCTGACACATCATCAGATTTTTCAGCTTTTGCTGAAGCTATAGCACTGCTCACCAAAACATTTAAGCAGAGGTTGAGAGGAGGAGGCCAGAGATACCAGAGGAGTGATAGAGGGAGGATGGATGGAAGATCTAAAGAAGAAGTTAGATCTAAGGATAAAGGGAAGGCTGAGGTAGTGTGCTACAAGTGCAAGCAAAAAGGTCATTATGCATCAGAATGCAAGACCAAGAAGATGAAAGATATTGCTTACTATGAAAAGAAGCTTGAGGAAGCTAAGAAGCAGCAGCAGCAAGTTAGCTTAATTGCTGGGACAGATACATGGCTATCTAATGACTCTTCTGATGAAGAAGAAGAAGAAGAAGAAATGGCCAACTTCTGTCTCATGGCACTTTCTAAAGGCATACCAGAAACTTCAGGACAACAGGTAAGTTTAGACAATCTTGATCTTGAACACAAGCTAAATGAGCTCATGTCAGATTTTTTAAACCTGCAAGTTAAACATCAATCAGATGGTAAAAATCTGATGAGTTGCAGAGGACCTTGAATAAAATTATTCTAGAAAACCAATTACTTATAAAACAAAGTTTAGATCAAAGAGCTAAAATCGAGTTCTATGAAAATGAAAGAAGAGATCTTTACAAGAAAATCAATGGTAAAGAAATTAATGTAAGAGGTTTTTCAAGAAGCAAAAGAATTCATAAATTTCATAGAGTCCACTCCAAAGAACAAAGGAGAGGGTTTGGGTTATGTAAAAACAAATAACAGCAAACCCACTGTCTTTGTAAAAGCAACTCAACAGATTTCTGATAAATTTACATCAGAATCTGATTCTGAACTTGCAAATCAACATGTTCTGAATATTCATTTGATAAGCCAAACTTTGAACCAAAAAGAAGTGAATACAATCAAGAGTTTGTAAAAACTCCAGAAGCAGTTCACTTGTCTTTTCAAAATTATCCCACCATTCCATCACAAGAAGGAACATCAGAAATTTCTGATGAATCTTGTATGTGGGTTGACATACCGAAGCTTTTTCAACAACATCTCCTAAAGAAAAAGAAAAATTTTGTTAATGGCTCAGCATATAACAGAAATTCTGATGAAAGGTCATTTAAAAGAAATAATAAGACTAAAATATCATCAGAAAGAGTACCCAAGCATGCCTGGGTACCTAAAACCCTCTAACCATTCCATTTCAGGACCGTCATGTGCAGCAGATCTGGTACTGCGACTCAGGAAGCTCCAAGCACATGACTGGGGATAGGAGCTTACTCAGCAACTTTGTCTCAAAGCTGGGTAAAATGGTGAACTTTGGAAATGGAGTGAAAGGGAGGAACATGGGATATGGATGAAACAGGTATGGTTGCTTGACCATAGATAGAGTAGTCTTTGTGGAAGGCTTAAAGTATAATTTGCTAAGGTATGGTCAGCTCTGTGATATCTCTCAATGCTTGAAAAATTATTTTAATGATAAATCAAGGAAAAATCATATATCTGATAAGTCACCAGAAAATCTGATAAAAATCTGATGACATCATCAGAAATCTGATGTAACATCAGAACACCTGGCAAAACATCAGAAATTCTGGTGAATCATCAGAAAAATATGATTGGTTAAACAAATTTATCATAGTTCATTAAAACAAAACACTGCATGTTATCATCCTTGTTCATATCTCTTGTCAGCATATTCATAATCTGCATATTAAATAAAAATAAATAAATTATAAAATATAAAAACATTTTTTTATTATTTTCCTTCTTAGTACTGGTAACGTCATCTAACAGAAAATTTTAGGAATTCGTTAAATATGAGACTTTCTCTCTCCTTCATTAATTACACCCCATCATGTGTTAAGGAGATTGAAATGACATATTGGTAGGCAATCATGATAAATTACAAGAAATTGGCCGCCTAGATCATTTAATGCATGTGTGGTGAAGAAGAAACTTATCTCTGTTATACTTTCTGTCCTCTGAAATTCATTAAATAACAAAGATTGCGGTGAAGAAAAATCTACTAGTTGGTAGCTTCCATTTATGGCAAATATTGAGTTTGCTATAAATAATCACCACTTTGAGTCAAAATCTGTCATCTTCACACTTCTTCTTCACCTCACACTTTGACACACACAAAATGAATATCATCAAAGACGAATGCTTCCCACTTGTTTTTTATCCATATCACAATCTTAGATTGAGGACCAATCTGGAAGGTCCTCAATGGGAAGGATGTCAAGTTATGCTCAACGTGCTCACGAGTAGTAACTTGAACTATGCACTCACTGCTCATATAACTGTTGATCCAGAGATTCTTCAAATCTTCTGAAAAAATGCAACATTATCTGAGTTTGATAACAGAAATAAAATGGCCATTAAAAGTGAGGTGCTAAATCAAAAGATTCTGTTAAATGAAGCCACCATCAGGTTAGCTCTTCAACTCAATGATAAGAATGACGTTCTAATGTTTTCAAGGGAGCAGAAGAAAGATGTCTTGAGGCAAATGGGTTACAACACGCAAACCCAACAACGAGCAATCAACAAACATGGCTTTCTCAAGCCATGGCAATATCTGGTTACACAGATGGGTGCATGTTTCTCCAAGAAGGCCATCAATCATCACGAGGAGTCTCTTAAGTAGATGGAACCCATACTGGTACTTGTACTCAAAGTACCTTACAACTTCTCTTATTATCTGATGAGAAAATTTGCAAGTAACATGTGGGTTGAAAAGCCGTTCTTGATGTATCCGCGTTTTCTGACAAAGATAATCACAAGTCAGCTAGACTTTGCAGGCATTCCTGCAAGTTATCCAAGAGCTGATATGAGACTTCAAGAAAACATGGGTCTCAGCATGTTTGTACCCACCAACCAGAATTATGGGTTAACAACTGATCTGTTGGTGCTTCTAGAAATAGAACATGGTGAAGGGATAGATATTGACTAGGTCTTTCTCTGTTTGCATCTTGTTTGTGTGGTTAGTTTGCCTGTTAATATATTTATAGTATATGCTTCTTATATTACTTTGATTAACTATCTTATGGATTGGGTAATGGGCAAAGAAATATGAGAAACATGATTATCAGAAGACAAAAATATTTTTCACAAAACTCAAAATTTCTGATGACAGAAGACAAAATCTGATGATTCAAAATGGATCTAAAATTTTTCTGATAAAACCTCTAAATGATAAAATGCTTCAGAATATATCAGAAAAAGTCAAGACATGAATGCCACCAGAAAAACAAATGTGAGTCTTCTAAATCTTATCTTATTCCCTCTCATCTCAAAAAAAATCACAAGTTTAGGGGGAAAACTCATCTAATAAATTCTATTGAAAATCGTTGACTTCTGTTGACCACATCAAAAGGTCAACAGAAGATAGAACAAAAGGCAATACTTACTTTCAACAGAATTTATGTTGACTTTCTGATAACATTATCAGAATAGGGACGTTGACTAACAAAGAAAAGAGGATACATATGAAGAAAGGTAATTGGACCTCCTATCAAATGGGGTCCACAATGATGAAAAGGTGTCATAGAACCGATAGTTTTCTCCAATCAAAAATCAGTGCAGCACTTTCGTATAAGAATTTGAAGAAACTACAAATTGAAGGAACAAGTTGAAAGGACAAAAACCACGATTACACGATTAATCATCATTAAAGTCTTGATACCCACGATCCAACGGTTATATTATGAACCAAAAACCCACATCACACGATCTAACGGTAATAAAGACAATTAATGATCCTTTAACCGCCACTACATGACACCTTCCATATCCCCTCAACTCCATAAACCCACAACTCTCTGCTAAAACCCTCACTATATAACTCTCACTTAGCAGAAAATTCGAAGATCACACCTTTCTCACAAAAACTTCAAACCAAAACTTCCCCTGTTCCTCACTCAAAATCCAAAAATCCCTAAATTCCAAACCCTAATTCACAAACTTCAAAAATGGCCGAAGTAAACCTCAACATCCCAATTGTTCAACATGATGTATTGTTCATTGAAGACACAAAATTTCTGCCAATGAAAGAAAACAATCTGCTGATGAATACAGAGCATTCAGAATATGATATAAGATGTCAACTTCTGATAGAGTATCTCATGAATTGTCCAATCTCAGGAGCCCTAACAAAAGAGAGAGAAGTACCAGAAAAGTTATTACAGCAATTTGTTCACACTTTTGATGAAGTTGAAGAAAACCAAGTCTCTGCTCATGTATGGGAGAATGTTTTTGTAACATTAACCCCTGCAAGGGTAAGAGAATGGCTCGAACTACCTATTCTTGATAATTACATTGAAGCACCAAGCAGAGAAGAGTTATTAAGCTTTATCACTGGGCTTGGTTACAAAAACAAGAAGGTCAACAAAATTGGTTCAATCAGAAGAAATGAAATACCAGCTATCTGGCAAGTGATGATGGAAGTATTAAAAAAATGTCTCACCTCAAAAATAGGAGGAACTGATCAAATCAGTCAAGCTATTTTGACAATCATGTATGGACTCATAACTGGGTTCAAAATTGATTATGGGTTAGAAATTTTCAACCTGATCAGGAGGTCAATCATCACCTGAAATGGAAACATAATCTCACATCTTCCATATCCAAGGTTAATTTCTGTTTTCATTTCTGAAACACTTGCTGCAAGAGAAATAGAAATTCCAATTTTGGAAAATATGTGGAGATCAAACACCATGAAGGCCTGGAGTTCCAATCATGGATGGGAATCTGACAAAGATGTCCCTGAGTTACCCGAAAGCATGCTATGTCTCATTACACCAGATTCACAGTACAGAATACAGCATGAAGCACTTCTGACAAAATCAGACTCTCCAACAGAAAGAGCCAGCAGAGAAGTTTTCAACTGCTCTACATCACTAGAAGGAGAAGAAGCACAAAAGTCAAGATCATCAGAAAAAGAGGCTACATGTGGAGAAGGAATTCTGATGATTACTAACTCACCAGAAAACAAGACAGATGATGCTGATGATGAACAAATTCATGAAGGAAGAATTCATCATGAGTTTAAAACTCAACAAGAGACAGCACATGAACACTATGCAGAATCACACATTGCTGGAGGAACTCATGAAGGTGCTGGAGATCATTATGAAGAAGCACAATTTGATGGCACTGAAATTGAGCCAACTAAAGTGATACATCATAATGAATCCCGTATTGCTGGTACATCTCTCTCAAGAACTGTTTTACTCAAGAACTGTTTTAGTTGATACTCACTCAAAACAAACAAAATCAGAAAGTTCAGTTAATGTTTCTTACAGCTTAGAACATGAAAAGACTGATGTTGATAAAGAGGTTACTAGTGCTTTTAATCTCAACTCTGAATCAGAAAATGAGGAAGAGAATGAGATCTCAACAGATAGAGATCAGGAAACTGATCAAAGGAAATCTGGAAAAAGGTAATGTGTTTACCTCAAAAACTTATGGAGAATCACATATTGATGTGATTCAAGGATATAAGGAAATCCAGGATGAGAGTATGTCACTCACCACTGGTGGAGTGATACTGGTAAACTTAAGGTTGCACCAAATTCTGGTAAAGCCAAAAGTGACCCTATCATTTCCAAAACAACAGCAAATGTGTTTGCAGCTGGAATGTTAGCAGGAACATCTGTTGTTCCAAATATCCCTGAAACACCCATGAATCAAGAAAATCTGGAAACTGTGCTGGAAAGTGCTTACAAAGTCTGCAAAAGAAATCCAGTAGAAAAAAAAAACTTGATATATTGCTGACAGAATTACAAGGTCAAAGGGCTGAAATGAAGGCTTTGTCAAAATCAGTGGAAGCAGTAAAGAAACAAACTGAAGAAAACACTAAAGCACTAAAGTCTCTCCAAAAGATGAAAGAAAAGGCACCAGAATCCAACATCTCTGCATCAGAAATCCAAAAGATTTTCACAGAAATAGAAAACATCAAAGCACACGTTGCAAAGGCTGTGGAATCAAGGGAGTCAAGCAGTTCAAACAGAGTCTTGGAGGAAGTTACCACATTAAGGGCAAGTAATAACAGTATAACAGATGCCCTTGAGAAGCTGTCAAAAGAATGGGCTAAAATTCAAATAAAAGCTCAAACTGAATTCAACAAAGTTCAGAAAAACATGACCAGCAACTCAAAACAGGTAAGAGAAGTGCAACAATTGATGGAGAAGATGCAATTCAACATTGCAAGATTGGCCAAACTGGATCCACAAGAACTCATGAAGGAAATTCCTACTGAAATGACATATTACAGATGTTAACAAGGATTTGAATCTTTTGAATAGGTTCTACCATCTTGGCCATGTCTGAAATGACATCTAGGCTAGGTTTTACTTTTAAGATTCTTTTTAATATTTAACGCAGAACAATCCTAATTTGAGATGTTAATAAGGATCTGAATCTAATTGAGGAACTACCATCTTGGCCCTGTCTTAAAATGACACATGAGCTAGGTCTTGTCCTTTTTAGATTTTGCCATTTTTATTATAATGGTAGATCTTATAAAAGGAATGTTATTTTAATTTATTTCAAATATTATATTTATATACAAAGATATAAATGAAATTTAGATAAAACATCCCAATGATTTTTAAAGGAGGTACAGAATTGCCCTAAGCGGGACTTGAAAGAAATGATGTTGTCCACGAAGGGACTGAAAGATAAATATGTCCTTATAAGGACTACTAAGGAAACGATCTTCAGCAAAATGAGTTTCTTCTTCATTTTATTTCTGAATGCTTTTTCCTTGGTTGCACGTTAATCCTAGTCGCAGTACGAAGCTCTGCCTTCCCTAGGCTTCAAATGGGGAGAATTTCCATTACGGCTTCTTTGCTTGGCGACATATTAAAAATATAGAATTGAAAGCAATAATTCTCCAAATAGGGATGAGAGTATTCCTATGTTAAGTCTAGACTCAGAAGGTCAAGGAATGTGCTACTGTGTCACTGAGATTAAACACAAAAGACTAGTGTTTAATTCACTCAATGTTGGCTATGATACCAACCTGTCACACCCCGATATTTCCACGTATTACCGGTGGGCCTGGTGGGGAGTATCGTGACGTAGTTGATATCATCATAGTCAAACAACACAATTTAAGTGCACAGCGGAAGCAAAAGATGAATATATTACAATCCGATATAAAGTAATATCAAAGTATTACAAACGGAATGTAAAGGATCCACATGCGGATCGAAAATAAAATGAAACATTGTTCAACAGACTTTAGGCATCTAAGCTTGCGAGACTTCTATCTGATGCTAGGAGAGGCCAGCCTATTACGCGTAGTACCTGCACTTAGCCTTTTTGGGAAAATACGTCAGTTTACACTGGTAAATACAATTTAACTGACTCATTTTGAAAACGTTTAAGAAAATTGATTTGAATGCACGTGGCACAAAAAATATTTTTATAACTTGGGATATTATTTGAATATAAACTTGTAAAAGATTTACATGTTTCTTATGCGTTCAGTAGCCCGGGTTGACACCGGGTTAAAAGATCAATAGACACACCACATGGTATAGTCCCGCAGCGGTTAAACCCAAAACCGGCGGTTATACCTAAATATTTATTTATGCACTAACGGGTGTACGCCTACACCCGCATGCTTAGGTCGTGGCCATTTCGTAAAATGATGCCAAGGATATCCGGGACATGGTCATTAACCCCCCAAAGGCTTTAAGCAAACAAAACAATTTTAACGGGTCATTTCAATGATTTAACCTTCATTTTGATTAAAGATTCAATGCCCGACCAAGCGGTATTTTATATACCGTACCCCAAGCCCGTATAGGGAAAATAATTAAAAGTATTTACCTGAGCAAATTTATACAATTTATCCCAGCCGTATACCACCAAGTAAGTACAGATAGCTTTTACTGGGCTCCTAGATCTGGAACGAAGGTTTTTAATAACCTATTAGATTCCTAACGGGTCTTTAATTAAGCCTAAGCTTAGACCGGTTAGTTTTTAAAGGAGGATACGGTTCAATACGCATAATTATACGAAGACCAGATTAGAATGTGGTTTAGACCCGACAAGCTTGTATATTTGTGTAATAACAGTAAAGTAAACACATTCTGTATTTTGAGATAAAAATGATAAGATTTGACCCGTTACGGCTAATTTATGCAAACTAGTTACAAAAGCCGATACGAACGCGAAAATTGCGTAACGGGTAACCAAAAGAGTTATGAACAGGTTTCCTAAGTCAATATGCCTTAAATATGTTGTGATATCAGTAGGATACCTTCCATTATGCTCAAAACGAGTTTAAGACCAATTTATGCGCCGTAGGGGTATTTCGGTCATTTTAAAGGTTATAAAAGAGGTTTATCATAAATGTGAGTTTCATGTCTGATATAATCAGTAAAAATACTTAATTTAATAAGTTATAACAGTAGGGTATTACACATATGTGAATTTTATCATTTATAACCAAACTATGCACCGAAGGGGCATTTTGGTAATTTCACATAAGGTTTAAAGGTCAATTTGGAAAGCTAAGTTTAAGACTTTTGCTTACTGTTAAAGTATAAAATTTTACTTAAAATATCAGTAGGTATCAAGTCATATATATTTAAAATAGTTTTAATACATACTATGCGCTTAAAACACGTAAAAAGGCGGTTTTAAGCGATTTCCGGGTTTTTAAGGAAAAGCTGATATTTTTATCATTCCAGAAAGCTTAAAATGTTTTATTTATCTTATAAAATCAGTAGCAAAAGATTTGGGGTCAAAATGTTTTGTAAAACTCAATTTATAAGCCAAAAGGGCAAAACCGGCAATTACCGAATTAATGCTACAAACCTTAGTTATGCTTAGCCTAAAAATATATAAAAATCTTCAAAAATCCCAAAATATTATTTTATATCAGTGGGTAAAAAGTTTGGTATTAAAAATTGGGTTTAGATAGGCTATACGCTAATTATGTCATTTAATTAGTAAAAAAGCTTTTCATTTACGCTAATGAGGATAACTCCTAATCTAGACCTGAAACTGATGTCAAATTTTGGGACAAGTTTATAATTCAGTATTGAAGGTTTCTATCCTTTCACATTTTCAAAAATATCGTTTTAAGGTCCAAAGGGCATAACGATTAACATTTAGGCATTTAACGGAAACATGCATGAACTAGGATTTCTATGGAACCAAGTTGTATAACCTCGGAGGGTTATACTAACCTATAATATGGTTCTAATGGAATCCTAAGGCATATACAAACTAAGCTAAATCGGGTCAGAACTGAAAGTCAAAGCAAAAGTCAACTTTTGCGACTTTCGGTTCCGAACCGAGCCTATACTTAGAATTGTCGGGTGGAACATGCTTAGACATGTTCTTAACTTAATTACCAAGTTATTTTAGTGTTAAAACAGGTTCCATAGCTTCTATATTACTAATTATGAATTTATTTATAAAATAACTTCCTGTTGACTTTTTAATATCAAGTTTGACCTGACATTTGACCAAGTTAGGTTGCTAATCAATAGGTGCCCTCTTAGGGGGTTTATTACCTACATAATTACCAACTTATATCTACTTTTAATTAGACTAACTACTGGACCATTAGTGATTAATCACTAAGTCAAACCTTATTTACGATAAGGTTGACTTTTGATCATTAAACTAATTAAAACATGAACATAAGGGGTTAAGAATACTTACAAAGGTCCTTATCCCTAATAATCAACTGAAGATAGCTTCCTAAACTCCAGGATGCTTCAGAGAGTGAGTTTGAGAGTGGAACTTCAATTGTGCAAGTTTTCAATCAAAGAACTCACCCCCTATTTATAGTTATTGGATGGATTGTGGATGATTGTCAGGTGTTAGGGGAAGTTCTAAGATGTTTACAGGTGTAAAACCATCTTTCAAAACCGTCCAATGATCCATAGAATCAAACATGAGAGACAAGGAAGCAAAACCACAGCTGGTTTTCAGTTTTTTGATACTAGGCATGGCTTACGGACCGCAAGGGTCCTGCCATACGTTCCGTAAGGACTAGGCCAGCACACAGCGACTTTCATTTGTTGACAGTTTGGGCCCCTGCACTACCAAATGCTATTTCGGACACATCTAAGGCCCGTTAAACCATTTTTAAGGCTCTACAATGATGCTTAAACATGGGGAACATGAAACATGCTCAAAAACATGTCGGATGTCGGTTCGTTTGGTCGTACGGTCACGTTGTTCGGCTAATTACGACGAAACACGGACGGACGCGAAAAACGAACCAAATTACGCGACGAATGGAATTTTATCAAGCCAATCACTAAAATAAAATATTTTAGTGCTTACATAAATTTTTGGGTGTCGGGATATATCCAGAATGTAAGATATGCGCGAAAATGCAAACTTGTGCACTTTTTGACACTTTTAGTCCCTGCATGTCCTAAAAGTTTATTTTTGCGCACTAAACACCTCCAAGCCTATATCTAAGCTATATAAAGGTTAAATAGGGTATGTTTAACTCATGGACATATTCCGGAAGGTCCGTTACCATATGAGTCGACCTACTTTTGTAGTTTGACGCAATTAGTCCTTTAATTGCGCAAAGTAGCGTGGAATGTCGTTTAATGACATCCAAGCCTTCCATGACCTATAATAGGCATTCCCAAGCATATGCCTAAATATTACTATGCTCCCGTTCACTTAAATGGTCACCGAATGGCGTAGATTCAAAAGTTGACGCTTTAGGTCCCTCTATTGCGCAAACTTGCGCATCTCATCATTTAATAGCATTGAATCCTCATCTAAACCATATTAGGAATTCTTGAAAGTATTATTAAACATCACGATGCTTTGGGTTCGCTAAAAGGTCATTCAGAGGTGTAATTAAACATATCGACACTTTTAGCCCCTTTAACTTGCAAAGTTGCGCGTAACTTTACTTATAGGCATAAAAACCTTAGATGGCCATTATTTGGCATTCCCGAGAGTATAATCAAATATCATGAAGCTCCCGGTTTGTTAAAAGGTCACTCAGAGGTAAGAATCAACATGTTGACGCTTTTAACCCTTCATTGCGCGAACTTTCAATTAATTACGCAAACGGCTACACTCGATCAACAAGTGGCTCATTTGTGAATATAGATACCGTATGATGTTATTTAGAAACTTATTTTAGGTATGTTAACACTTCCAGTCCTTTCATAATAAAAGTTTTTCGATTTTTCGAAAAATTAATCCCTTAAATTCAATGTTGGACTTTATTAGGGTTTATTACACGTGTCAATACATCATTGGACGTGATTTTATGAGGTGTTACACTCAAGTTATTACAAATTTGGAATTGCTAGCATCTCTCCCAAAACCAACATTGTCTGATAACTCAGCCATAAGTAAGTATATGAATTTACAAACAATGAATGAATGGGAACAAGAAGGTGATTCATCAACAAAATCAAAGATTGTTAAGAGAAAAATCTCTGAAACTCAATATGTCATGGTCAAAGAGATTGCCAGAGATGTAATGATATTCCCTGAGTACAATCTGGTAAGATACTACTTAAGAAAAGAAGATGAACTGCCAAGATCACTGTCTCCTGTCAGACTGGCCTTAAAAGATACAAGAATTAAAAGAAGTCCAGGCAACATTCACTCCAAGAATGAGAATCCGGTAAAGAAAGTTTTAAAAGTGAATGAAGTGAAAGTTACAATTGATGATATTGGAGGAACTCGTGTACAAAACAGATACACACTTCTGAGAAAGAATGGGGAAGAACAAATGGTGACCGATGAAGAAATAGCTTACCAGTTGCATCCTATAGACATTATGTTTATGAAGGATTATTATGAAAAGGAAAGAAAAAATAACCAAGAGGTCAGAAGAGCATTGAATGGCATGTCAAACGCTGGAATACTACTGTTTGAAAGAATAGCTTTTTCAGATTTTGATCTATGCATCAATTTTAGCATGTACACAACAAAAAGGTGTATATCAAACCACCAAAGACAAAAGTTCCCTCAGAAATATTGGAAGAAGCAAGATCTGGAGACATCATTGCAAGCAAAACTCACATTAAAAACTATGGTGTCATCTTCAGAGATATTGATAAAAACAAAGCTCTGTTCAGAAGTATTGATATCTTCAAGTACTCAAATCAAACTCTGAAGTATATCATGAAAACCATGAACAAAAGACAAGAACATCTTCAGAAGACAGGAAAGAATTTAGAGGAACACAGGAAAGAAATTGAGTAAATGATTGAAGAATGGATCCAAGCACGAGAATGGTACAAAGACATGTACGTCAGCTGCAACAAGTATATCTCCTACAAGAAACAGTTAAAGATAGGGGATGTAAACAAGAGATTGAAGCTTAATTGAAGAAACTTGTTTATTTAAATTTCATCTTTTATGTAATTTGTTTTTCAAAACTTCAGCAACTGGTTTAAATTTGCAAGTATTATGTTTCCACTGTTTTGAAATTTTATATGCATGAGGTAGTTCATTTTCTTACAATACTTAGGGGGAAACTATTAGGAAACTTTATTTGTAAGTATTGAAGAAAATCTCAATCAACTGGATCTCTGAAGAGATAACAGTCCTGAAGATCACAACAAGAAGAAGAAGATCAGATGGGACAACTGAAATGCATAGCATCTACTTCAAAGAATTACAAGTTGATCAAGAGCTGAATTAGATTATCAGAAAAGGTCACTTCTGATGGATCTGATGACATTTCTGATGAAATATCATCAGTTTCTGACGATTCTGATCATCAAGTCTTTTCTGATGATTTGTTCATCAGAAATTCTGATGAAGTGGATTCATCAGAATTCTGATGGAATACCCCACTTGTCTGAAATTGGCTCTATCCTGCCACACTTACCGAAGCAAGTTGACATTATTGGATCTCATGATGAAAAAGGCAACTTGAATGAATAATTCAATGTATATGTCAAATGGCCACTTTTTGCAGGACTTATTGCATGAATAAACTATTGTTTATTCATGTACCCAGCCTTCTATAAATGGAAGGCTCAACCAGCAGAAGATAATTGAGTTTGAAGCTTAGCATTCACATACAAACACCCAAACTCCATTGCTCTTCTCACCCACAGAATTCAAGATTCATTTGTATTAGATAATAATCTTACAATCACCTTGTTAAACTATTTTGTTTCAAAGTGATATAAACCTGAAGAAGGTGTTTGTCGGATGAAACACTTGTGATTCCTTTTAAGGAACTAACGATTGATGAACAGCTACACTTTACTGAGGAACCAATTGAGATCACGGATCGAGAGATCAAAATCCTCAAACGTAGCCAGATACCTCTTGTATGAGTTCGTTGGAACTCGCGACGTGGCCCAGAGTATACCTGGGAGCGGGAAGACCAGATGAAGCACAAGTATCCCCAGCTGTTCCCTAACGAAAATCCCAGCACTGAAGCTACAAACGAATTTCGGGGCGAAATTCCAAACTAACGGGGGGATGATGTGACACCCCGTTGAAACGCTTTCACTTACACTAGCTTGATAGTGGCTGCCTTAACTTTCGGGACGAAAGTTCCTAAAACTTGGGGATAATGTGACACTTCGGAATTTCCCGGACAATCTTTCGATGTAACATGCGTGTACGTATACTATTAAATGAAAAAGTTGTGTATTGTTTTGATGTTCTATGTGATCTTTGTGCTAGTGTGTTATACGTATGTATATATAAATAGATATAAGAGAGTGGGTGTGTATGTGAGATGAACCGGAACCCGAAACCACAACCAAACTCGAGAACCCGACTCGAGACCACGGTCTTGAGTGAACAGTAGCAATGGGCCGGTTTGGGCCTTGTGACCGAGAAACCCAAGCCGGAATCCCCACTAGCCCAATTCGGAATCCTATATAAACCAACCCACCCCTCCCTTAACCATTTTTACAAATCTCACAACACTCTCCTCTCATCTCTCTCACTAAAACCCTAAAACCCTCAAAGAATCACCTTCCTCTCCTTTCCTTCTCCTTCTCGGATTCGACCAACAAGAGCACCCTTTGGATTAGCTTGGAATCATCACTCGAAGGCTTCAATCCATCACCAACTTGAACACCTTTGTGTCACTCTTGAACCGGTTAGTGATGATGATGTTGTTTATATTTGCTTGTTACTAAATGATGCTTGATTATTGTTGTTGTTGTTGTTCTTGCTAGACAAAATAGAGTGTTTTTCCGGTTGTTATGATGTTTGGTTAGATCGGTTATATGTTTCGGATTAAGTGCTAGCTATGTGATTCATGTTACTAATAAGAGGATATGTTATATTGTTTAGGTTGAATGGTCTTCTTTGTTTATTGTCCGATTGATATTAAGGGCTCGGGTAGGGGACTTTATGCATGATTTTGGGTTATAAATGATGAATGTGGTTTTGAATATTGTTTGAACATTGTTTGAATAAATGAAGAACATGTATGAAGATGTTATGAACATTCAAATATTATGGTTTTTGATCTGTTTTGTGCACATTATAGACAAACAGACATGTTAGTGGATATAGTACACAATTTACATGAAAATGCAATTCTATTGGTTAGTACAGTTTGCAGGTTCTAGAAGGTCTTCATGTGCACGTAATCACGGTTGCGAGTCGGAACCCTTGGTTGCGACTCGAGACCACAGCAGGATTTGTCGAGACCTCCCGGTTGCGAGTCGTAATCAACGCGTATCGAGTCCGGTTGCGAGTCGGAACCGCTGGTTGCGAGTCGTAATCTCTGGTTGCGGCTCGTAACCAAAACGTGACGAACCGAGACCTCGGTTGCGAGTCGCAACCTTGGTTGCGAGTCACTCTTGTCTCGACTGGACTGTCTTAGGGTTATTGGGCTTTTGACTGTTGGGCTTACTGTTAACTGGATTGCTTGTGTGACTGTTACTGTTTAGGCCCAATACCTCACTGTTTGTATATTGCATGTTATACGTGACTGCTTTGTGTATTGCCATAAGTGTTCGATATGTGTTTACTTGTACCCGACTTGACCCATATTTGGTAACCATGCTAGGACGTGGTGACCAACATACTTAACCAAGTAACGTATCCTACCGAGCAACCTAAGGTGAGTTCACAACTTAAAAGCATGCGTCCCGGTGGTTTGGGACACGAGACTAAAACAACCCTATCCCCTTGAAAAAGGGGATACCGTCTACATCCCTTCCCTAGTTATTGGGAACATACTTACTTTATCTTCCCTTGTATTGGGAAACCCCTTTTAGTTAAATTACTGTTTATACGGAATGCAACTAACGGCACTAAACGCAATTCTATCACTCAAGTCCCTACTACATAATACCGATTAGTCGCCGGTGCCAGGCGAACGGGTTATTAGTTGATAGCGCTATTTAGGTCTTACCAGCCTCACACCGTGCCATGGTATGGGATCGGTCGTGAACTAATGTACTCAGGCATCCGTCAATGATGATAGAACATTGACACCGGGGCATCCTGCGGAAACGCAAACGGTTACCTAGTGTTCGGTATTGGAAAAACAGTTTAGTCGCTAACTTTTGGGGTAGCTCCCCATGGCATGTATAAACGGATATATTAACTGGTGAAACAAGTTTTTGGTAATTAAAACTGGACAACTAGTGAACTCACTCAGCATTATTGTTGACCCCCTTTACTGCATGCTTTGCAGGTGGCCAGTGACTGGAGCAGCTACTTGGGATGTGTAGTGGTCGTCTGCCCGTGTGTTGGGCATTTATCATGCTTACCTTATGAATATTGTTTAAAAACTGTTTATTTATGCTTCCGCTACTTTTTACTCTGATCTTAAAACATTGAACTCTAAACTTGATATTTGCTAACCTTACGGATAGTAAGTATTACTTTTGTTATCAACTTAGTTATTCAGTATAATTGGTGGCTGGATCCTGGTCAGTCACGCCCTCGAAGCGGGTGTTATCCGCAGGTGGATTTTGGGGGTGTGACAGATTGGTATCAGAGCCATTGGTTATAGTGAATTTGGTTTTAAAAAGGAGAAAAATCTTTTTGAGAAAAACCAGACTATAACCCGTGACTCGTGACGACACTACACTCCAAGTACAAGGCTCGACTTATCTGACCTCATAGCTCGGACCCATAGTTACTTGCTTAATTGTCTTATGCTTTCTGCTTTACTATACGTACTAGTTTGCCCGATTAGATAGATACATCTTCTCTCTTCTATCTTATTCTCGCTATCACACACTCATACTATGTTTTCTGGTTATGAAGACAATGAGTGGACGCGGACGAGGAAGCGTCAACATGACTCAGGCTCAGTTCACTAACCTGCTCAACACAGTGGCTGCAGCTTTCGCGGCTCACCCTATAGGTAAACTCGATGTTTTAGGATGTTTAGATCCTACCGCCACATCGTCTTTTCGCCTCTAAACCTATTTCGCTTCACTCCTCACAACAGGTCAGCCTACACCTGTGCAACCACGTGTTTGTACCTTCAAGACCTTCATGGATTGCAAGCCTCTTCCATTCAGTGGCACTGAGGGTGCCATAGGTCTTTTACACTGGATCGAGAAGGTCGAAGCTGTCTTCGCTGTCTGCGAGTGTCCCCCTGCTAATTGGGTGAAGTTTGCTACTGGTACTCTAGAGGGAAGCGCACTTTCATGGTGGAAGGCGCAAATTCAAATGCTTGGTTTGGAGACTGCTAACGCTACTGCGTGGGAAGATTTCAAGGATATGATCAAGGAAGAGTACTGTCACAGGGATGACATCCACAAGCTGGAAAATGAGTACTATGAACTCAAGATGGTTGGGTCAGAGATTGAGACCTACACCAAGCTGTCCAACGACTATGCTGCTCTTTGTCCAAACATGTCTCGACCTATGTATCGAAGGATCGAACTGTACATCATGGGTCTAGCTCCGGAAATTCGAAGCCATGTAACTTCAGCCAATCACACAACCATTCAGCCGATTGTTCGACTTGCTCACAAACTCACTGATCAGGCTGTGGAAGAGGGCAGGTTGCCCAAAAGGATCAGTACTGCGGAAGGAACTTCTAGTGATGGCAAACGAAAGTGGGATGGAAATCAGGACAAGGATGCTAACTCTACTCAAGCCCCAGCTCAGCAAAGGAAAACTGACAACAACAAAGGCACTCAGCAACAGGGTGGCTACCGGGGAAACTACCCTAAGTGCAACAAGTGTAACAGGCACCACAATGGGGCATGCAACAAGGGTCAGTGTCAGCGATGCCACAAAATGGGGCACGAAGCAAAGGATTGTAGAAGTCAGTTCCCGGCAAGACAGAATCAGCAACAACCCCAACAGCAACAGCAGCAGGGAAACAACAGAGCATGTTTTAAATGCGGGGCAACAGGGCACATGCGTAAGGATTGCCCTGAACTGAATCAGAATCGCAACAACAATCAGGGAGCTGGGAACAATGAGCAGAACAACAATGCTGGAAATGCAAGGGGAAGAGCTTTCGTGATTGGAGCTGGAGAAGCAAGGAACGACCCCAACGTCGTGGCGGGTAAGTTCCTACTTGATGATCGTTATGTTTCTGTGTTATTTGATTCCGGTGCCGATGCCAGTTATGTATCCCTTCGCCTTAGTAAGAAACTTAAGCACTCGCCCGCATTATTAAGTTCTAAGCACATCGTCGAGATAGCTAATGGTAAGAACATCGAGGCCACGCACATGATCCACGACTGCACCCTAGAGTTGTCTGGCCACACGTTTAGTATCGATCTTTTCCCCGTCAAACTTGGAAGCTTCGACGTCGTCATTGGTATGGATTGGTTATCCAAACATCGCGCTGAGATCCTCTGTCAAGAGAAAGCAGTTCGTATACCTCGCCGTTCTGGTCAACCCCTCATCGTCAAAGGCAACAAAGGTGGAGAAGTCACAGGCATTATCTCGCTTTTAAAAGCCCAGAAGTGTTTGCAGAAAGGGCACACCGCTATCCTAGCACTCGTCACCAACACCCACGAAAAGGAAAAGAGGATTGAAGATTTTCCTGTAGTACGCGACTATCCCGAGGTATTTCCTGAGGAACTACCTGGACTCCCTCCCCACCGTCAGGTCGAATTTCAAATCGAGCTAGCTCCCGGAGCAGCACCTATAGCTCGTGCACCGTACCGTCTAGCCCCTGCAGAACTGAAGGAACTCTCTACGCAACTACAAGAACTATTGGATAAAGGATTTATCCGTCCTAGTTCATCACCCTGGGGAGCCCCAGTACTCTTTGTCAAGAAGAAGGATGGCACATTCCGAATGTGCATCGACTACCGTGAGTTGAACAAGGTTACCATCAAGAATCGTTACCCTCTCCCGCGCATCGACGACCTATTCGATCAGTTGCAAGGATCGAGCTACTATTCAAAGATTGACCTGCGATCAGGCTATCATCAGCTGAGAGTTCGTAATGAAGACATTTCCAAGACTGCATTCAGGACTCGTTATGGTCATTACGAGTTCCTCGTCATGCCTTTCGGAATGACTAACGCACCTGCAGTGTTCATGGATCTTATGAACCGCGTATGTAAGCCTTACCTCGACAAATTCATGATTGTGTTTATCGACGACATCTTGATTTATTCAAAAAGTCAAGAAGAGCATGAACAGCACCTACGCCTTATTCTGGAACTCCTTCGCAACGAGCAACTGTACGCCAAATTCTCTAAACGTGACTTCTGGCTTCGGGAAGTCCATTTCCTCGGCCATGTAGTTAATAAGAACGGAATTCACGTCGACCCCGCTAAGATCGAATCGATAAAGAACTGGCCTACGCCTAAGACTCCCACTGAAGTTCGCCAATTCTTGGGTTTGGCAGGTTACTACCGCAGGTTCATTCAGGGATTCTCGAAGATTGCACAACCCCTCACGACTCTTACCCAGAAAGGCGTCGCCTACAAGTGGAATGGAGCGCAGGAATCTGCTTTTCAGAGACTTAAGGATAACCTCTGTAGCGCTCCTATTCTCTCGTTGCCTGACGGCACTGACGACTTTGTGGTTTACTGCGATGCGTCTATTCATGGACTCGGTTGCGTGTTAATGCAACGCGAGAAAGTTATTGCCTACGCCTCTCGACAACTCAAGACGCATGAAAAGAACTACACGACGCATGACTTGGAACTGGGAGCAGTGATCTTTGCTCTTAAGATATGGAGACATTACCTGTACGGTACCAAGTGCACTATTTACACCGATCACAGGAGTCTCGAGCATATCTTTAGGCAAAAGGAATTGAACATGCGACAGCGTCGATGGGTCGAACTCTTGAATGACTACGAATGCGCCATCAAATACCATCCGGGCAAAGCCAATGTCGTGGCAGACGCCCTCAGCCGAAAGGACACTATACCAAAGCGCGTGCGAGCACTACAACTTACCATCCAGTCTAACCTCCCTACCCAGATTCGAAATGCTCAAGTTGAAGCATTGAAGCCGGAAAACATCAGGGCTGAGTCTCTGCGAGGATCGAGACAGCAACTAGAACAGAAAGAAGATGGTGCTTACTATGTAACAGGGCGTATCTGGGTTCCACTCTATGGAGATTTACGTGAACTCGTGATGGATGAAGCCCACAAGTCCCGCTACTCAGTACACCCTGGTTCGGACAAGATGTATCACGACTTGAAAACTACATATTGGTGGCCTGGTATGAAGGCCCACATAGCAACATACGTCAGCAAATGTTTGACTTGCGCGAGAGTCAAGACAGAATACCAGAAGCCAGCAGGTCTACTCCAACAACCAGAAATCCCTAAATGGAAATGGGAGCAAATTTCCATGGATTTTGTTACAGGGCTACCTAGGTCTCAACGCGGAAATGATACTATTTGGGTAATCGTAGATCGCTTGACCAAGTCCGCGCACTTTCTGGCTATTAAGGAAACAGACAAGTTTTCTACCCTGGCGGAGATCTACTTAAAGGAAGTAGTTTCGAGGCACGGAGTGCCAACCTCAATTATTTCAGACCGAGACGCTCGATTTACCTCGGAATTGTGGCAAGCTATGCACAAATGCTTTGGCTCACGTTTGGACATGAGCACTGCTTATCACCCGCAAACGGATGGACAGTCTGAACGCACCATCCAGACTCTAGAAGACATGCTTAGAGCGTGTGTGATCGATTTTGGCAAGAACTGGGAGAAGCATCTACCGCTAGTAGAGTTCTCTTACAACAACAGCTACCACACTAGTATTCAGGCAGCATCTTTTGAGGCATTGTACGGTCGTAAATGCCGGTCACCCCTCTGCTGGGCAGAAATCGGTGATAGTCAAATCACGGGCCCAGAGATGGTGGTAGATACAACGGAAAAGATTGCCCAGATCAGACAACGCATGGCGGCAGCTCGTGACCGTCAGAAGAGCTACGCTGATAAGCGTAGGAAACCATTGGAATTTCAGGTCGGTGACCGGGTTCTACTTAAAGTCTCACCCTGGAAGGGTGTGGTTCGCTTTGGTAAACGGGGCAAGCTTAATCCGCGATATATCGGACCATTCGAAATTACCAAGAAGATCGGTAAGGTTGCTTATAGATTAAACCTGCCTGAGGAACTGAGTGCGGTACACAACGTTTTTCACGTATCCAACCTGAAGAAGTGTTTGTCGGATGAAACACTTGTGATTCCTTTTAAGGAACTAACGATTGATGAACAGCTACACTTTACTGAGGAACCAATTGAGATCACGGATCGAGAGATCAAAATCCTCAAACGTAGCCAGATACCTCTTGTACGAGTTCGTTGGAACTCGCGACGTGGCCCAGAGTATACCTGGGAGCGGGAAGACCAGATGAAGCACAAGTATCCCCAGCTGTTCCCTAACGAAAATCCCAGCACTGAAGCTACAAACGAATTTCGGGGCGAAATTCCAAACTAACGGGGGGATGATGTGACACCCCGTTGAAACGCTTTCACTTACACTAGCTTGATAGTGGCTGCCTTAACTTTCGGGACGAAAGTTCCTAAAACTTGGGGATAATGTGACACTTCGGAATTTCCCGGACAATCTTTCGATGTAACATGCGTGTACGTATACTATTAAATGAAAAAGTTGTGTATTGTTTTGATGTTCTATGTGATCTTTGTGCTAGTGTGTTATACGTATGTATATATAAATAGATATAAGAGAGTGGGTGTGTATGTGAGATGAACCGGAACCCGAAACCACAACCAAACTCGAGAACCCGACTCGAGACCACGGTCTTGAGTGAACAGTAGCAATGGGCCGGTTTGGGCCTTGTGACCGAGAAACCCAAGCCGGAATCCCCACTAGCCCAATTCGGAATCCTATATAAACCAACCCACCCCTCCCTTAACCATTTTTACAAATCTCACAACACTCTCCTCTCATCTCTCTCACTAAAACCCTAAAACCCTCAAAGAATCACCTTCCTCTCCTTTCCTTCTCCTTCTCGGATTCGACCAACAAGAGCACCCTTTGGATTAGCTTGGAATCATCACTCGAAGGCTTCAATCCATCACCAACTTGAACACCTTTGTGTCACTCTTGAACCGGTTAGTGATGATGATGTTGTTTATATTTGCTTGTTACTAAATGATGCTTGATTATTGTTGTTGTTGTTGTTCTTGCTAGACAAAATAGAGTGTTTTTCCGGTTGTTATGATGTTTGGTTAGATCGGTTATATGTTTCGGATTAAGTGCTAGCTATGTGATTCATGTTACTAATAAGAGGATATGTTATATTGTTTAGGTTGAATGGTCTTCTTTGTTTATTGTCCGATTGATATTAAGGGCTCGGGTAGGGGACTTTATGCATGATTTTGGGTTATAAATGATGAATGTGGTTTTGAATATTGTTTGAACATTGTTTGAATAAATGAAGAACATGTATGAAGATGTTATGAACATTCAAATATTATGGTTTTTGATCTGTTTTGTGCACATTATAGACAAACAGACATGTTAGTGGATATAGTACACAATTTACATGAAAATGCAATTCTATTGGTTAGTACAGTTTGCAGGTTCTAGAAGGTCTTCATGTGCACGTAATCACGGTTGCGAGTCGGAACCCTTGGTTGCGACTCGAGACCACAGCAGGATTTGTCGAGACCTCCCGGTTGCGAGTCGTAATCAACGCGTATCGAGTCCGGTTGCGAGTCGGAACCGCTGGTTGCGAGTCGTAATCTCTGGTTGCGGCTCGTAACCAAAACGTGACGAACCGAGACCTCGGTTGCGAGTCGCAACCTTGGTTGCGAGTCACTCTTGTCTCGACTGGACTGTCTTAGGGTTATTGGGCTTTTGACTGTTGGGCTTACTGTTAACTAGATTGCTTGTGTGACTGTTACTGTTTAGGCCCAATACCTCACTGTTTGTATATTGCATGTTATACGTGACTGCTTTGTGTATTGCCATAAGTGTTCGATATGTGTTTACTTGTACCCGACTTGACCCATATTTGGTAACCATGCTAGGACGTGGTGACCAACATACTTAACCAAGTAACGTATCCTACCGAGCAACCCAAGGTGAGTTCACAACTTAAAAGCATGCGTCCCGGTGGTTTGGGACACGAGACTAAAACAACCCTATCCCCTTGAAAAAGGGGATACCGTCTACATCCCTTCCCTAGTTATTGGGAACATACTTACTTTATCTTCCCTTGTATTGGGAAACCCCTTTTAGTTAAATTACTGTTTATACGGAATGCAACTAACGGCACTAAACGCAATTCTATCACTCAAGTCCCTACTACATAATACCGATTAGTCGCCGGTGCCAGGCGAACGGGTTATTAGTTGATAGCGCTATTTAGGTCTTACCAGCCTCACACCGTGCCATGGTATGGGATCGGTCGTGAACTAATGTACTCAGGCATCCGTCAATGATGATAGAACATTGACATCGGGGCATCCTGCGGAAACGCAAACGGTTACCTAGTGTTCGGTATTGGAAAAACAGTTTAGTCGCTAACTTTTGGGGTAGCTCCCCATGGCATGTATAAACGGATATATTAACTGGTGAAACAAGTTTTTGGTAATTAAAACTGGACAACTAGTGAACTCACTCAGCATTATTGTTGACCCCCTTTACTGCATGCTTTGCAGGTGGCCAGTGACTGGAGCAGCTACTTGGGATGTGTAGTGGTCGTCTGCCCGTGTGTTGGGCATTTATCATGCTTACCTTATGAATATTGTTTAAAAACTGTTTATTTATGCTTCCGCTACTTTTTACTCTGATCTTAAAACATTGAACTCTAAACTTGATATTTGCTAACCTTACGGATAGTAAGTATTACTTTTGTTATCAACTTAGTTATTCAGTATAATTGGTGGCTGGATCCTGGTCAGTCACGCCCTCGAAGCGGGTGTTATCCGCAGGTGGATTTTGGGGGTGTGACAAAGAAATTGTGATTGCGACAAGATTGAATTAAACCCTAAATATATGTATATTTATATCTAAGGTTGAATATTAAATGTAGGCTAGGTCAAATCTGTACAAGTTATTCCTAACCATGATTTTTTTATATATATATTTAGACCTATTATTGAGCTTATAAATTAATAAGTCTAAAATTTAATAATTAACCTAGTAATACAAATAATACATTACATTTATATTTATGTATTTATTGAAAATATTAGTTTTGGCCAAATCATTAAGATTAATTTTATAATCTTATAAACTAAAAAAAAATATGTTCCACTTGTTTATTTTAAAACATATACATTTATTAAAAATGTCAAAATTTGTATATCATAATTTAAATAGTTATTATTATTAAATAATCATAAAAAAAATATGAGATTTGTATAAAAATTCCATGTTATAATTATTTTCAAAGTTTATTGGAAGACATGTTATAATTATTTTCTAAGTTTATTGGAAGAAAAATTATTCATGCATTTTTATATCCATAAATTATTATTTTTTTTTACATTTTCTTGTAATATATATAATGCTTAAAATCCATAAAAAGAATTCAATTGAAATCCAAAGATTCCACTTACTATTCTAAGGGGTAGTTTGGCAACTTCTAAATGGTTAAGTGTTGAACCAGTAAGAGGTCTGAATCATTAAATGCTTAACCAGTAAGAGGTCTGAACCATTAAGAGCAAGTATAATGTTTAACCGTTCAGAGGTAAAAGTCTTACCAATTCAGATTAGATGTCTTAACCATTCATACTCTTTATAACGCTTAACCATTCAGAGGCAAATGTCTAAACCATTCAGACATTTGCTCACGAAACAAACAGTCTGAACCATTAAGTGTTGAACTAGTAAGAGGTCTAAACCATTAAGAGCCCCATTAAGAGGTAAAAAAACACCCCTAATACGATACTAATCAGTAATCAATCACCAATTTCAATAAAACATAGTCCTAAGATCAAAAGCCCCAAAATATATAAACCAGGAACCCTAGTTTTCTAAGATTTCAATTCGAATTGATGATGCCCTCTATCATAGATAAACCAGGAACCCTAGTTTCCAAGATTTTAATTCGAATTGATGATGCCCTTTATTAGAGAAATTGAGAGAGGGGTTTTATAAAGCTCGGAAAAATAATAACGGTGGGCTTTGGAATTACCTGGTTTGGATAAGAGATGAAGGAGAAATCATGCAATCAAGTTCCAAGCCCTAACTTTGTTCTTGGTCAAATTCGTGGTTTAAAGAGGTTGTTAGTAGGATTTGAGAGTGGAGGTTGATAGAAAAACTCAGAGGAAATGTTTGGTATCAATATCTTGTTGAGTTAAAGGTGGTTTTAATGGTAATTAATTTCAGGTTTTAATGTGATTAAAGTAGAGATGTAACGAACAATCTAACGATACACTATCCCCTTCTTCATAGCCGATGTCGTCTGAGAATCAAACGTCGTTAAAACATCATCAATGTCGGGTCTGGTTTACGCGTTAACGGGTATCGTTTGCAGCGAGGAAGAAAGGAATGTGCAGGTCGCATGGAAATCAAGTTTAAAAGATAAAAGGTCGGGCTTAATCACAACTAGTGTTAAAGCTAAGTTGGTCCCCATGTCATTGTTATTTGAAGGGTTGCAGGTTCGATACCCACGCCACCGTTTTCAATTTTTTTAAATTTCTATTTACCCTCTTTAACAACCTAACGCAACATATAAGACATACATGTTATTTGCCTTATATTGCAACACGAAACATAAAGGTGATAGAGTGATTTGGTTCACGCATTTGTTGTGTTACCCAGGTGGAGGCCTGGGTTCGAATCCGCCTCCGCTCGGTATTATAAGTTTATCACTCTTACTAACATGGTTTAACCCTAGTAAACTAACCTAGTTAGTTTATTTCTCCTATTTTAAAGTTTCTATTAACTATAAAACAACCCTGCATGTTATAACAAAAATTAGGTAACCAAAATAACTTCATTAATGTTCCTTTTATATAAATCTAACAAACTAGCGTCGTTAGTTTATTGTGTGTTATTTAAGAGATACAATTAATTACAAAAACAACTCCTTAACTTTTAACTTTACGTAACTAACCCAGTTAATGTTTCCTCACATGCAAACTAACTGTACTAACTTAATTCCTATTATTACTCAACGTTTTTAGTTCGGTTTCAACTGAATGCGATACATGACGGAAATAAAATATCAACTTATTAATCACAATAATAAAAAATTAGTATATTTCCCGTTTCTATTAAATTTCCGAAAGGTCCGACTCTGAAATTCAGCTCGGACATTCAGAGATCCCATTTTGACAGATGTTACGCTCTCCCCAAGTTTTGGGAATTTCGTCCTGAAATTAGGAGGAAACTACTCGTGTAGCATTAAGTGTGGGGTCTTCCATAGGCGTAAATGACATCGGATCAATTTAGTAATAGTGTTAGGAACTCAAAAAGAAAATATTAAAGAGTGCATGGTTAATTAGTGAAAGAAACACAATGGCCAAGCATGTTAATCCATATCGGTAACCTTAAATCATTCTGTTTTAGGTGTGTTAGGAGCCCTTAAATTGAAATTATTACATTTCATTTAGATGAGTGATACCAACATGCTTCTGTCATTGCAAAACTTGAGCATTTCATTACTTTTCATCCATTATTACATAGAAATGATTAACGTAACTTGGGATACAAACCCTTAGAAAACATGGTCAATTGTTTTCCCTACCCAGAACAATCCTTTAGTTTACCCACTTTTAACCTTAACCTTTTCATTTGTTAAACCCAATTTTTAAACCAAATAAATCCTTGCACGCCTTTTCGTTTTAAACCTCTTTACTATGAAATCCGGTCTGAGTAATCAATAAAAGATGTTCGATGTTAATGAGATCAGACAGAGTGGAACCGTCGTTCATGTAGTCCCTTTTAATCATCATGCATTGCAGACTCCATTCTTGAGGAAGATAGTGAAGAATCTGCTTTTGATCTTTGTTGCACAGAGTTACACCAGCTTTCTTTAAGCTACTAGTGCAGACTTCATTCTTAAGGAAGATAGTTAAGAAGCTTCCTTTGATCTTTGTTGCACAGAGTTACACCAGCTTTCTTTAACCTACTGGTAACATCCATAAACGTTGTAATGTGACTTGTCATACCTTCACCCATCACAATATCGAAAGTATCATACTCCTTCTGAATTAGATCCTTCTTTCTTCCTTTAAATCGACATTACCTTCAACTTCCCAAAGTGGTTGAGCAGTATGATGCTATCCAAACATGTTGTTGATATCGATTGTAAGTGCCATGGTAAGAGCACCATGAGCCTTGCAGTCTCTAAGTAACTGCTTGTCTTCTATGGTGTAGGTGGTCGGAACAATGTTAAGTCTAAGACCATCTGTATTGTTGACAATTGGTTGGTGTGGTCCCTACAAAAATAGGATTCCACTAAACCCTACAAATGATGAAAAGGCCCTATGGTATAGAGTAAAGGTGTAACAACACTCAAAAGCACCACAAAGAATCATAACCGAGACTCCAATAGCGTACAACGAGACCAACACATTAAACGAGGAAAACTAATTTTTTTACCTCGTCGCGCAAAGCGAAACCCTTAATTCCACCGGAGACACTTGGCGGCCATGTGGCAGGTCTAGGGTGGTGACTAATCACACCTAAGCCCTAGCTAGTGCCGTCGCGCTACGCGAAGGTGATTAGGCTTTCTCGTCACGCAACGCGACGGGGTCCGATTGCAGCTATAAATTGAGTGTGAACGGGACATTTCAAACTGGCTCACTTCTTTTCTTTCTCTCAAAACTCTCAGTTATAACACCCCAAATAACTTTGAAGCTCTGCCACGTTGTAATTGTTTTAACTCCTGATCACTAATTCGATACCCTATCCGATCGATCTTGAACCCAGCAATGGATGTCAAGGCGCTGCCTGATAAAGGCTATGCTTTGTAAACTACGTTGGGGTTCTGATCTCGTGATGTATTGATAAAGCTAAATTGGGTTATTATACTAACACGCGTGCATTGTATATTTTTAATAGGAACTCGGGAAAATCACTAGAAAATATTATCAGGAAGCATATAGTAATACCATAAATTACAAAGTGAATCATTCTTCTTTTTATCACATTTTTGTGATACATTTCTATTTAAAATGTTTTACAAAACCCTAAATGATTATCAGTTACACTTACAGTGATTAAGTTTTTGTATTCTGCAATTACTATCAGTATATAGGGTTTTGTATACATTACTTGACACTCGTTACTATCGGACAAAGAGTTAGCCAATATTAGCATGACCACAAGCACGGGGGAATTGTGCCCCAGCAGCAATACTGTTGAGAAATTGTTAGATATAAACAAATGTAAAAACTCTTGATACTGTAAAGTTATAACAATGTGTCTTTTTATAAAATGGAATGAACTCGCAGTATTTCTTGCTGATAAAATATTTTTAAATCGCGTTTCAGGTAACTTGATGTGAAGCTATTAGAAGCCAGCCATGGAGCACTGAAGGCTTAAATAAAGTGGCTCTAAGTTACCTAAATAAAAGAAGTTTATATTTTCAGCAACTAGGGTTTATCCCTATAAATACATTATAAATGAAATTTGGGTTTTTAGCCCATTTGTTTAATATAAATAGTTTGGTGTTTACAAACTCTGAAATTATTTTCTAACTACGATCCTGATGATTTAATTCCGTTGCAAATTTAATAAACACCGATACCACCAGTCACGCTCGTGACACCCGCTCCCAGGGCGGGGTCGAGGGTTGCGACAGAAGGTGGTATCAGAGCCACTGGTTTAAGCCATTTATGTGTTCTTTTAATATCTAAATTTTAAACAATTGTGTTTTGAAATTTATATAACTTATTTGTTACTCTGTGTAAATAAATCTTAGTAATTATATTATGATTTTTATGTTATTTTAACGATTTCTGAGTTCACAATATGAGTGATCAGAATACATTTGACGCCTATTGTCACATGTCCAATTCTCCAATGGATGAAGGACCATCCGAGATTGTACTCGGGTATGAGGCTGATACCGAGGAACATTTTGTTTTTAGAGCAAAATCTGAGGAAGCCTTTCCACCTATGAAAAGGGGATGGTTTAATAAAGAGAAAAAGGAGAAAAAAGAAAACCAACAAGCCACAATAACCATAGCTGAAGGAACTGCCCAAATTCTAGTAACTAGACCTATGTGGGAAGAACTGGATAGGGGATTAGCCAATCTTGATATGTTCCGAAGCGCAAAAAATATACTCGACCTTAATCGTGTAGCAGAACCATAACCACATCTATTACCTCTATATCTAGAACAACCCATAGCATCAAATCCAATGTACCCAGAACCAAACCCAGAGAACCCACTGCCAATACCAGCTTTTAACCCAAATGAAATACCCAGGTTACCAGCACCAAACCCACTAGAACAATGGTTGACTAATGACTGGGCATTTCAAGACCTGATGAACGACCCATATCCCTACATGCCATACGGAGAACCATACCAGTTCACAACGAGCCCGTACCAGCCATAATGCAACCCATGAGTCAGGAAAACGTAGCGAAGCTTCGCCATTATGGTGAAGATCAGATTGAGGAAGGAAATAGGATACGTCGTATAGGAGAAAATCTCGTCTGGAAATACGACGAGAGAGGGATGCAATACTGAAAAACCACAACCTAGTATACTATATATATATATATATATATATATATATATACGTACTTTTATTTTAATTTGATATAAAGGAATATATATATATATATATAACTCACTAAAAATATATATATCACATATATATATATATATCGACGCATAAAAATTATTAAGGTTTAAAATTTCAGTTGTAGTTGTATTGATGCATAATATATATCAAAAAGAGTAGAACGTCGCAATGCTCGACGATTTTGGTTCAATATGTTTGAATATCTGTTTGTTTAAATTATTCTGTGATATTAACACCTGATAATGTTTGCAATTCAGATGTCAAACGAAGTAAATCAGGAATTTCAGAATAATAATGATAACGGAAATCAAGTGGATAAAAGTGCTATATAACACATAGTAGCTCAAGGAATCATAGATGCTATGCCATTTATTATCGATACTCTTAATAAAAAGGCAGAAAATAATAATACCATAATAGGTAGTAAACGTACTCATAATGAGCCAAGTCATAGTGTGAATGGTGATAATGGACCTCCCATCAAAGCTCCAATTCCAAAAAGAAAGAAAACCATCTCATATGGTTGTTCTTACAAAGAATTCTTATCATGCAAACCAATAGAATTCTCAGGTAACGAAGGAGCCATTTCAGCCTTACGCTGGATATAAAAGACTGAAGCAGTCTTAAAAATTAGCAAATGTAATGATAAGGATAAGATCATGTATGCTTCTAATCTTTTCAAATATGAAGCATTAGAATGGTGGAATACCATTCTACAATCAAGAGGAAGTGACATGGTCTACAACATGGAATGGAACAACTTTAAGGAAATAGTTGAAAGGAAATTTTGCCCTCCTCACATAAAGGAACAGATTGCCAATAAATTCCTAAACCATAGAATGATTGGGGTAAATTGTAGGGAATTTACTACCAAATTCTTTGAATATGCTAGAATAGTACCAACACTAGCCTCGCCAGAACCGGTATTAATCTCCTGTTATATCTGTGTAACATCCCAAAATTTTGTAAGTCATAATATAATTTTTTATATTATGTTGACGCAATTAGAAAAGAAAACGGTGAATATAATTTTACCATATGTAAGTAAATAAAATATTAGTAAGTAAATTATTGTGAATAAACCAAGTTAACCAAGTTAGAATATGGTGTGATAAATGGCATGCTATAAAAGGTTAAGGGCTAAATATGTTAAATGGAAGGAAGATATTATGACTAAACAAAAGTGCAGGAAATTGACTAAGGTATATGTGAGTGTGTCGTGAGATAGAGAAGGGGGGGAGGGTTCAACCTAACTAACAAGAACACACTCAATTTCAGCAAATTGATGATGATTTTAGGTTGGAAATCAGTGCATGAAGCATAATCCATGTTATCTTAGTTGTTCCTAACTTAAGGTAAGTCACAATTTGTGAAATGATGAACATTGATGAAATCGGTCTTTGATTAATCCGTGTATATATGCGAAATTAGGATGGTAAGAGGCTATAATCATCATATGAGACTTGAATTATGCATGAAATTCGGATTAATTTGATGTTATTATGTAAACCCACTTGTAGGTAATAATGTTATGGGAATGTTGATGAATTGTGTGTTATACTAGTTGTAGTTTGATGTGTGAAGTTAATTGTTGAATCTGATGTTATATAAATCTAATTTTGAAAGGAGATTAGGTGAAAATGATGAATGTGGTGATCTTGATAAGAATTTGGTATGATTGTGCACAAGTTACTTGTACACTATGCTTGGAAAGTAGTACGCACACCAAGTGTTCGATGAAATGCCTAGTATAGGTTAGTATGTGCTATCACTTGTAAAGAATGCTAATTAAGTAGTAATGAAGATGATCATGTATTATAAGTATGAAAAGCGCTTAGTTATGAGTGTGTGTATGCTAATTGTGTTATGAATGTGACGACATGTACGATTAGGAGTCATGTCAACATGGACATAAACATGGAAGGACAACGGGTCAAAGGTAAACACGGAAGCTATGCACGAACTCGGATGCATGAGGTAAGTAAACTCCCGGACTCCCTCTTTAGTAGTAAAAGAGATTAATTGTATGATAATTGTTAGAAGCTATGTTGAAATGCGTTATTGATAATGATATCAAGTAAGTAGTATTAAGTAAGTGATCTCCGACTCACTTCTTAGTAAGTATAGAGAGTTTTGATATCTATGAATGTGGGGAATCGTGTAAGATTGTGTAATAAATGGGAGTACTAAGGTAAGTATTGTTGTAGCGGGTCGAAAGTAGTTGATTATGTCGGAAACAACTTGGTAAAGTCAAACGGGTCAAAATCAAGAAAGCATGATAAAAGTATAGATTTGATCATGGGGACATGGGGTAAAGTGTTAGAATGATTTAGGGGATTAGAATAATGTAATTTTATGATTTGGGAAGCTCGGGATGCGCAAACGGGGGCCAAAACATCGAACAGAACGAAATCCGGGCGCCGGTGCGGCAGGGGCGGCGTCCCAGACGCTGGTAGCAGCATCTCCGACTCTGCAGCTGGCCGACGCCTTAAGTTGCTGTCTACGTGACAGCCAACGCCAACAGCCCCGTTTCTTCGTTTTCTTCGATCCCGAACCCCGTAATCTCATTCCTAAGCCCCATTAAACTTCCATAACGTACCCCAACCTTACCAAATAGTTTTTGTGAGGGGCGGTTGAGTATAGAACTCATTTTTAAAAGTTTCTGAAATGCACACCAAACTCATTAAAGAGTGTTTATGCGATGCGAGTAAAAAGGGAGCGTGTAGGCAAGTACGTGTGACAATAAAATAAGTATGTAAGCCTTGTATGCATGGATTTAGTTGCATGTTAGTAAATGGAAATCATGGGTAAACAAGAATAGAAATAAGTATGTACGTAGACTAGTGTGTACGAGACTTATACATGTGTATAGATGTTTGTGGTTAAGATTGTTAGAATGAATATGTAAGCATGTAAGTTGTATGAAAGAGTTTGGGTAGGGAGGTATGCATGTATTAAGTATGATTATTATCTTTTAAGGAGTTGGGTTAGATAAGACGCATCCGTGTTAGTAAACCAAATGTTTCCGAATGAGTGAGATTTGTATGAAGGTATGTATGGTTTTAATATATACGAGTATTGATGATACTAACTGAGTTATCTATGAGAATGAAATGAAAGTGTAGGTATGTAAGTGTTGGGCTCTCAGCGATTGGAGGCCCGGTGTAAAGAACGAATTTGGAAGAACATCTTAATGGAGTAGAATACATAGATAGAATGCTACGATTGTTTATATATTCATTAATTATGTATGATGTCACCATTTACTAATGTGTTAGTTATATATGGTGACCGCAAGTTATTCGAATCATTATTATCATCATGAGGGACAAGTGGACGAGGATCGAGTTGAAGATCATGGATTGTACGGAAAATTGGTCACGTGGGTTGTATTCATATGTTATAAAGGTTACTTTAACTAAGGATGAACGATGTACTTATTTAAAGAAGTCGTTTAAATAGGTTTTCAAGTATGTTAGAACAGCTATAAAGAAAGAAATTTTAAGACTCGGATTTCCGTTGCGTCATATTAAAGTTAAACGTGTTAGGGTCTTACAAGTTGGTATCAAAGCCCTGGTTTGAGAGAAACCAAGTATGAGGAGGTAAATACTTGAACTCAAACCTGTGTGCTCTTGTGACAAGGAACCTGTACAATCCAAGACTCGATCAAGATCCAAAGGTAGAAGCGAATGTAAGTATATACTTAAGCATGCATATAAAGAAAACTAACAATATATTATGTGTAAGGTAAACATAATTGTTTGGAGAGGATGACCCGCGAATGCGGTCTAGGACCGTCACCAAGGCATGTAATAAGACAAATTAACCCCAGGTACGTAAATTCAATACGTGGGTACATGTAATGGTAAAACCTATCGAGGGAAGGAAAATTTTAAATGAAAGTCAATGATGATATAGTAATAAAGTTTTGAAAATGTTACACGTGCCGAAACCTAATTCTTCGGACATAAGGTGATGATTAAATGAAGGCACGAAACTAGTATGTGGATTAGGTACCTGGCCAGTACGCAAGAAACATATGACGTTCGTGAGACCGTGATAATTGTTGCAGGTATGTCCGGTAGAATTGGATACTAGGTGGACATGTGGGTGAAGGGAGTAGTAAGACTCTCAAGAGATTGAGAGTACTAAATACAAAGGAAAAGTATGAATGATATGTTTGAATCCGCGAGACGGATTCAAAACATAGAAGTAATGAAAAGTATGAATGATATGTTTGAATCCGCGAGACGGATTCGAAACATAGAAGTAATGAAAAGTATGAATGATATGTATGAATCCGCGAGACGGATTCAAAACATAGAAGGAATGAAAGGTATGAATGATATGTATGAATCCGAGAGACGGATTCAAAACATAGAAGTAATGAAAAGTATGAATGATATGTATGAATCCGCCAGACAGATTCAAAACATAGAAGGAATGAAAGGTGTGAATGATACGTTTGAATCCGTGAGACGGATTTAAAAACATAAAAAGGATGAAATTAACCTATGTAAGAATGTGTTGACCATTTGACCATGATTGAGTCAAACGGGTCATATAAGCAAGTATAAAGTAAATGGCGATTGTATGACAAAAGAATGGTCGTAATTGGCATGCAAACCTAAATTTTATTTGAAAGAAAGAAGTATTGAATAAACACGTGTTAGATGTGTTAGTAATTGACTTTTGGGAGTCGGAATGAATGATGGGCTACGACCCGGACAATGACTTAAGCATGGACGGGAAGGGTAGGTTTTGGAACGAATACTGAAATGATGTAATAAAGTTTTTACAAGTAAGCATGAATGGAAAGAAGTACGAATGTGTATTTCAATACATCCACGATAGGTAAGGAATGTTAATTTGACCTTGAAAAGTCAAACTGCAAAAAGTTGGCGAAATAACTAACAAAATGGAAGAATTGCATGTAACAAACGGAATGTGTGTTATGTGTTAGCGTGTATGTAAGAAATTTATGAAAGAATCACAGGTGAACCGACATCATGTAAAATGCAAATATGAAATAATATGAGCTAACCGTTAATTTTTCAGATAAGAATGGTGAAATTCTTGGTATGATGATAGTAGTGGAGCTGATGGAAGGATGCTCACGAGTGGGAGCATATTACACGGATGAATGAGATCAATTATGGAATGGAGGGTACCTATAAAGAAGCGGATTGGTCCGACTTACGGATCACTAATCTAGGCAATGAAGACGAGGATAATTATGGGATGGTATGAAATGTTCGACTTGTAATGGTCAGCAAAAGAAAGTATTTAGGATGCTCGGACTCAAACCGAAAGTTCGCAAGATGGTGTGTGCTCGACCAGAGGCGCGAAACAAGTAAGTGCATTTTGAATTTAGAATCCTTGCATAATGAATGATTATGTTACGGGATAGTTACGGAATGTTACGAGATAATACGGGATGGTTACGGCATGTTACGGAAAGATATGGGCTGATACGGGACATTTCGGAACGTTTTGGGTCAGTTTGGGTTGGAACGGGGCTTGGACGCTGCACATGTTCCCGACGCCCTAAATCACTGACTACGGCACTTTTCAGCCGATGCCACTTTTGAAGTGGCGTCGCCGACGGGTCAACCAAGCGTCATCGACGCTGAGCTCTGCTCCCGTCCGTCAAAATTTTCAGTTTTCTTATTTTGGACCCCTGTACTTCCCGAAAGCCTATATTACCTCCCCAGTAAGCTTTTACAAGGCATGATAAGCTAATTAGAATTGAAAAAGAAACTAATGAATGATTAGGAGTCATTAAGAGGAAGATTTAAAGGCCTTGAATGAAAATTTGGACTAATTGGTTAAACGCTCGTATGGTGCTCTTGCACGACATACCGGGTTAGTATAATAGGTAGTGCATACAAAGAGCTAACAATAAAGTGATGCGAATGATTAAATTGAGGCTAGACTTAAAGTTGCTAGTAGTTCAAGTGACAGTAGAAATGTAGATTGATGTTTAATCCTCGTCATGAGTATGGATAAGTGAGTATGAAAATGGTAGTGATGTTAGTGTATTAATATCTGAATGTCTACGGTAATGTGTACTACTATATGCTCACCCCCATGAGGATATGAAAGAAATTAGGAGCAACGTTAGTAATGGAATGTAGTGGTTTGCTCTAGATAAGCGGGAATGAAATAATAATTATCCAGTGATAACGTTTAATTCAAATGAATGATAGTAAAATTGAGTAAGTAAATGGTCCAAATTATTATGTGTTAGTGAAAGTACCTAGAAAGGATGCAATAAAACTTTAAATATAAATGAAACCATTTGAACTAATACTAGCGGTGAAATGTATTAGTAGGATAATATGAACACCATTTTCCTGTAATGTAAAACATGGTGTTGGACTCTTTAGATTAATGCAAGTTTGCACACTTTAGATAAGTACGATAATGCGATGAGTTGAAAATTTAAAAAGAGAAGTGATAAAGTACGGAAATGTGAAGTATGTGTTGTTGACTTGTTACGAACGGGTCAAGGTGATGTAGAAAGCATAATAAAGGAATTGTATAAATAAGTGACTCGTAGTAACGGGTCGCAGTGGATGAAATTATGATGATGATGAAATGGTATGCATTGACCTGGCTATGATAATAGTCAAAACCTTGACCCTTTATGAACGGGTTGGATGGACTACACGTTTGTTTTAAAGAAATAATGTACTTAAAACTAGGACATTACTAATGAATAAATCGATATGATGAAACAGGTTTCGGGGACGAAACCTTCTTTAAGTGGGGTAGACTTGTAACATCCCAAAATTTTGTAAGTCATAATATAATATTTTTATATTATGTTGACGCAATTAGAAAAGAAAACGGTGAATATAATTTTACCATATGTAAGTAAATAAAATACTAGTAAGAAAATTATTGTGAATAAACCAAGTTAACCAAGTTAGAATATGGTGTGATAAATGGCATGCTATGAAAGGTTAAGGGCTAAATATGTTAAATGGAAGGAAGATATTATGACTAAACAAAAGTGCAGGAAATTGACTAAGGTATATGTGTGTGTGTCGTGAGATAGAGAAGGGGGAGAGGGTTCAACCTAACTAACAAGAACACACTCAATTTCAGCAAATTAATGATGATTTTAGGTTGGAAATCAGTGCATGAAGCATAATCCATGTTATCTTAGTTGTTCCTAACTTAAAGTAAGTCACAATTTGTGAAATGATGAACATTGATGAAATGGGTCTTTGATTAATCCGTGTATATATGCGAAATTAGGATGGTAAGAGGCTATAATCATCATATGAGACTTGAATTATGCATGAAATTCGGATTAATTTGATGTTATTATGTAAACCCACTTGTAGGTAATAATGTTATGGGAATGTTGATGAATTATGTGTAATACTAGTTGTAGTTTGATGTGTGAAGTTAATTGTTGAATGTGATGTTATATAAATCTGATTTAGAAAGGAGATTAGGTGAAAATGATGAATGTGATGATCTTGATAAGAATTTGGTATGATTGTGCACAAGTTACTTGTACACTATGCTTGGAAAGTAGTACGCACACCAAGTGTTCGATGAAATGCCTAGTATAGGTTAGTATGTGCTACACTTGTAAGGAATGCTAATTAAGTAGTAATGAAGATGATCATGTATTATAAGTATGAAAAGTGCTTAGTTATGAGTGTGTGTATGTTAATTATGTTATGAATGTGACGACATGTACGATTAGGAGTCATGTCAACATGGACATAAACATGGAAGGACAATGGGTCAAAGGTAAACACGGAAGCTATGCACGAACTCGGATGCACGAGGTAAGTAAACTCCCGGACTCCCTCTTAAGTAGTAAAAGAGATTAATTGTATGATAATTGTTAGAAGCTATGTTGAAATGCGTTATTGATAATGATATCAAGTAAGTAGTATTAAGTAAGTGATTTCTGACTCACTTCTAAGTAAGTATAGAGAGTTTTGATATCTATGAATATGGGGAATCGTGTAAGATTGTGTAATAAATGGGAGTACTAAGGTAAGTATTGTTGTAGCGGGTCGAAAGTAGTTGATTATGTCGGAAACAACTTGGTAAAATCAAACGGGTTAAAATCAAGAAAGCATGATAAAAGTATAGATTTGATTATGGGGACATGGGGTAAAGTGTTAGAATGATTTGGGGGATTGGAATAATGTTATTTTATGATTTGGGAAGCTCGAGATGCGCAAACGGGGGCCGAAACGTCGAAAATAACGAAATCCGAGCGCCGGTGCTGCAGGGGCGGCGTCCCAGACGCTGGTAGCAGCGTCGCCGACGCTGGTCTGCAGCTGGCCAACGCCTTAAGTTGCTGTCTACGCGACAGCCGACGCCAGCAGCCCCGTTTCTTCGTTTTCTTCGATCCCGAACCCCGTAATCTCATTCCTAAGCCCCAATAAACTTCCATAACGTACCCCAACCTTACCAAATAGTTTTTGTGAGGTGCGGGTGAGTATAGAACTCATTTTTAAAAGTTTCCGAAATGCACACCAAACTCATTAAAGAGTGTTTATGCGATGCGAGTAAAAAGGGAGCGTGTAGGCAAGTACGTGTGAGAATAAAATAAGTATGTAAGCCTTGTATGCATGGATTTAGTTGCATGTTAGTAAATGGAAATCATGGGTAAACATGAATAGAAATAAGTATGTACGTAGACTAGTGTGTACGAGACTTATGCATGTGTATAGATGTTTGTGGTTAAGATTGTTAGAATGAATATGTAAGCATGTAAGTTGTATGAAAGAGTTTAGGTAGGGAGGTATGCATGTATTAAGTATGATTATTATCTTTTAAGGGGTTGGGTTAGATAAGACGCATGTGTGTTAATAAACCAAATGTCTCCGAATGAGTGAGATTCGTATGAAGGTATGTATGGTTTTAATATATATGAGTATTGATGATACTAACTGAGTTATCTATGAGAATGAAATAAAAGTGCAGGTATGTAAGTGTTGGGCTCTCTGCGATTGGAGACCCGGTGTAAAGAGCGAATTCGGAAGAACATCTTAATGGAGTAGAATACACAGATAGAGTGCTACGATTGTTTATATATTCATTAATTATGTATGATGTCACCATTTACTAATGTGTTAGTTATATATGGTGACCGCAGGTTATTCGAATCATTATTATCATCATGATGGAGAAGTGGACGATGATCGAGTTGAAGATCATGGATTGTACGGAAAAGTGGTCACGTGGGTTGTATTTATATGTTATAACGGTTATTTTAACTAAGGATGAATGATGTACTTATTTAAAGAAGTCGTTTAAATCGGTTTTCATGTATGTTAGAACAGTTATAAAAAAAGAAATTTTAAGACTCGTATTTCCGCTGCGTCGTTTTAAAGTTAAACGTGTTAGGGTCTTACAATCTGGGGATTAATCAGTGAAATCAGAGATATGGTCAAAGCAGCTAGGCTACAAACAATTGAAGAAACAGTGGAGCTTGCTAATACTCTAACTGATGGACTACTACACACGCAAGAAGAAAATCAGAAAAAGAATCTAGCTCCAAGGATTACCCAGGAACTATGTTCTCGTAATTCCTATCATGGGAAAGGAACAGGTTCATCTTCTTCACCTTTCTGTAAGTTCTGTAAAAAGAAGCATTTAGGAAAATGAGCAAGGTACTGCAACTTTTGCAAGAAATCGGGACATAAGGAAGAAGAATGTAGAATCAAAGCCAGCATTAGAATATGCTACAACTGTGGAGAGACGGGTCATATACGACCAAACTGCCCAAAACTAACGCCAGCAGCAATTGATAACAAGGCAAAGACAATAGAAGGACCCAAGAAGAATGCCAGAGCATTCGTATTAACAGCCGAAGAAGCTAAGATGATCCCTGATGTAATTGCCGGTATGTTTTTAGTTAATGATGTTTATGCTAAAGTATTATTTGACTCTGGTGCAAACCAAAGTTTTATAAATACTTCTTTCTTCAAACTTCTCAATCAACCATTAACTAAACTTCACCAAGATTATATGTTGGAGACAGAAAACGGAAATTCTATCAAAATAAGTGAAATCCTTCAGGAAGGAAAGATAGAATTTTTAGATCATAAGTTTACCGCTAACCTGTTACCAATGAATCTAGTCGGATTCGATGTCGCATTAGGAATGGATTGGTTGGTAGCCAATCATGCACGAATTTTGTGTGAACAAAATTCTATAGAAGTTTGTACGCCAACTAGCGAAAGGATCACAATTAAGGGAGACAAGCCGACCAGGTCAACAAAATTCATCTATGTGATGAAAGCTGCAGGTTATGCACGAAAAGGAGGAATGGTGTATATGATTTCGGTAATCATTAGCACTAAAGGAAAAGAGTTAAAAGATATTCCAGTAGTATCTAATTTCTCAAATCACCTGATACCAGGAACTGCACCGGTTACCAAAGCACTCTATCATCTAGCACCAACAGAGATGCAGGAATTAAAGAAACAGCTAGACGAATTATTAGAAAAAGGTTTTATAAAACCTAGCTCATCACCTTGGGGAGCGCCGGTGTTATTTGTCAAAAAGAAAAATGGATCGATGCGTATGTGTATTGATTACAGAGAATTGAATAAGATTGCGATTAAAAATCGGTATCCACTACCGAGAATCGATGATCTATTTGATCAACTTCAAGGAGCGTGATTCTTTTCCAAGATTGATTTACGCTCAAGATATCATCAACTGAAGGTACAGGAAGAGGACTTGCCTAAAACTGCTTTCAGAACAAGGTATGTCCATTATGAATTTACAGTCATGCCATTTGGTTTAACCAATGCCCCAGCCGCATTTATGGACATGATGAACAGGATATGTAAACCATACCTGTATAAATTCTAATCTATTCCAAGAGTAAAGAAGAGCATGCGAAGCATTTACAAGTACTTCTATCATTGTTGAGAAAAGAGAGGCTTTATGCTAAATTCTCAAAATGTGAATTCTGGTTGCAAGAAGTGTAATTTCTTGGACACGTAGTTAATCATGAAGGAATTCATGTGGATCCTACAAAGATCGAAGCTATTACTAAATGAAAAGTCCCTGTAATACCAACAGAAGTAAGAAGTTTTCTTGGATTGGCAAGATATTATAGACGTTTCATTCAAGATTTTTCTAGAATAGTCATTCCATTAACCAAACTAACTTGCAAGTCAGTTAAGTTTGAATGGGGACCAAAACAAGAGGAAGCATTTAAGATTTTAAAGCAAAGGTTAACTAACGCACCAATACTTGCTTTAGAAGAAGGAACTGAAGACTTTGTAGTCTATTGTGATGCCTCCAAGTCAGGATTTGGATGTGTGTTGATGCAACATCAAAAGGTAATTGCCTATGCCTCTAGACAATTAAAGAAGCATGAAGAAAATAATACAACACATGATCTAGAGTTAGAAGCAATAATTTTTGCACTTAAGATTTGGAGACATTATCTCTACGGTAGTAAGTTTATTATCTTCACAGATCATAAAAGTTTAAGATATGTTTTCGGGCAAAAGAAATTAAACATGAGGCTAAGACGTTTGATAGAAATCCTTAGCAATTATGATTTTGATATCCAATACCATGCAGGAAAAGCTAACGTAGTAGCTGATACTTTAAGTCGAAAGTATCATGAGAAGCCAAAAAGGGTACGTGCTCTCAGATTAAACATGCAAGTAGATTTAAATGAACAACTGAAAAAGATACAGGAAACATCAATCAAGGATAATACTGAAAGATTGAAAGGAATAATTAAAGAATTAGAAAAAGGAGTAGATGGAATTTGGAGATTCCATAATAAAAGAATTTGGGTACCTATCCAAGGGAACCTACGAAGCCGAATTCTAAAAGAAGATCATAAATCTAAGTATACGATGCATCCTGGAAGTGACAAGATGTATCAAGACTTAAGGAAAAAATTTTGGTGGATATGATTGAAAAAGGATATAGCAAATTATGTTGCTAAGTGTTTAACCTGTTCACAGGTTAAAGCTAAACATCAGGAACCTTCAGGATTACTTCAGCAATTGGAAATGTCATTTTGGAAATGGGAGTTGATAACAATGGACTTTGTTACCAAATTACCCAAGACACGAAAAAGTAATGACACAATTTGGGTAATTATGGACAGATTGACTAAATCAGCGCATTTCTTACCAATGAAAGAAACTTTCAGTATGGAACAATTAGCTAAGCTGTATGTGAATGAAATAGTTTCATTACATGGAATTCTTTTATCTATTGTGTCTAACAGAGATAGTCGTTTTACTTCTCATTTCTGGACAAGTTTTCAAAAAGCAATGGGAACCAGATTAAATCTAAGTACAACCTATCATCCTCAAACAGATGGACAAAGTGAAAGGATAATCCAGACTATGGAAGATATGCTTAGAGTCTGTGTGATAAATTTTGGAGGAAGTTGGGATGAACACTTACCTTTAATAGAATTTTCTTACAACAATAGCTATCATACAAGCATCAATGTTGTACCATTTGAAGCACTCTATAGACGAAAATGCCAAACACCAGTATGTTGGGCAGAAATTGGAGAGAAACAACTGTCAGGTCCTGAAATTGTACAAGAAACAACTGACAAAATAATTCAAGTCAAGGAAAGACTAAAAACAGCAAGAGACCGTCAAAAAAAGTTATGCAGATAACAGACGTAAACCATAAGAGTTTCAATTTGGAGACAAGGTACTATTAAAAGTTTCACCATGGAAAGGTGTTGTCAGATTCGGTAAAAGAGAAAAGCTAAGCCCAAGGTATGTTGGACCTTTTGAAATTCTCAAACGAATTGGATCAGTAGCTTATCAGCTACAATTACCTGAAAAGATGGCAGGAGTACATGATGTATTTCCTGTATATAATTTAAAGAAATGCTTAGCAGATGAATCATTGGTAATACCTCTTCAAGACATAGAGGTAAATGAAAAGCTTAAGTTTGTGGAAAAGCCCATACAAATTGAAGATAGAAAGATCAAGAATATCAAGCACAAGAGATTAGTTCTGGTCAAAGTAAAATGGGATTCGAAGAGAGGACCAGAATACACATGGAAACTCAAATCTGAAATAAAAAGGAAATATCCTTACCTATTCCAGTGAATCTCGAGTACGAGATTTAAAACAAGGTAGGGAAGATGTAACAACACTCAAAAGCACCATAAAGAATCATAACCGAGACTCCAAACGCGTACAACGAGACTCAGCACATTAAACGAGGAAAACTGATTTTTTTACCTCGTCGCGCTACGCGACGACATAAGGACATCATCGTCGCGCAACGCGACATCCTTAATTCCACCGGAGACACTTGGCAGCCGTGTGGCAGGTCTAGGGTGGTGACTAATCACAACTAAGCCCTAGCTAGTGTCGTCGTACTATGCGACGGTGATTAGGCTTTCTCGTCGCGCAACGCGACGAGGTCCGATTGCAACTATAAATTGAGCATGAACGAGAAATTTCAAACTCGTTCACTTCTTTTCTTTCTCTCAAAACTCTCAGTTATAATACCCCAAATAACTTTGAAGCTCTGCCCCGTTGTAAGTGTTTTAACCCCTGATCACTGATTCGATACCTTGTCCGATCGATCTTGAACCCAGCAATGGATGTCAAGGCGCTGCCTGATAAAGGCTATGCTTTGTAAACTATGTTGGGGTTTTGATCTCGTGATGTATTGATAAAGTTGAATTGGGTTATTACACTAACACGCGTGCATTGTATATTTTTAATAGGAACTCAGGAAAATCACCAGAAAATATTATTAGGAAGCATATAGTAATACCCTAAATTTACAAAGTGAGTCATTCATCTTTTTATCACATTTTGTGATATATTTCTATTTAAAATGTTTTACAAAACCCTAAATGTTTATCAGTTATACTTACAGTGAGTACGTTTTTGTATTCTTCAATTACTATCGGTATGTGGGGTTTTGTATACATTACTTGACACTCGTTACTATTGGACAAAGAGTTAGCCAATATTAGCATGACCACAAGCTCGGGGAATTGTGCCCCAGTAGCAATACTGTTGAGAAATTGTTAGATATAAACTAATGTAAAAACTCTTGATGCTGTAAAGTTATAACAATGTGTCTTTTTATAAAATGGAATGAACTCGACAGTATTTTTGCTGATAAAATATTTTTAAAATGCATTTCAGGTAACTTGATGTGAAGTTATTAGAAACCAGCCATGAAGCACTGAAGGCTTAAATAAAGTGGCTATAAGTTACCTAAATAAAAGAAGAAGTTTATGTTTTCAGCAACTAGGGTTTATCCCTATAAATACATTATAAATGAAATATGGGTTTTTAGCCCATTTGTTTAATATAAAAAGTTTGGTGTTTACAAACTCTGAAATTATTTTCTAACTACAATACTGATGATTTAATTCCGCTGCAAATTTAATAAACACCGATACCACTAGTCAGGCTCGCCGCTCGCTCCTAGAGTGGGGTCGGGGGTTGCGACAGAAGGGAAGCGTGTACATTGTCACACTCCCTGCGTTCCAAAGGTGCTTAGAGGACTGGCCAAACTCATCAGAGCGACGATCCAGTCTATCTGTCTTTTCAACAGGATTAACCTTAGCGGGCACTGATCCATCTTAGCATTTTAAGTCTTTCTCCTTTAATGATTCAATTCTGGATGGTTACTTTTCTCAATCTGATTGTCTTTCATTATATTCTGTATTCGCATTCTAGTTTTGTCTATTTCATTTAGAGTTATTTCCCTATTTCATAGTTACATATTAATAGAGAAATTATTATTGAGAGCTATCATGTCCATGGATTAATATTCGGTATCTTACACTATCTATACTATAATACGATATGTATACCATGTCCATGGATTAATATTCGGTATCTTACCCTATCTATACTATAATATGATATGTATGCTTGCCTCTTACGTGTGTAGTTTAGTTTTTAATGGGATGATTTTTTATAACTAGTATGTGCATTGTGATAATTTTGTTGCTATTTGCACACGTCAATGTTAAAGAGTTAGATTGTGTATGGAAAGAGAGATTAAAGAGAGGAAAAGAGTGTTGGGTGGGTGGGTATTATTTATATTTTTTTATTTGTTCTATATTTTTTAAACAAATATTTTATGAACAAACATGATATTTTTATCTTTTCATAAAAAGATAACAGAAAAATTGGATGGGGCAACGAAGCGGATGTAAATGGTAAGAATTGAAATCATGCAGACCCAGATACAAAAAAACAAAATTTGGATGAGTGTGACAAAAATGATCAAACCACATAGACGGTAACCGCCATGTTTAAGTTCAAGCCATCTTGTTTAATTAGGATCTATTTTAATAACATGGAAATAAGAATAAATGTTTAGGTTGTTCATACCAAGGATCTATTTAATAACAGGGAAATAAGAATAATATATGAATGGAATTATCAAGGATCTATTTACTATTGAAGAAGACACTAAAAATATCACAATGTCTCCAACCCAACCCATTGTTATCTCTACACTAATTTATTCCAATAACCATAGCTATTTAACTTATCTTTAACCATGGTTCTTTCTAATCAACTAACCACGGTTAACTCTCCCTCCATTTTCCTTTTTAAGCACCTCATCCTCACCACAACCAACACACTTTCTAGTGACAAAATCAAGAACAGTAACACCATAAACCCAAACAACAAAACCCCTAGCAGAAACAGCTGATCTTGAAGCCTCAACTTAACTATGGCGTTTTACATGGATGAACAACAAGTATGGAAGTGCCACAAACATCCATCCAGGCGGCGAAAAACCGGCATCTGCCCTAAATGCCTCCACGACCGCCTCGTTACCCTTTGCCCGGACTGCGCTCACCCTCGCCCTTGCGCCTGCTCTCCCACTTCAGCCGAATATCCATCGTCGTCTTCCTCCTCGTCTACAACCTCGTTTTCGCTCTTTCCATTCTCTAGAACCGGTAGTCGCCATGATACAAACTTCTCAAACAACCCTGAAGGTGATCCAGCGTTGCGCAAATCGCGATCGGTGGCTATATCATTCCTCCGATCGCGATCGCGCCACGTAGGAACCGGTATTGGAACAGGTACAGGAACTGGTGGATGTGAAGTTGAAACAGCTGTGAATAATAATAAGGGTTTGCCACCTAAGGTTACAAAGGGTAAAAATATTTTTTGGTCTTTGTTTCATAAGAGTAAAAAGTGTGATGTTCATAATAATGGAATGGATGAAGATTTGAGTAATTGTGAAGATGTGACTGGTAAGGATGATTATTCGATGATGATGCGGTCTAGATCGGTAGCTGTCGGTGGTGCCGGAAACCGGTTTACTCCGGCGAGTTCGAAGAAGGGGTGGTATTTTCCGAGTCCGATTAATGCTTTCCGTTATTCGAAATCTCCTCGATCTGCCCATGTTACATAGGTTTCTTATCAAGTTGATAAAGTGTTGCTTATTTTTATATTTGATATTTTTTGATGTAGACAATAATTATTGCATTCAGCTAGAGAAATTAAAACGAAGCTGAATGATGATATGAGAACACATACGAAATAATGATTTTGGCCCTTTGTGTTCTTTAATATGTTTTATTAAACAGGTTAGCTGGTTAAATAAATAAAGAGTAAATTGCACAAAATTATCTTTTATGTTTTCTCAAACTTGCAGGTTCCAACCTTTATATTTAAAACTTGTTAAAAACATTCTTTAAGTTTATTTTTGTTACTGGTTCAATCCTTTATAATTAACCAAGTTAATTTAACGAGTTAAATTCCCTCACATGCAGAACGTGTGAGTGTATATTCATCATTTTGATTGATATTCTTATAAAACCCTTTTTATCTATTTTAGTTTCTTGTGTAAGCTTCACCAATCCCCAAAATATGTTCCCATTTTTTTCTTTCACATGGCACACACACATTCCATTCAAGATTAGTAGAGCGAGAAAGTTCAGCGGAGAGAGAGAAAGGAAGCGGCATCTTATAGAGAGAGAAACCAGAGAGAGTGAGAGGAGGAAAAGGATAGAGAGAGAAACCGGCCGGTCTCTTCTGACAACGAAGACAAATAACAAAGATGATCAACATCGATGGTGTGACGACGAGATAGTGGTTTTCCATGGTAGAGATCGTCGGAGCTACGGTGGTGACGGGTGGTTTACAGCAAAAGTACATGGTGGAGGTTAGTGGTGTTCTGGAGGTAGGTTTTGGATGGTGGTTTCCAGTGGTCTTGGAGTTGAATAGTTTCCGGCGATGTCGACAATAATATTATTCTGGTATAACAGGTTACTCTCTCGACATCTGTTGTTTCCTTTCGTTTGTTACATAGTGTCTCCTGGAGTAGTTTTGATGGAAACTTTGGGTGTGGTTCATTGATCTGACCGGTGGAGTTGAATGGTGGTTGTTGATGTTGTTACAGGTTGTGGCAGTGGTGTGATGAAACTTAGCATCGAGTTCGGGACCGTCTGGAGGTGACTCAATGTGGGGGTTAACACAGTCAACGGGTCAAGAATGGTCAACTGATTAATTGAGTTAACCGGGTCAGGTTGTTTGTAAAAAGTCATTTGGTTTGTGAGTAAGAATCGGAATTTTGTAGGTGATCAGAATTTAGATTGTCCAGGGAAGGGTTTTCAGTGGGTTTTATAAGAATATCAACCAAAATGACGAATATACCCTCACATGTTATGCTTGGGAGGGAATTTAACTAGTGAAATTAACTTTGTTAGTTATAAAGGATTGAACCTGTAACAAAAATAAACTTAAAGAATGTTTTTAGCAAATTTTCAACATAAAGGTTAAAACTTGCAAGTTTGAGGAAACATAAAGGATGTTTTGTTCATTTTACTCATAAACAAATGTTATCAATGTGGGGTTAAGCCACTTTGTAGAGGCATTGCCTCTTCGAAATGAGGTCTCAGATTATTCTGGGCATATACAATTATTTTAGGATTATTTTTGTAATAGTATATGATTAAACTTGCCATTCAAAAATAATAATAATTAATAAATAAAAGTTAGACATGTTACATTTAATGTATTTGTTTATCTACTAAGGCTAAAGTGTGTGGGAGGTATGGATTGGGTCATCAATCGTCACGTAGTATCATTAATAGATTGCTACACCATCTCCTTGTCTCATCCACCATGATAGGCATGGATTAAACCATGGCAACCATGAGCATCATTTCCTTTTTTTAATATTTCCTTTTGGTTTTCATAAAAATAAATTAAAATAAGAGAATAGTGGTTTGGATTATAATCAGATCCTTAGGGTAGTGATTTAGAATAATGGATTAAAAACGGGTGACATGACGTTGATGTGAAGGGCCATGATAACCATAAGGGTCATGACCACGCCCTATAGCGTAACCTAGGTTTGTTTTGAGACTTCCTACTTAATTTAAGTGAGGTTATCTAGAAAGCGTTCGAATTTAAAGTTCGATGTTTTAATTTTTAACTAGTTGTTTATCATGCGCGCGCGTTGCGGCGCGCTAAACCAAATCGTTCTATAAGAATGACAAAACATGTCAAATAACAAAAAGTAACTCAAACTAAAACGTCACGTATTTTCGGTACCGGTTCGGCACCGGTATTAACCGATTTTTACCCTCAAATACAACCCCCGCCCAAGGGGCCACGCCGAAACCCAAGTCCACCCGGGGTGGTGTTTGTACCCAACCCACGACACAACCCCCGTCCCATACCCCATATTCTAATATTTCCTAGATCTTCTTTTAAACACATAGCCGTTAGCCCCGCTCGACGCCCGGGCTGAAACCCCCACCCAAGGGGCCACGCCGAAACCCAACCCACCCGGGGTGGTGAATTGGGCATTTGTACCCAACCCACGCCACAACCCCCGCCCCATACCCCATACCCCATATTCTAATATTTCCTAAATCTTTTTTTAAACACATAGCTGTTGGCAAACGGCTAGCCCAAACGGCTACTTGTCTTGGCCAATGAGATCCAACCATGTCATTTTGATAGCCCCGCCCAACGCCCGGGCTGAAACCCCCGCCCAAGGGGCCACGCTGAAACCCAAGCTCACCCGGGGTGGTGACTTGGGCGTTTGTACTCTACCCACGACACAACCCCCGCCCCATACCACATATTCTAATATTTCCTAAATCTTTTTTTAAACACATAGTTGTTGGCAAACGGCTAGCCAAACGGCTACTTGTCTTGGCCAATGAGATCACGCAATGTCATCTTGGTAGCCCCGCCCAACGCCCGGGCTGAAACCCGCGCCTAAGGGGCCACGCCGAAACCCAAGCCCACCCGGGATGGTGACTTGGGCGTTTGTACCCAACCCACGTCACAACCCCGCCCCATACCCCATTTTAATTAATTGAATATACTAATAAAAAATAAACTCAATTACTATTCATTGAGTTTATGTTTGAGTTTATGTTTTATTAGTATATAATTTGTTTAATTATTAATTTTTAGAAGAAACTAATTTCACGTTTTAAACTATTTATTTATTACCTTTTAATTTCCAACAACTTATAACTTATAAATTTAAAACGTGAAATTTTAAATTATTTATTCATTACCTCTTAATTTCGAACAACTTATAAGTTAGTTCCTATCATGGTTGTAAAATATGGTTTTCAAGGCCGAGTACTCTCCGAGTAGTCGCTACAAGGTAAGCTGCCGAGACGATTTTCTCTAACTCCGCCTAATTACTCGGAATCAATCAAACGCGGTCAAACTCGGCCAAAATCGGATCTAGTAGATCAATTCGGCCGAGTTTGACTTAAAAAATAATAAAACATAATTTATATGACTATCATATTAAATAATAAATATTATTTTCACGTATTTTGTTATAAATATTAGTAAATTTATGTTTATATATTTAGTTTCCGAAAACTAATTTCTTCATAATTTAACATGTCCGAGTACTCTCCGCCTATGCCGAGTACTCTCAACTCCCCAATCGACCGACTAGGGAGCACCTAGCGACTTTTACAACCATGGTTCCTACTCATAATTCTTCAAATCTTTGTTATTCGTATTCTTGAATCTCAAGCTAAATATTTAAAACAAGTTTATTTATAATATACTTTCAATGAGAGATAAAGATGGAAACAAAAACAATCAAAGCAACAACAATTACGAAAATGTGTTATTTGAGTTAAAGCAACTGGTTGTTTAAAATGTTATTGAATCACCAAGGCCGGAGGATGTGAGGGTGTCACCTCAGTCAGATCATCATCAATGGCGCCTGGAGGGCACCACCACCCACACCGCCGAGTTTAAGGAGGGGGCGCCATGGGTTGTCCACTAGCATGGTAACGAGGAAGAAGGAGATGTTCAGGTGAGGCCCACATGATTTAATCTAATAAAATCTTATTTTTTTATTTTATTTTTAATAGGGGGTTTTATCCCACACTCTGCAAGTTAAGGGTGAGGGTGATAAAGTACTCTGGCTGACGTGGATCTGACGTGGCATGATAAAACCATCCCACACCCCATAGCCTAAGTGTATACATGTTCGCATTGAACAATTCAACCCACCAATCCAAAATGCGAATCCAGCACGATTGAAACCCAAACATTAAACACATTTCTAACGTGTTAACAAAGTCTATAACTATATATATTATTATATATTGACACGTAAGTTTTAAATATTCTTTTTAATAAATTAACGTCTACATTATATTTGTAATCACAAATCTATAATTGCTCTTATATCATTAATTGGAACCCATTTATCGCATTAAGTTTTTTTTTAATTAAATTTGGACGAACCTTTTTCTTTATCTTTGTCTGTCTGCTCATACAGATAATCAAAAGGATGTTTGTCAAGAATGAAACACGACAATAAGAGAAGAATTAAGTTGTTATATGTGAGATAGAATTCTTTGACTCGATTAGTTGTAGCTAGAATATATGTTTCTTTATAATTTCATCATATTATATTAACATGTGGCAAATAAATATATGTAACATGCTACAATCATTGAGTATATCATATATTGTATTGCCGATTAGGTTTAGCATGTGGTTAATATTTTTTTAACCACGTTATTATATGAAAGCGAGATTTGTTTAAATAACCTTAAACTATAAATATTTAATGTGATCTTGTTGGCGTTTTTTTGTTTTTTGTTTACAGTTACACCAAATAATATTCATCACGTACATTGCCTTCATATTCTATAAAATACGGTCAAAGATATGAATTTGATTGGTAAATTATAAGATGGTTAATGATATCATGTATTTGTTCACAAAACTTTTTAAAATGTATTTTACTATAATATTCTGTTAACTATGCAAAATTTTAATAAGTAGTATGTATATGTTATTAGAATTTTATAAAAAAAATGCTAAAACTAAATGGACCGCATAGACGGGATAGACACCCATAACAATTGTAAATGGCATAAGTTGAACGCACTGATCGAATTGGTTTTAAATAAGATAAAATTGTAATATATATAGGGTAAGGTTCATCCGAGAATCACCTTTATTGCGAGAATCGCGAGAATCAATGTGAACACAACCTAAAATGGCTAAAAAAACCTAAAAAAACCCTAAAAAAAACCTAACCCCCACCGCCCAAAAACCTAAACCCCCCCACCCCCCCCCCCCAAAAAAAAAACCTAACCCCCCCCCCCCCCCCAAGCTAAATGCTAAAAACTAAAACCCTCAAAAAACCTAAAAAAAACCTAACCCCCCCCCCCCAAAACCTAAACCCCCCTCCCCCACCCCCCAAAAACCTAAACCCCCCCCACCCCCCAAGCTAAAATGCTAAAAACTAAACCCCCAAAAAACCTAAAAAATCTAAAAAAATCAAAAAAAAATCTAAAATTTTTTTTACTATTTTTTATGTTCAAATCGCTACTTTTAGTAGCCAAAAAAAAAAAATTTTACAAATTTTTTTTTTTTTGATACTAAAAGTAGCGATTTTTATATAAAAAAATAGTAAAGTGGTAAACTATTTAAAAAAAAAAAGGGGTTGAGATGTCATGGACCCCACCACACACACCCCCTTCTCTCTCCTTCCTTCCCTTCACCACTTCGGCAAGCCATGACCGAATCGGCAAACTTTTGAGTGGCAAACAATGTTTGCGGTGGTGTTACCAATTGGCAAATTAAGTTTGCCACACTTTGCCGCACCCCACTTCATATACCCTAAGATTTAAAGAGTTTTTTCCTAAAAGGGTGTTAGTGGAAAATTTATTTACCAAAATAGGTGATTTGAAAAATAATTACCAAAATGGGGTTTTTTCTATATTTCTTTATTTTTTAACTAATCTGTTATAATTCTTCTATTTTTATTTAATCAACCTATCACATTTATATTTTTTTCTTCCATCTAACTCATTATATAGATTTTTTTTAACTAACTTATTAATTATTATATATATTTTTTGTTTTTTTATAATGAAACCCATGTTAAAACAAACTGAGTGCTAATACCTCTCATCTACTGTTTTAATTTAATTTTTTTTAGATTAATTTTTCATTTACTATTGTTCGTGTAGTTGAATACCTATTCAAATGAAAACTCATAATATAGTATTTCCAAAAGTTACATAAATTTTATTAACAAAGGGTTGATGTAAACATGAACACATGGCTCGTTTACAAAAAAAGATAATCATGTTTGTGTTTGATTGTTTGTTCGATTAACGTTAAATAAATGAACATGAACTTGCTACTTTAGTAATTGTTTATATCTCTAAAATTAGAATGATTTAGGTCACATAAATGTAAAAGGAATAAAAGAAAAAATGTTATGAAAAAAGAATTATATTTTGGTGGTTAAAAAGTAAATACAATATAAAGAGTAATTGTTTGGATAAAATAGATTAAAAACATATTAGGTTAATTGAAAAAAAATATAATAGATTAGTTAATAATAAAGAAATAAGAAATAACACTTATTTTAATATTTTTTTTAAAAATCACCCATTTTGGTAAATATTTTTTCCACCCTCACCAATTTGGGAAAAAGTCATTGCAAAACATCTATTTTGGTAATTATTTTTCAAATCACCCATTTTGATAAATAATTTGTCCACCTACACTCTTTTGGGAAAAAACTCAGATTTAAAGTTGGTACTTTTCATACGCATACGAAAGTGTTTGTCAACTAATCTAGAAAGATGTTGGTGTTGTATGTCCGGATATCCAACATACTATTTAACAATAAACTACTTAAATATTACTATATACTATTTAAATTTTATATAATATACAAATGTTTTTTAAAGTTCATTATGACTTTGTCCAGTTTTCTAGTTCGTTTTTTAAAGTTCATTATTACTTTGTCCGGTTTTCTAGTTCGGTTCAGTTGATCCAACGTGTGAACCAATGGCTGGTTGGATGACCGGTTTGTTTTCAAATATTGGTTGTAAGGTTTTTGACTTGGGAGTTAGGATGCATGAAATAGAATCAGTATCTATATAAGAAATATTTATGTATGCTACTGTTACGTTTAATTATACATTAATCTATTATAAGGGGGAAGGGGCGTAAGCGGGTAGCTCTACCAGCAACCTAAACACCATCGCCACCAGTGGCGCGGGTAGGGTCTGACGGGTAAAGGTTGTGTTGGGTAGAAGCCACATGGTTATGTGAGTGAGTAAAGAGAGTCAAATGTTACGAGAAAAAGGTGCTCAAACCCCCTACATTTGATTTAGTGGCATCACTGCCCTAAAAGGTGGTGAAGTTCTCTTTACTATTTTATTTATTGTTTCAAGGGTACATAGTTCTATGTTGATCATGAGAGCTATATCTTTTGATCACATGCTCAAGAAAATCTCTAGGGTTATGTGTGTTACATGCACCTCTATACTTGCACTTTTGAAATGTAACTCCCTTTTTAGCAAGTATTATTACTACATTCATTGCCTTGATCTAGCCACTTTATGCATATGCAATTATATATCATGGTACATTTACAGGTGTATAAATCAGTTTTTTTCAAAATCGGTTTCGGTTATTAACCGGTTTCGGTTTTTCCACCCAAAATAAAACCGGTTTTTTTATAACCGATTCCGGTTACTAACCGGTTTTTGAGGTCCAAAACAATAACCGGTTGGGACCGGTTTTTCCCAAAAAACCGGTTTTTTACCGGCTTTTTACCGGTTTTTTAATAACTGGTTCGGTTAATAACCGGTTTTTGAAGTAAAGAATGGTAACCGGTATAAAAACCGGCGGTTAAAAAAACCGGTTATAAAAAAACCGGTTAAAAAACCGGTTGCGGTTTTTTTCCGGTTTCGGTTCTAAAACCAGTTTTTTTGTACACCTCTAGGTACATTCATACTTTAAACTTGAAAAATATATATTTGCCTTAAAAATATGGTGTGAGTATTTATGTATGATTATGTAGCTTTAAAATAAAATAATTGTGTAATCCTACTTTGGAAGTTACAATGTATGCAGGTATAGTCATGTATATCACTTATGTTAAATGTATAATAAGAATCACTAAGGGTTGTAATAAACACTATAACAAGTAAAAAATAATAAGATAATCTTGTTGGCTCAGGTCGATCTAATCGAATTATAGTAATCACGATGACAGGCAATTTGATAATTTTAGTATTGCCCAAAAATAATAAAAAATGATACAAAATACAAAATTACAATTTTTCAGTTTTGCAATTAAAAATTAAACTCAACGATTGTCACAAAATAACAATCAAGTTTTAAATCTTTTCTAATTAACTAACTTAAAAAAAATTATATTCCTATCAGGTCATTCAAGATTATTTTAATATTCTAATCTATATCTATCTATATTTTCTATAAAAGGAGAAATCCAAGTGACATAAGAAAAGCTGATGTGTCAGCTAGAGAGCATGTCTAACAAGGCTTTTCTTATGTCATTATTACATCATAATACCTAATATTTAAAGACTTTAAAATTCAAAGTTGGCCTACTTATGGCATCAAACCAGTGCCCCACTCTCAATTATGAAACCACTGATTGTTCATTCAACCACCTTTTTCAAACCTCTACCACTGATGATTCAAAATTCAAACCACTTTCAAACCACTACGACTGATGATTCAAAATTATGGCTCCAGATTCAAAATTCAAAATTATGGCTCCAGATATATAAGATACCATCTTCTTCAATCAATTACTCTCTCTAATCCATTTCTCTCTCAACTCTCTCTCTCTCTCTCTCTCTCTCTCTCTCTCTCTCTCTAAATGCAGGTTTCTTCTTTCTCAAATCAATTATCCAGACCATAGACGCTTTCTTCTTTCTCAAATCATCCAAATCTTCGATTCAAGTCTCTGATTCGGATGATTATTATCCAGGTATCAATCGAATTTCAAGTTTCTTTGTATTTGATTTCTAAATATTTGGATTTTGATTTATAGCGCTTCACTGATTTGGGTTTTGTTTGTTCGATATTATTCTAAGCTTCACCAAACTGTATCCTTGAGTCCACAATCTGAGATCGATCTATTCCGTAGGGTTTTGATTGGTTTTACGGCGATAATATCGGTGACAAAATGGGTTTATCACCATTTTTGTTGAGAAATGGTAGTTTTTTTATTTACTGTATTTGTGAGTACTTATAGCATTAATTAAGTTTCATTAGGAAAAGTTCATGCTTTATATAGTGTTTAATTTTTGTGACACAGCTTGGAAGCTGAGACAGCCAGCATGAAAGTCATGAGATACGAAAGTCTTCATTGCTGACATAGTCCATTATTTGGTTGTTATCAGGTAAATTCATCAAGCTCATTTGTCATGATACATATCTGAGATGCTTTTGATTATTATGAGGTTAAATGTGTGCTTTTTTGCTCTTGGTTATGCGTTGTTTTGGCTACAGATTGCATTTTAGTTGTTGTTCATGTAGCTGATGCTGTATATTGTTTCAACCACCAAGTCAGAAGGAGGCGATGAGGCAGAATAGGCGTAGAAGCTCCGATTGCTCGATCATGTGAGATAAGCATATTAAAAGGCAGAAACAGAGAAATGGAATTGTACAATTTATACTACGTTTAAGCACATTGGAAGTATTTATCATTATTTAAAAAAAAAAGAAAACTGGGCTTAATGTAATGATGCCTTGAAAGGATTTAAAAAGCATAAAGTGGTAACATTATTACCCATTTTTGTATTAGTGATGTCAAATGGGTCAAAGACACAAACCATATAAATGGCTAGAAAGGAAGCAGGTTGAATGGGTCAATAGTGATCCAAAGTGTATTTTTCATGCATAAACACTTGCAAATCATATTTTTACTCGGTAATTTTTTAGAAAAAGTACATCTTCTGGACGAAAGTGTTTATGCTCGACCTTACCTACTTAGACCAGCACCAATATTTATATGTTGTTTTTGAATTAGGATTAATAGATTTACTGATTTGTTAAATATGTGATTTTTAGGATTATATAACTAGAAAGAAACACAGGTGTGCTCTACTGTATGCTATGCTGATTGCTGACACCAAAGAGAAGTAGCAGTACTATTTGTTTCTAAGACAAAATAAACAAACCATCATATATTATAATACCATGGAACCTTGCACCAATTCAGAGCATAGAGAACAGGGTACATCCCCTTCCAGCTACCGGTAAGTAATAGCTGCAGCTACCGATAAGTAATAGCTGCTGGTGAGTAAAAAAAGTGATTACAATATAGTGTTTAATTAGGAAAAGTTCATGCTTTATATAGTGTTTAATTTTTGTGACACAGCTTGGAAGCTGAGACAGCCAGCATGAAAGTCATGAGATACGAAAGTCTTCGTTGCTGACATAGTCCATTATTTGGTTGTTATCAGGTAAATTCATCAAGCTCATTTGTCATGATACATATCTGAGACGCTTTTGATTATTATGAGGTTAAATGTGTGCTTTTTTGCTCTTTCTACATACGTGAAGTTTGACCGAAACCTGTTACGTAACCCGCCTATTTGTCGTTCCTAATTTTTGAATAATCGTTTTGACTTTCAAAACCGTATATTGCAGAAAGATGGAACTCATATGTTTAATTTGGAAGGATTTATTCCAAAACTTTGTCAATTAGCTCAAGAAGTTGGTGAAGATGAGCGAGTTGCGCCACTTCGTTCAGTTGGCTTGCAAGCTCTTTCTTGAATGGTATTTTTATCGTCGCCTAAACTAATTGTCGTTTATATGAATTTGTATGATCTGTCAACCATTTATTTGATGTTATCATTTTGTATTATAGGTGTGGTTCATGGGTAGATATTCCCATATATCAGCCGAGTTTGACAATGTAAGCATATATTAGTACCTTCTCAAGATTAGAATTAAGTATTAAATTCAATAATATATTAATTTATTCATCTTTTCTCCGTTACATAGATTGTTTCGGTAGTTTTGGAAAATTATGGATCTCTGATTAACGAGTCTGAAAACCCTAATGAAAATCGATGGGTTCAAGAAGTACTAAAAAACGAGCATCATGTGCCATCAGAGGCTTTGATGAAGGTTCCTTCTTGGAGTGCAATTGTAAATGAGAAAGGCGAATTAAATGTGTCGGCGTAAGTTACATTTCTAAAATCTTCAAATTCTTATTTTACATTTTTACCGTTACTTTCGAGTCATAATCAGTTTCACAGTAGTTGTTAAAACTTATCATCTTTTTTCATCCAAACACTCAAAACCCAAAATTTTAATCGCATATACACGTGAGATCTAATTAATACAACAGGAAATGAAAGTCTATATGCAGACAAAAAGATTCATAAAAAGAAGCTGAAACGGCTTACGTTTATCTTGATTAATTTTAGTTTTGAAACAAGTTGTATGCTTTTGTAACAATTATGTGTTTTTTAGGTGGGAGTGAGAGCTCAAAGCAAAGCAGGAGTGGGAAGAAGAGTCAAAAGGCGATGTTGAAACTCGGATCGGTTCTTGGTGTTAGTTGGGTTACCATCAAAAGAGCAAAAACTGTAAGATATATATGGCGCTTTAGAAGTATTGTCCCTTTTGAAAATCATTGGTAAAGGTTACAGACTTTATGCCGCTGGAAGTAAGTGTAAGTCGCCATCATTTGGAAGATTTGAGAAAAAGAAAGGCCTCGTATCTGACAGTTCTTCTGGTAGGTCTGATAGATTCAGGGATTCAAAACGTAATGTTGGTTGAAGTTTATCCGAAAAGATATCGTTTAATGGATTCTTTAGAGACTCGGGTCGAATATCGAGCAATAGACTGCCACCCGAAGAAGGTTATATAGTGTTGGGGATTCTGCTACAAAGCGTTAAAAAACAGTGTTTTGTGGAGAAACAGTGGTTGAAACCACTGTTGGGTTAAAACGGTGGTTCAAACCACTGTTGGGTTAAAAAATTGGGTTAAAACGGTGGTTTGAAACCACTGTTGAGTTAAAACAGTGGTTTCAACCACTGTTTCTCCACAAAACACTGTTTTAACCTAACATTGGTTTCAAACCAACGTTTCAACCCAACAGTGGTTTCAACCACTGTTTCTCCACAAAAACATTGTTTTAATGATAACTCTATAGCTGAATCTCCAACACTATAATCTTCTTCGGATAAACTTCGACCAACAGTGGTTTCAAACCACCGTTTTAAATTATAAATTATCCATTAAATCTACAATACATTATCTAAAGTATTTGATAAAAGGTTTATTGTGTTTACTGTTTAGGGATTGTGTATCTGGCCCGACTAAACCTTTAATTTAGTGAATATATCTTTGGACAGACTACAAAAAGAAAGAATTGAAATGATGCGTGAAGTTATCGATCTACAAGATTAGCAACGCGGGACCCATCAACGCGGGACAGACTACAAAAAGAAAGAATTTAGTGTATATATCTTCGGACGGCTGACGGTTGAGAACGTGGTGGATATTCTCCAACTCGTTCGGCTCTGCGATGCACTTGATCTTTACCCAAAGTGTATGAAAGTGGTATCTAAAGATTCAAGTCTGTTGAAGAAACAGATGGATGGAAGTTCGTTTAAAACGATGATCTGTATCTCGAACTCGAAATCATCAAGTTCATTGATGAAGTTGAATTGGTACGTACTCGAATCGTAATGCATATCATCTTATTGTTAGTTATTATTTTTTTCATGTTTTATATTACCACTAGGTTAAAAACCTGTTTGTTGCGATGTTTCACGTCTCTAATATAAGAAATATTAAATAGTTAATAATCAACATTTAGGAGTTATAAAATGATTTTTGAGATAATATATATACTTGAAATTACATATAAGTAATTACTTTAGGTAATAAAGTGGGTGAAATAACATAAACGAGAAGGAGAATAATCTTACAGAGAATGTGACACGTGACATATAACTGGTTACTTATTTATTAGGTATTGATTAGTTGGCCAATTTTATTGTTATTACGGTTATTGTTTTATTATATTAAGTGATTTGGTTTTCTATTATTGAATATACAGAGAAAACTATGATCTGCTAATGGTTTATTATGGTTAAATTTGATCCGAATGTGTAGAGGAGGAAGAGTACTAGAAAGCATATGCAAGAATAGAGTTTGTATTTTCAGTTGAGTGAAACTATGGATTGTCTACAATACATTTGCACAGAAGGTTGCACAAGTGTAGGACCGTTTGACATAAAACCGAGCAAGAACAGAGCACCTTGCAGCAAATTTGCGACATGCGAAGGCCTCCAACACTCGATTTGTCACTTTGCGAACTGTAAGAAGAGAGTTAGTGGAGGTTGTGTTAGGTGTAAACATATGTGGCAATTCTTCAAACTCCATTCTTCTATTTGTGAATCACATGATTCTATTTGCAAAGTTCCCCTCTGCAGGTAATTAATCATTTATCCGTTTATCGTATTGGATTGGGTCTATACTTTTATTGTGTGTTAATTCTGTTGTACATATTTTAATAACAAAATGCGAAACAAACGATGGAACAAATTAATGGTCATTTGACTTTGATAACTTTAGTAAACTGACATAGTTGAGGTATACTTTTTGTGCAAGTACTGTTGACCAAAATTTTGAACAATTTGCAACAAAATAAATATTCTACAATTAAGTTGTATTTAGTTTATATACGATATGTATTGTTTTTTTTAGTTATTTTAAATGGTTTTTGATGACATGTTATGTCATGGTGTCAAGTTTAGTGTAAATATGATATATATTGTTTCGGTTTTTTATGATATGTTATGGTGATTCGTTGTTTAATGTCTTACTATGTATAGGGGCAAAGGTTGGTCATCAGTTGCTGTCAAAGTCACATATGTATAGGGGCAAAGGTTCATTTATTTAGAATGTTCTCGAGCGGCATCTGTTATTGTTGGTGACTCTGCTAAACTTGATCTTTTTTATAGTCTTTCTAATGTATTGTTTATTATTTATTGTTTATGCATTTGATACATATGTAATAAGGATGATAGTAAAGTAGTGAATTTAGTAACTACACATTTGTCATTTTATGATTTTGTAATATTTTTTCAATATGATTTTGTATTATTTTTTCATAAATAATGCTCATCAACTTAAAACCATTGTTGTTGATACATCTGCTGATACAGTGGTTGATACATCTGTTGACTTTGGTTAACAGATGGATGAAAACATATGTTTGAAACCACTGTTGGGTTAAACAGTGTTTTGTGGAGAAAACAGTAGTTTGTCATTGGTCAAACAGTGGTTTGACTTTGGTCAAACAATGGTTAGACTTTGGTCAAACAGTGGTTTGTCTTTGGTCAAGTAGTGGTTTTTCTTTGGTCAAGCAGACTTTTGAACAATCATAGTTTTGCACAGTGGTTTGACTTTGGTCAAATAGACTTTTTTTTAAAAAGAGTAGTTTGACTTTTGTCAAACAGTGGTTGCATAGAGATGCTATTTCCTTTCATCATGTTCTCTCAGTTACTTATCATCATTCGTTAATTTAATTACATCACATGCAACTTATATAAGTTTTAATTCTAATTTTGATTTTTTGGCGGATAACAGTACCTAGCTTTAAACTAGAAATTACAGATGGGTATCACTACTAGCCTTAAACTAAAAATTACAATATCTATACACTTATATGTATGGTTTTCTAAACAAACGACCCGTGTTTGCACACGGTCTTACCGCTAGTACATATAATAAAAGAAACCATGTTAGGGACATATGGCGTTCTATGAGGCAATCTTAATTTTTTCTAAATATTTATTATGGAAAGTCAATTATTGATAATATTAAATTTAAAATTTGTAGGAGATTTTAATGATAAAGACAAAGATAATTGATAATAATATATTAATTATTATAATCATATATTAATTATTAAAAATTAAAAATATATTAGCGTAATATTTATAAAGATAAAGATTGTTGGAACCTGAAGGTTTATTCATGTAGGTTAGCATAGTTGAAGGGTTGTTTCTGTGTTTGTTTAGTTTACATATGGGCCGATTTTGTATGGGTTGGGTTAGTTTATTAGTAGTCGCAATGGGCCTAGGTCAAAGTCCATTTGTTTTGTATTTAAACAAACCTCAACCTCTTGGTTGAGGTTGATCAGTGGTTGCGACTAGAAGGACTAGCCGATTTCATCAAGGTGTCTTGTATCAGTCTTTGTTCATCATTGAATGCAAGATTTCCGGTTTGTGATTTAACCATTATTGTTTTGTTTATTTACTCGTTCTTGAATCGGCTTGTGATTGTTTTCCGCACCTTCACAAGTTAAAGATCGATATCATTGAAGGATCCTAAATGGGTTTTACAATTGGTATCAGAGCCAAGAAACCAATCTTGGTTCGGTTTTGATATCACTCGGATTCAAGAACATCCTTTGCTACTGATCTGGTTTTCGGTGTTTGTTTTGCAGTGAAAAATATTAAATCTTCAAACTATTCTTGGTGAAACTATTGAAAGATATCACTGATTTTGGTTTGTGTGATTTCAGAAAAATTGTTAGCTGATTTCTCAGAGTTGGTGATCAAAGAAAATTCAAAGATTACGATATCTTTGAATTTTTGAAAAGTGCTGAAAATCAGGGATTACGAGTCAACAGATTTATCTCATATTTGTTTTGCAGGTCTCGACTCGCAACCATCAGCTGTCTCGACTTGTCCTGTTCCGGTCTCGACTCACAATCATCAGCTGTCTCGACTTATCCTTTTCCGGTCTCGACTCGCAACCATCAGCTGTCTCGACTTGTCTTGTTTTGGTCTCGACTCGCAATCAACCAAGATCTCGACTTGTCCGGTTTTAGTCTCGACTCGCAACCAACTACGGTCTCGAGTTGTCTGCTTCTTGGTCTCGACTCGCAACCGTAGTCTCGACTCGCAACGCCAATTTGCAACGTGACTTGGATTTGAACATTGAACTGTTGACAAATTTTTGGACTTAAAAAATAATTAATTGATTAATTAATTGATTGATTAATTATGTTGACAAATAACGTTGATTTGGCTGCCCTTAACAAACAACAAGAACTGGATTCAAAGCTTGGAACCACAACACGCATTCCAAGGTTGACTGATGCAAAGGATTTTCCCAAGTGGAAATGGCGCTTTGAACAACACTTGAAGGTCAAAGATTATAAACTTTGGCGAAGCATTTTAAGGGGTCCAAGGGAGATTATGATGGACAGTTCCACTGAACCAGGTGTTAAAGTGAAGAAACCCAAAAGTCAATATACCGAAGATGATCTTCTTATAATTGAAGAAGATGAAAGAGCACTTTCCTACTTGACCATGGGATTGGGTCCAGACATTGTTGTTGGATTTCGCACCTGCAAATCTGCCAAAGAACTGTGGGAATCATTGATCGACGTCTACGAAGGGAATGAAGATATGAAGGAGAGTCAAAGAAATTTGCTGCGACAAAATTTCAACAACTTCAACCATATTTATGGTGAAACTGTTGACAATCAAATTCAGAGGTTCATGAAGATAGTAACTCAAATGCAAATGGAAGAAATTCATATATCAAATGCATCTACCAATAGACAGCTTCTAAATGCATTGCCAAAGAGAGCTGGGATCATCATGTCGCTATGATCAAGAAAACTAAAGATCTTGCTAGGTGCAGCCTGTCAGAGATGATCTCTCATATCAAAGCCTGTGAACTAGATGATAAACAAAGAGAAACCAACTATAAAAACAGCATGTTAACCACAGGATTCTCTGTTGCTCCCACTTCATCAAACGACAATAACACAGCTCTTTTGTCTCAAGGTGGTTTTCAAATGTTTAGCTATGCAACATCTGCTAAGACTGTCCCCACTTCAGCAAATGTCTATTGTTCTGGGTCCTCTAATCAAGCTACTCCTCCACATCCAACAGTTGCTTCCGCTTCCACTGCAAATGCTGTGAATGCCTCCACTGCTGCTTCCGCCTCCACTGCGAAAAATGAGATGATTGCTTTCTTTACACAACAGTCAAAAGAAAATTTGGATATCGCAGCCTTCGTTATAAATTGTTTGAACGCCTTCGTTGCTGGAAAAATTGATCCTCCAAAATGGTGTGACGATGACCTACATCAGATCCATCCTGATGATGTTGAAGAAATGGACATCACCTGGCAGATGGCGATGGCTGCTTTCAGGGCACAAAAGTTTGTTAAAAGAACATGTAAAAACAGGTGGGGCGCTTCTTTCAATGGAGCTTCTAAGGTGCCTTTTAACTTGCGCTGTTACAACTGTCATGAGGAAGGGCACTATGCTCGAAATTGCACAAAGCCACTGATAAACAGAGAACAAACTCCTGCTCAACCCGTAACACCTAATCGAGAAAGAGCTCTTGTGACCACATCTAGTATAACAGATGCTGCTGCTACTGGAAGTCCTCAAACACAAGGATTAGCTCAAGCCCTGGTGGTTCAGCCCAACATCAACTTTGATTGGAATTCTGAAATTGAGCGTCTGAACATCTCAGCTCCAGAAAATCAAGCTGCTTCAAATAACATTGCTTTTATGACCTCAAGTGATCAAGATTCTATGCCCGAAGAAGAGACTTCAGCTGAAAACTTTGCTTTTATGACTCAAATTCTTTCAGCTCCAGTTAAAGGTCTCACCAAAGAAGAGGTACTTTCTGTTTTCTGTACTCCTGAGTGTAGGGAAAGGGTTGAAGCTTATAGAATACACAACGCTGAGCTCATTCAAGATTATCAAGACATAAAAAATAAAAATTTTACCTTATCGAAAAACGAAAAACTTTATAAAGAAAAAATTGAGGCTCAGCGAAAAGACATCATCAAACTTAAGGATGATGTAAGTGTAAAAACAGCCCATTTCTTAGAAGCTCAGGAGAAAGTATGCATTTTAACTAAGGAACTGGAAGATATCAGAGACAGATATCAAATAAATGAACTTAATATTAAGAAATTTGATTCTTCCAGCAAACTAGTTAAAAACTTGTGTGATCAACAGCTCGCATACAAGAAAAAGAAAGGGTGTAGTTTGGGTTTCAATCAGGCTCCTCCTCCATATAACGATAATTATACGTATTTACCTATGACTGGGGAGGAGATGATGAATGAGAGTAAAATGACTTATGGTCCCAAAAACAATAAGTCGTCATCTAATGACAGACCAGCTGAGAAACAGAAGCCTACTCCATTAAATTTCGTTTCTAAAGGCTCAATTGATCCTAACGTTTCGCCTTCATATGCAGATGATTTTTCTGAAGTAAAGTGTGGAGATGTTCATGGGAGTGAACCAGTTGTTCTTTCAAATATTTCTGAAAATTATTTTGAATAAACTGAATCTAACATTGCTTTTGGTCGTTCTTTATTTGCGTCGTTTTCTGCTTATGTTTCGTCTTGTGAGCCTGTTGTTTTGGGCAAAACTGATGATGTTTGTGTTGATACTTTGAACAATAAGTGTGGTGATGATCGTTTTTCAGCTAATTTGTGTGATTGTGGTGTTTCTAACGTTTCAGTTGATGACAGTGTTACAGGTGAGGTCCCTCAGGACGCATTCAGTGAAACCACTGACACGACTTCTCAAGAAAATCAAGAGTATCCTGATTCTTCTTCTGAATCTGTCTCAGTGGGTGTCCCTAATGTTGAATCTAGTGGGACCCCATTGGAAACTGTAGTTGAAATTGAATCTGAATTAGTTTCACATGATCAATGCGTTGAGGAAATGCATATTGATGAAACTTCTACATGTTCAAATAATGAACCTGAATTAGTTTCACATGATAAATGCACTGAGGAAACGCATATTGATGAGACTTCTACATGTTCAAATACTGAACCTGAATTTAGTAAAGAAGAAAAGGGAATTGAAATATATAAACAACCACCAAAATGCTCAGAACAACCACAAGCAAAACATGTTCAGAAAACTAAAACACCAAATCATTCAAAACCAAGCAAATCTTGTAAAAATTTTCAAAATACTCACAAAGTGAAACGTCAAACATGTTTTAACTGTGGCATCGCGGGTCACATTGCCAGAAATTGTGTTCAACTCCCAAGGGCATCGTACAAGAGGAAGTTTGTGCAAGATCAGAAGGTCAAGTGTAACCGATATCGTTGTTCCGAGTCAATGACGACTAAAAAGACTAAGACAATGAAAAACAACTATCGCAAGACTAAACCTTCTGATCAGGATTGGAATGCAGCCAAACGCGAAAATCAAAATCAACAAAATGAATTTCGAAGAAATCAACATAATGCTTTTGGTAACTACAATTCTAACTGGTCAAACAAGCATTGGAAACCTAAAGCTAAGGCCACGCAATCCAATCCATCTCATACATGCTATCGAAATTCTGCCATTAGAAATACTTCGAAGTTTTTAAATAAAGACAATTTAGTGTGGCAGAGAGTGACATACATTGATGCACAAGGAAAACCCAGATCCATTATGGGCTGGGTTCCTAAATCTAACTAATCCCGCTAATCATGCAGGAACAGCTGTGGAGGACTACCGTGCGCCTCTGGCACATGGATAGTGGTTGTTCCAGGCACATGACAGGAGACTTATCCCAACTGGTGAATGTCAAAGAATTTAATGGTGGATATGTCTCATTTGCGGGAGGAGAATCAGGTAGAATCACATTGAAAGGAACCGTACGAAACGGCGTTTTAAGCTTCGAGAATGTTAATTATGTTCCAGAACTGAAACACAATCTGTTGAGCATTTCTCAGATTTGTGATCGAGGAAATTCAGTTCACTTTACAAAGAAAGGATGTCATGTTCTTAAACCTGGGATTGTCATTCCAGAAGATTGGTTCTTAATGTCAGCAGAGAGACGAGGAAATGCTTATGTGATTGATATGAACAAGAAATCGTGTGAAGAAATTACTTGCCTATTCTCGAAGATTTCAGAACATGATGGTCTACTGTGGCATCGTCGCCTTGGGCATGTGAACATGAAGAATTTGAATCGTCTGGCTAAAGGTCAACTAGTACGTGATCTTCCAATAAAAGATTTCATGTTGGTTGAAAAGTGTGTTGCTTGTGCAAAAGGAAAGGCTCATCGAAAACCTCATAAGGCAAAACCTGCACCCTCGACAAAAGCCGTGCTTGAATTACTTCACATGGATCTTTTTGGTCCAGTGAATGTGTTGAGTATTGGCAAGAAAGCGTATTGTCTTGTAATTATCGATGATTACTCTCGCTACACCTGGGTGTATTTTCTCAGTCACAAAAATGAAACTGCAGTCTTAGTGAAACAATTCATTACTCTGGCTGAAAATCAAGCGAGTGCCAAGGTGAAGGTTATTCGATCTGATAATGGGACAGAATTCAAGAACGTTACTTTGGACACATTCTGCACAGAAAAGGGAATTGATCGTCAGTATAGTGCACCATGAACTCCTCAACAAAATGGAGTAGCTGAAAGAAGAAATCGTACTCTTATCGAGGCTGCACGAACTATGCTGGCTGACTCGAAGCTTCCTAGTTTCTTTTGGGCCGAAGCTGTTAGCACGGCTTGTTACGTCCAGAATCATGCTTTAGTAAATAAACGTCATATGAAAACTCCTTATGAGATTCTGGAAGGACATAAACCTTCGGTTTCACACTTTCGTATCTTTGGATGTCCTTGTGTATTATTGCTCATGGACTTTAATGGAAAGTTTGAGGTCAAAGGGGACGAATGTTTCTTTGTTGGATATGCTAAAGGCTCTGCCTATAGGGTATACAACAAAGTAACTAAAAAGGTCGTCGAGTCGTGCAACATTGAGTGGCTTGAGGAAAACGCTACGGATGCTAGAGTCGGACCAGATTGGTTATACGACTATTCTGAATTGTTTAAATCATTTAACATTTCGTCAAGTGATTTTTCAGATGCAGATGTGTCTACTCCAAAACAACCGTTGTCTTTTGAGGACACTGAAGAAGAAGAACCGTCGGGAATGGTGTTTACGCAACATCCTACGTGTCAGCAAACGTCCCATCAATCCCCTGAAGGTGCTTCAACTAGTGGTTCTGCATCTAATGGTTCCGGATCTGCACTATTTCCTGAACCCATTCCTGAAGATTGCATTGTTACCACTCCATTCGTTCATAATACTGCAGCATCTAATGAGGGGGAGTCTAGCAACACCACCACTGAAGACGAGACCGTACCTGACCTGGCAATACCCACAAGTGTTCAACGAAATCACCCTATATAGAATGTGATTGGTCCTGTAAATGCAGGAGTTTTAACCAGGAGCCAATCGGGAACCATCAATACTTGCTTATATTCTTGCTACATTTCTCAAATCGAACCTAGAACTGTTGATATAGCTTTGGAGGAACCAGGCTGGGTAGATGCTATGCATGAAGAGCTGAACCAGTTTGAGAAGCTTGGCGTATGGAAACTTGTCAAGTTGCCAAAGGGAAAGCGCAAACTTGGAACTAGATGGGTATTTCGAAACAAGCAAGATTCTGCAGGAGTTATTGTTCGAAATAAAGCAAGGCTGGTGGTTCAGGGTTTTCGACAAATAGAAGGTCTGGATTATGATGAAGTATATGCTCCGGTTGCCCGACTTGAAGCCATTCGGATCTTCTTAGCTTACGCGTCATATATGGGGTTCACTGTATATATCAGATGGATGTCAAGACAGCGTTTCTATATGGAGATGTGAAGGAAGAAATCTTTGTTGAGCAGCCACCAGGTTTTGTACATCCAGATCATCCAGAATATGCCTACAAGCTAGACAAGGCATGTATGGATTACACCAAGCACCACGAGCTTGGTATGCCACATTAACTGAACATCTTTTGGCTCATGGGTACACGCGTGGCACGATAGACCAGACTCTGTTTATCAAGAAAGTGGGCAAGGATCAGATCTTAGTTCAAATTTATGTCGATGATATCATTTTCGGGTCTACAAGTGAGGAGCTTTGCAAGGAGTTTGAGAGAGTTATGAAAAAGAAATTTGAAATGAGTGCTCTCGGGGAAATGACACTGTTTTTGGGTCTACAAGTCAAACAGAATTCTCAAGGGATTCTTATCCATCAAGGGAAGTATGTGGATGACGTGCTAGCAAAATTCAAGTTTTCAGACGCAAAACCAGCTGAAACACCAATGTCAGAGAGACGGTTATTGACTGAAGATGAAGAAGGATCTCCTGTGGATCAACGTCAGTATAGGTCTACGATCGGGTCGTTGATGTATCTGACAGCTAGCCGTCCGGATATCATGTTTGATGTCTGCAACTACGCAAGATATCAGGCTAATCCTAAAACTTCTCATCTTATTGCTGTTAAACGAATCTTTCGGTACCTTAAAGGCCGACCTCGGTTTGGTCTGTGGTATCCGAGGGATTCCAATTTTGACTTGTTTGCGTTTTCTGATAGCAACTTTGGAGGTACTGATAGTGACAGGAAATCTACATCAGCGGGATGTCAATTTCTGGGCGACAGGCTCATTTCTTGGCAATGCAAGAAACAACAAACGGTGGCGATATCTACAGCTGAAGCTGAGTACGTTGCTGCCTATGCATCTTGCTCTCAAGTGGTGTGGATGCAACATCAATTGCAGGACTACGGTTTGACTTATCTCAACACTACTATTTACTGCGATAATGATGCTGCAATACAAATTGTTAGAAATCCTTTTTTCACTCCAAAACCAAGCACATAGACATAAAAGTTCATTTCATTCGAGATTGCTTCGACAGAGGTCTTATTACACTTGAGCAAATCGACACAGATGCAAATGCTGCCGATTTGTTCACCAAACCTGTCAGCAGCTCAAAATTCAAAGTGCTTGTGGATTTTCTGAAAATGATCCGTTTCACTGACTGAGCATGTTTTTGTTTCGTAGGTAAATTTGTTCATAAAGTTTTCTATTCTTAGGTAGTTTTTATTTATGCTCAAATTTAGGAGGAGAAAATTTTGAAAAATACAAAAACATTAAAAAATAGAAAAATACAAAAAGAGGCGCTGCATGACTGGGAAATGAAATGAATTTTCACATTACGGTCAAGGGCTGACTCATGTAAAACCAGTATCGAAATAGTTTGACTCTAGTATTGATGTGTTGGTAGGCTCTATTCTTAAGACTGGAAACATTGGCTGTTTTTGTTCAGAACTAAAATAGTACATGACCCCAGGAAAGAAAATCACTTGGAATTAGCTCATGTCTATTTGAATGTCTGTATGTTATCCCGATACACACAATTTTGGTCTGTCTCTGAAATCTTCTCTGAAAAAGTCGTGTACCTCCCCTGCTGCATCCAGATACATGCTGACCTGGAGGTGCTAGGCAACGACAACTTCTGCTGCATCCAGATACATGCTGACCTAGCTGTACGTTGTCGCGCTGTAGATCGAATACACCAGAAAGAGGCCCTCTAGTGCCCAAAAGAAACCCCAATAAACCTATATCAAATTGAGAAAAACTCATTTGATCTGTATATTATATCATCTCTGCAAAAGATCTATTCTGTTCTCTTCTTAGTCTATTCCCAGCTAAGCTTTCAGAGATCTGGATTGGACTTGTGAAATATGTGGTAGGGAAGCTACTTGCATGATAGAGTGTGCTGTTTATACTTCCGGGATTTGATTAGTATTTGCTTGGGTGTTCACTGTTAAGAAATTAAAACATGATAAAATTCGTTACAGGCAGTTATATGGAAAAGGTCTGGGGAGATGAGTTTAGGTGGATAAATATACTGGCAATCGTCTAGATCATTCGGTAGTAGATCAGTGTTGATAAGTGAAGTTAAGCCCGAAACCCTGTGATTTGATCCCTGAGTTATATCTGTTATTTTCCTAATTTATTTTTGTAAATAATAGTTTTTATTATTTATTTTTGTTTTTTAGGTTTTTGCAAATCATGCTCAGAAAGTCTAATGGGTTGTTAAAATGTTAACTGTTAAAAAGGGGGATTTTATTAAAAATTGAATTTTTCAAAGAAAATCCTTGTTTTAAGAAGTTTTCAGCCCAAACAGTTTGTCTTGGCCCAAATGTCACTGGCCCATGTTGGGGTTGTGGTATAAATCACAGGTCTCGAGTCGAGACCTCATTTCTCACTCGAGACCTTCTGATATTCTCTCTCAAAGTTCCGGCGAATTGCTTGTGCTTCCGACGTGGTTCTCCGGTTTCAAAGTCATCATATTATGTTTTTCCGGTCTTGATTCTTCGTTTATTAAGGTATGATGATGATTTGTTTGAATTCTTGCAGATATTTTGAAGATGCGATGATGATCAGATGAAGTTTTGAAGATGACCAAGAACCCTAGTTTCTTATATATTTTGGTCTTCAAACGAATCAGAAGATGTTTTGGGATTTTGATCCAAAAATCTAAAAGGATAAAGTTGTTTGTGGGGGTCTCGACTCAGATATCATAAGGACTCGAGACCAGTGGTTACGAGTCGCAATCTCATGGTTGTGACTCGAGATCTCAAGGTCTCGATTCAAAGTCTCGACTCGAGATCTCAAAGTCTCGACTCATGGTCTCGACTTTGTAATTCATGATTTCGACTCGAGAACTCATGGTCTCGACTCATGGTCTCGACTCATGGTCTCGAGTCAAAAGAAACAGTCTCGAGTCAAGTTTTAAAAATCCGAGTTATGGTGCTGATTGATGAGTTCCAAATGTTGACTTTGAAATTTGGAATTTTGTACAAATATAAATGTCAATGTTTGTAATGTATTTTTGTTTTGTGCAGATTATGGATTTGAAATTTATTTCGACTCACAATCAGGTAGGATACTTAGCACCTCCCCCAGAGAAACACAGGAGGATGTATACTTCATTGATGAAAGGTCTCAACAGCTGCCGTATAGTTCACGCACTACGAGAAAATCCGGTCATCTACGAAAATCTTATTCAAGAGTTTTGGAAGAATGCGAAAATTGAAGTTGCTGAAGGAAAGGAAGTTATTGTCTCTGAAGTTCAAAAGAAGGTTGATCTGACAGAGTTGTCCAAGGCACCGTATGTAGATGATAATCCTGGAGGTCCTGGATATGTGTTTTTCGAGAGGTTGAAGAGGTAAGTTCTTCATAACTTTCCGTCGATGCATACGGCAAAGTCGTTTGTTAAACTAGTTAAGGGAGTTAGAGATCCATTCACAAAGAAGCGTATGAAGATTGTGCACTGGCCTGTGACTGACAAGGAAAAGACGATTCCGTTGGTGAAAAAGATTCCAAAAGGTGCTTTGAAGTCTTTACATTTCTGGACTTATGATGAGCATCTTGGCCAGGCTGTGTTTGTTTGTGATGGTGATGTCAGCTTTCGCTTAGTGGATCAAGTGGATTTGCTCAATCTTGCTCTTGAGGATCTGGAGGTGTTGGCACAGAATCAGATTAGAGCTACTGAGAAGTATGAAGAAATTGCTAAAGGATGGACTGCAGCTGTTGCTTCAGCCATTCATATTCGTACTAAAGGTTTTGGTGGACTTAAGGACCGTCTGGGTGGTGACCGTGACAATTGAAGTCTCAAGAACCTGCATGCATAAACCTAGGGGGAGATTGTTGGAACCTAAAGGTTTATTCATGTAGGTTAGCATAGTTGAAGGGTTGTTTCTGCGTTTGTTTAGTTTACATATGGGCCGATTTTGTATGGGTTGGGTTAGTTTATTAGTAGTCGCAATGGGCCTAGGTCAAAGTCCATTTGTTTTGTATTTAAACACACCTAAACCTCTTGGTTAAGTTTGATCAGTGGTTGCGACTTGAAGGACTAGCCGATTTCATCAAGGTGTCTTGTATCAGTCTTTGTTCATCATTGAATGCAAGATTTCCGGTTTGTGATTTAACCATTATTGTTTTGTTTATTTACTCGTTCTTGAATCGGCTTGTGATTGTTTTCCGCACCTTCGCAAGTTAAAGATCGATATCATTGAAGGATCCTAAACGGGTTTTACAAAGATTTTATTTAATTGGTAGTTTTAATTGTTTTTATATTTTGATGATAAGGACAAGGATAACTGATAATCACATATTAAAATAAAAATATTTATTTTAATCAACTGTTTCGTTAAAAGGATTTATTCAATACATGTAGAACATATATATTTTTTTATTTATTTCTAGCGGTGGTCGAGTAGTCAGCGTTTGGACATAGCTCCGAAAGGGTGGGTTTACACGTGGAAAGCAGTTAGCCGTTCAAAAAAAAAAGAATTCTATTTCTAATAAAGGATCTCATTATCCCGTTTTACACTCCAATGAAATAATAATATTAAATCATAATATCTAACTTATCTCTTGTATATTTAATATTTTTTACAAATATTTCTTTTCTTTTTTTCTGCTAATTATCCAACATTAGGTAATACGTAAGTTTCTAACCTAATAATAAATAAAAAAACAAAGTAAAATGTTATAAACCATGTAATACACAACTCTCTAACCTAATAAAAAATAAAGTGAGATGTTACAATAAGTAAATAGTACCTAAAAGTTCCTTTTGTTAGAAAACGCATCTTGATGACTAAATGTTTTAAGGGATTACATTAATCGTGTAAGGCGTGTGTTTATTCAAATCGTGCAATACACGAGTTTTTAAAAGATGTAACTATTTTATTACTTAGTATATAAAATTATATTTATTCAACTCGTATAATACATGGGGTTCTAACTTAATTCTATATACATCTGAAATAGCAGGTCACCAATTCTTCATAACATTAATTTAATTTTTTCATTTCTTAAAGGGTAAATTACTTTTTGAGTCCCTGTGTTTTATGGGTTTTAACTAGTTGAGTCCAAAAATAAAAAGTTTAACGACCTGAGTCCCTATAAGCATTTTTTTAACCATTTGAGTCCAATATTTGGATGTCTGTTAAGTCTGCTGTTAAGTCTCCCCATGTGCAACCCACATGAGGGGTATTTTCGTCCATTTCTGCCTATAATTAACCCCTGTGTATGTATGCCTTTATAAAGCTTCTTCCACAGAACTAAAACCCTAAATATTCTGTGTAAACCCTTTCTCCTTGTTGCTAAAGAAACAGTCAGCCAGTAAGGTGATAAGAACGTCCGATACTCGCAAATCATCATTCACAGTCTTCGAAGACGGCCATCAAAATTGCAGTGGCCATAAAATCATACCCTACGATTTCGATGAATCTTAACCTAGCTCTACAATTCCAGTCAATTCACCACACGAAGCGAACGATTTCGATACGATTCATAACAAACATCAAATTCGAACAGATTCAGAGCCAAAAACCTAATTCGTAATCAACAATTTCTCCAATTTCTCTAAATCTTAACCTAACGCTTCAATATCAGTCAATTCATCACACGAATCGAACAATTTCATTACGATTCATAACAAGCACCAAATTCGAACAGATTCAGAGCCAAAAACCTAAATAGCGATCAACAATTTCTCTGAATCCTAACCTGACGCTTCGATTTCAGTCAATTTGATACACCAATCAAGCAATTTCAAATCGATTCATAACAAACAATTTCTCTCCTTATCACCTGACTGCTTCTGTTCACGGTACCTTCCTATTTTCTTCAACAACAAGGAGAAAGGGATTTAGTGATTTACACAGAATATTTAGGGTTTTTAGTTCTGGAAGAAGCTTTATAAAGGCATACATACACAGGGGTTAATTATAGGCAGAAATGGACGAAAATACCCCTCATGTGGGTTGCATGTGGGGGGACTTAACAGTAGACTTCACAGACATCCAAAAATTGGACTCAAATGGTTAAAGAAAACGCTTATAGGGACTCAGGTCGTTAAACTTTTTGCTTTTGGACTCAACTAGTTAAAACCCATAAAACACAGGGACTCAAAAAGTAAGTTACCCTTTCTTAAATAATGACATGGCTTGAAAATGCCAAACATAGATTAAAAATGGGTAAATTACTTCTTGAGTCCTTGTGTTTTAGTGGTTTTAACTAGTTGTGTCCAAAAGCAAAAAGTTTAACGACCTGAGTCCGTATAAGCATTTTCATTAACTGTGACACTCGAGGTTTTTCCGAACGATCACCTTGTAATATTTTGTGTGTATATAAATATTATTAAATGGAAACGTGATTTTTACATGATACGTGTGATATGTATGCTATATATATATATATATGTATGTGAGTCGAGACCATGACTCGCAACCGGGCGGTTGCGAGTGGGCCACTCGGTCTCGAGTGGGCTCTTGGGCCGTAACCGGTTTGGGCCGAAACCACCCTTAGCCTATTTGATGCTTGTATATAAATCCCCACTTTCCTTCATTTCCTTCATTTTTCACAACACACCAACACATACACTCCTTATTTTCTCTCAACTAAGAAAACCCTCAAACAACATTACCATCTCCTCCAATTTTCGGTTCAAGCTCAAGGATCTCGGACAAGCTCTTCATCACTCGGACACTCCATCTTCTCGGTTCCCTTTTTCTTTGTTTCGGCTCACTCTCCTTCTTCTATACCGGTTAGTGTTACATATGTGTAATGGTTGTCTTGAATGCTTGATGAATAAAATGCTTATGAACTAAGAGATGCTTGGTTAGTAGTTTTTGTATGATTTTTAGGATGATTTGTGAAACTTGACTATATGTGAAAACCCTTGTGTACAAAGCTTGATAACATGTTTATATGACTAACAAATAATGATCTAAGAATAATTATGGCTAACCATACCATGCTTCTTATTTCTTGCAAAAATGATGATGATTAAACATAAGATTTCGGTTATATAATGTATGTTTTCTTGTTTTGCATCATGACCTTGTCAAAAATATGTAAGTTTTGGTTCAAGAATGTGTGATTATGTGATATGAAAACCCTAGAAAATGATGAACATAAGATGAACTTGTTTGAATATGACTTGAAGATGTAAAAATGGCAAAGTTTGATCTATCTTTACTAGTATTCAGATTAGGAAAAAGTGTTAGTGAAACCTTATTGGTAGTTTCCTAATCTGGGTCTGATGTTATATGTACAAATTGGACTGTCATATCTGCATCATCACGTGTACATGAAAATGACAGCATTCCGACTCGCAACTGCGCCGTTGCGACTCGCAACCAAGGCATGACAACTCGAGACCACGTAGTTGCGACTCGCAACCACTGCATGACTGCTCGAAACCACACGATTGCGACTCGAGACTACGTCGGTTGCGACTCGCAACCACAGCATGATGACTCGAGACCACGGTTACGACTCGCAACCATAACGTGACAAGCCGAAACCACCTGGTTGCGACTCGAGACCAGCTGGTTGCGAGTGGGCTGTTCATTTTGGTTACTGGGCCCATATGTGTTTAACTTGGGCTATCTGTCGACTGGATTATGTGTTGCTGTTGACTGCTTATTTATTTAGGCCGGCCCAGTAACCCACTGTTTACTTATATGCTTGATACGTGTTAGTTATGTGTAAGTTTTTACGTGAATGCTTGTATACCGAACCTGACCTATACCGGTAACCATGTTAGGACGTGGTGACCAACGTGATTGACAAGTAACCTAAACCTACCGAGCAACCCAAGGTGAGTTCACAACTTAAAAGCATGCGTCCCGGTGGTTTGGGACACGAGACTAACAACTCTATCCCCTGGTAAAAGGGGATACCATTTACATACCTCCCCTAGTTATTGGGAACAAAACTTACTTTTCCTTCCCGGGTATTGGGAAACCTTTTGGTTAATTACTGTTTATACGGATTGCAACTAACGGCGCTAAACGAAACTCTATCACTCAAGTCCCTACTACAAATACCGATTAGTCGCCGGGTTAGGCGAACGGGTTATTAGTTGATAGCGCTATTTAGGTGTTTACCAGCCTCACACCGTGCCCTGGTTTGGGATCGGTCGTGAACTAATGTACTCAGAAATCCGTCAATGATGATAGAACATTGACATCGGGGCATCCTGCGGATACGCAACGGTTACCTAGTGTTCGGTATTGGAAAAACAGTTTAGTCGCTAACTTTTGGGGTAGCTCCCCAGGGCATGTATAAACGGATAAATTAACCGGTGAAACAAAGTTTTTGGTAATTAAAACTGGACAACTAGTGAACTCACTCAGCATTATTGTTGACCCCTTACTGCATGCTTTGCAGGTAAGCGGTGACGAAGGAGCTTGCAGCTTGGGAACGTGTAGTGTCTGTTCACCCTTGTGTTGGGTGTTACCTTATTTTGAAACATGAACTATGTTTAAACTTCTTTACTTAAGCTTCCGCTACTTAATACTGTTTTGAACTTAAAACTTTAAACTCTGAACTTAATATTTGCTAAGCTTATGATTAGTAAGTATTACTTTTGTTATCAACTTAAATATTCAGTATAATTGGTGGCTGGATCCTGGTCAGTCACGCCCTCGAAGCGGGTGTTATCCGCAGGTGGATTTTGGGGGTGTGACATTTGAGTCCTTTTGAGTCCAAATTTTAACCTTTTGAGTCCATTTTTTTGGACTCAAATCGTTATAAAATGAACAAAATTTGACTCAAAACGTTATAAAATAAATGGCTAGGGACTCAGGGCGTTAAACTTTTTGATTTTGAACTCAAGTGGTTAAAACCACTAAAACATAGGGACTCAAAAAGTAATTTACTCATTAAAAAATCACAAGAAAAAAATTAAAAAAATTGCAAACAACAAATTTTAGAAACTTCAAAAAAAAAATGCGAAATTTGTTTACAAATGCCTATTAAAAAAACGCATTTCTTCAAAAAGCGGAATTTTTTTTAAAAACACAAATTTTTTATAAAAAGCACAAATTTTTTTTTAAAAAGCACAATTTTTTTATAAAAAGGCACAATTTTTTTTCAAAAATTTGTGAAAAGTTATAAAAAAACTCTAAAAAAAGCAAATACTTTTGAAAATTTACATTTTTTTTAAAATACGAAATAATTTTTTAAAAATGCCAGTTTTTTTAAATTTCGGCCAATTTTTAAAAAATTGGCATTTTCTAAAAGTTATTTGCAATTTTAAAAAAAATCTCTTTTTTTTAATTTGTATGGCTATTTTAATTTTTTTTTTTTGAATATTTTCACAATTTTTAGGGGTTTTTTTTTGCATTTTTTAATCTATGTTGGCATTCTTAAGTCATGATATTAAATCTATACTATCTATAATAAGAGATTATTGGCTGATGTAAATCGGGCTATGTGTCAACCATTAAGGTATGTCACTTGTCAATGATGATGTTATAATTCCATTTTGTATATTTAGATACCATTTATTTAAAGGTGGCCCATATTCTTTCTTCAAACCACTGCCCAAATTCAAAATCATGGCTCCAGATTCAAAATTTAAACATGGCTCCAAATTCAAAATTTAAACAAATGAGGTATAAAATGCTCAACTCTCTCTCTAAAATCCATAACAACATAATTCGTCTCTCTCTATCTTCTTTAATTTCCTCTCTCTAAAATCCATAACAACTCTCTCTCTGTAATATCTGAATCTCCTGATTAACTTACGCAAATCTTTTGTGATTAGGGCTTGCATCTTCCTCTGTAATATTTGCATCTTCCTCTGTATTCCTCCGTCGAATCAGGTAATCAGCCGTACAATTTTCGTGTTTGTGATATCATTCCGTTTTTTTATGCGTTTGTATGGATCATATGTGGTTAGAATGAATATATTAGGGTTTTTCAACCCACCTTCTTCTTTCTGCAACAGGCGACGAGTAGGGTTCCTACTAACAAATTGAGGAAGAAGAAGAAGAGGAGTTGGGATCAGTCAAACAAACCCTAACCCTAAGATTTGGGTCTATTCAACCTCTACAATGAAGAAGAAGAGGAGTTGGGATCGGTCATACAAATACCAACAATCCACCATTCATCGAATCTGTTTGATACCAACGAAGTAGTGACGAGAGTTGAAAACCCTCACGTCAGCGTCAAATTCATTCTTGTAAGCCAACCGATTTCTTTTTTACTTCAGCTTCAACCAGATCGATTCGATTTTCACTTTACAGGATTCGTTCTTTTTCTTTGTTCGAATTTTGCTTTGTTTTCAACTTTTTAGGTATCAATGGCGTCAGATCCGAAAACTTTGTGTTCAAAGATGTCTCGGTAAGACCGTAAAACCTTCAATACAGTTAATTTTTGTTTGTTTTAGTTGTTGATTGACTGTTTGTGATTGATTTAAGTTGTTATTTGTAGGAATGTTTATGCTGAAGTAGGATTTAGGGTTTAATGTTTCTTTTAACGTATGTAGTTGAATCAGGCTTCAAACAGCTCAAAGTAATATTCAGCTTTTCATTGTTATTGTTCTTGCTTCATCATTATTTGTTTCTATGATAACATTCTTATATTGTTGGATGACTGATATGTTTGATTAATGTAACTATTCAAGGGTTTTCCAGTTCTGCACGTAATCGATCTCGAAACACCCAGTTCTGCAGTGCTTCTGAACCAACTGTTCAACATGAAATATTTGCTATTAGCTTTATAATAAGATGTTCTGGTTTTGTTAGTTTGTATGTTGTGTTTAGATAAAGTTCCCTTTTTAGATAAAGTTGTTAAATTACTGATTTAATATAGATTTCTTTTAAAAATGATAGGACTTAAAGTAGGAACGGCAATTCTTGACATGACCCAAAATCTGACCGGAACCCGACACGAAAATAAATAGGTTTCGGGTCGACTAACACGACCCGTTTAAATAACGGATCGGGTCCGGGTTGACCCATGTTAAAAACAGGTTGGGTTCGCGTTGACCCGTTTAAGTACTAAAAAAAGAAACTTTTATATTTTTGTTTTTTGCCCTGTTTTCCATTTTACATGGTTAGCATAATAGAAAATGGTCTCCTAAATGGAGTTATTGAAACAAACAAACATGTAGAATTGGGGATAGAGGTTCACCCTGAATGTAAACTAGAGTCACAGCAAACGACTGAATCTGATTCAGTCGTAATCACGAGAAGTGTTCAAAAGAAACTATTTAAGGTCAAAAAACATGGTTTACTGTGGGTAATATCCTAACAGACCAAAAAGAACAGCAAGGCAAGAAAAGAGCTGGCATCTGATGCAGACTTCGGAATTGTAGGAGTAAATCATGACAATGGTAAGCAAAAATAAAGATACTTTTTGATCCACATTTTTAGATGTGAGTAATTCGTTTACTTACGAATGTGCAATTTGGGTTATGTTTTATTTTTTACCAGTCATAATGGTATAATCCGTTAATAAGGAAAATAATTCAATATGTTCAAACAGGTCAAAAGGACTCTTAAGTAATTTATCATTGATGAGGTTGTCAAGCCACTTTGAGATTTTGCTTTTACCATCAGGTTAACTACTTATTTTTTCTTTAATTTCTTATTCCAGTGGTTTAATGCAAAAATTAGGAAATTTGGATGCTTATTTTTATGTACGTGGGTCAAACAGTGAGTTAAACCACTGTGGGTTAAAACAGTGAGTTAAACCACTGTTGGGTCTTAACAGGATGCTCGATCTTCCCTACTGGCCTTCAATTGTTGAAACCACTGTTGGGTTAAAAACAGTGAGTTAAATCACTGTTGGGTTAAAACAGTGAGTTAAACCACTGTTGGGTAAAAACAGTGCTTTAAACCACTGTTGGGTAAAAACAGTGCTTGAAACCGCTGTTGGGTTAAAACAGTGGTTGAAACTACTGTTGGGTTAAAACAAGGTTTTGATTCTAGAATGTTGCTTCATAATTCATAGGTATGTCATTGACTCTGGTTACGTGAAGCAACGACAGTATAATCCATCAACTGGAAAGTATTCCCTTGATGTTGTTCAGATTAGCAGGTAATAATTAATGTCATCTGTTTGAGTTTACTTCTTATGATCTATTTGAAGTTATAAGCGATCATGAGTTATTAATTGTAGGGTGCATGCCAAACAACGAGCGGGATGAGCTGGGAGAACGAGACCTGGGAAGTGTTATCGTTTATACCCATTGGCTGTTTATCATGACAATTTGCTGGATGCTACAGTGCCTTAAATACAACGGTCTTCTCTAGCTGGAAGTGTTCTTTATTTGAAATCACTTGACCTTCCCGATATTGATGTTCTTAAATTTGATTTTTTTGATCCACCTTCACGTAAGTTCTTTTCTTTGTGTTACTCCATAATGAATTTAGTGGGCCGAGCTCGAGCTTTTAATGGGGCCCACTTACAGACTTAAAATGTCAAGTTTTTCCACTAACTAAGAGGATGACCATAATGACTTTTCTTGCAGTTGAGTCTTTACAAGATGCTCTTAAACAATTGTTTCTAATTGATGCTACAGATGAAAATGGCACCATCACGAGAATAGGAAAAACTATGTCAGGTATTGCATTTTATAACTAATAACATCATTTAGACCTATCACATGATAAAATGCCTTCGTTACTGGCTTGTTTAATGGTTTTTTTTTTTTGTGATAGAGCTTCCTTTAGAACCTTCACTAGCAAGGACTTTGATCGAGGCAAATAAGTATGATTGTTTGACCCAAGCTATCACAGGAAAGAATAGTTTGTCTATAGTGGTAATCATTGAGGCTGAAGATTTGGTGAAACTATCAAAGCCTTGCGATTTGGATAAATCTTTTGCAATTAGCCAATCAATACAAGGTATTGTTCTTGCTTTAAATCCTCATATATTTGATTTTCAATTAGGGTTTTCAAATACTGGATTGAGCCGTGATGTTGTGGTCGATTGATTGATTTTACGATTACAGGATATGGCCGAATCGGTTGTGTATCCAGATGCGGTTGGATATTTATGACATTTTTTTCTTTCTAAAGTTGATCTAGCATTTGGTTTCACCTTTGGATGATAGATGACGGAGTTGAAGGTGGATTAATTGCTTTATACGGGAACATCTAGAAAGCTGTGGAAGTTAATTCATCAAACAAGAATATTACACTTATAATTGATGATATTTCTCTTCTGGAAGTGGCTGCTAATGGTTCTACAAAAGACATTCTAAATTTGATGCATTACTACCATACGTTAACCACACAATTTGTAAGACACCATTTGATTTTCATTCTGGGACATATAAGCATGTTGATTTGAATGTTTTAACTTATTTTTTGTTTTCAGAGGGTTGTACGATAATTACTGTCCTTCATGAGGACATTTATTCAAGTGGAGATGGATTTACATTTCCTTTACAAATGGAGTACCTTGCTGACATCACCATAAACCGAGCCTTTGATAACCGGGTTGGCAGCAGATGTTCACGGGCAGGTATTTGCTATATTTTTTGCTCACATTCACCGGTAATAGTTATAGTTGTATAAACTTGGAACACTGTTGTTGAAAAAATAGTTATATTTTTTGCTCACGTTCACCGGTAATAGTTATAATTTTACACCATTATGGGTGGTTTAGCTAATTTAGATATCGTACCCCATTTTAGCTTCTCGTGTGGATCTAAAGGAGCTTAAAATGGGGTAATAAATTTTGTATTATTTTGCTAGGGAAATTGAATATGGGTGGTTTAGCTAATTTAGATATCGTACCCTTACCCTGGTAAAATAAGGTGACGGACAGAGCAACTAATTTAACTACCTTAGATCTAATATACTATTCCTGACATTTTGATCTCACAATCTGTGACAAAATATGGCACCATATTGTTGCTCTATTTTATGTATTAAAATGATTTTATATACATAATGGATCATCGTACTTCCACACTATTTTCAGTCACATTTTCTCTAAAAAATATTTATTAATCACGTAATTATACTTTCTCGACATTTCAATTAAATTTCTTTTCTCTTTTTTCGTTGAATCAAATAATGTAAGATTATAAGCCGTATATTGTCGTTGAATCAACTTATGGTTAAGATTAGAAGCCGTATTCACAAAACAGTGTTTTGTGGAGAAAATAGTGGTTGAAACCACTGTTGGGTAAAAACTGTGGTTTCAAACCACTGTTGGCTTAAAACAGTGTTTTATAATATTGGGTTAAGAATGTGGTTTGCAACCACTGTTGGGTTAAAACAATGTTTTATGGAGAAAACAGTGGTTGAAACCATAGTTTTAAGCCAACAGTTGTTTCAACCACTGTTTTCTCCATAAACACTGTTTTAACCCAACAGTGGTTTGAAACCACAGTTTTAAGCCAACAGTGGTTTCAACCACTATTTTCTCCACAAAACACTGTTTTGTGAATAGGGCTCCTAAACTTAACCATAAGTTGATTCAACGATAATATACGGCTTATAATCTTACATTAGTTGATTCAGCGATAATAGAGAAAAGAAATTTAATTGAAATGTCGAGAAAGTATAATTACGTGATTAATAAATATTTTTTAGAGAAAATGTGACTGAAAATAGTGTGGAAGTACGATGATCCATTATGTATATAAAATTATTTTAATACATAAAATAGAGCAACAATATGGTGCCATATTTTGTCATAGATTGTGAGATCAAAATGTCAGGAATAGTGTATTAGATCTAAGGTAGTTAATAGTATATGTTGTCGTTGACGTTTTCCAAATCTTTTAAGGACTGGGGAAGTGGAGGTGGTAGGGTTCGGGTACTACGAGCTGCATGAGGTCTACGGTGAAGTCGAGTTTAGATGTCGACGATCTTATAAAGTTGCTCCATAGTCCGGATCTGGTGAAACTCAAGCTTAGTCGATTGGAAATTGAAGTCAGAGGTGATTAATGCAAAATGATCTATTGGATTAATTGAATCCTTTTTTGTTGTTTGAATGTTGATATTGTTTGTTCTTCTGCAGATAAAGACCGCGAACTGAGCAAATCACAAGCTTAGATCAAAACGCTCCATCTCTTTGAACGACTGAGAGAAAAGGCTATTGAAGAGGTATTGTTGTCAAAACTTCTTTTATTCTGAATGGTCAGTTGTCAAAACTTCTTTTATTCTGATGTATTGTAATTCACATCTTATTATATAATTTTGAACACTAAACAACACATAAATTTTTCTTTAACTTCCAGCTCAGTCAGTCACCTGATGACAAGTTCTTGAAGCAGAGAGTTCTCTTGAAGAAGAGTTTTGGACTGCTTCCAACCCAAAAACCTCCCAGCAAGTTTTGAGTATAATTACAATTGCTACTGTTATCTTAATGTATGTTTAGGTACTTCTTAACTTATGAATCATGGTAGGACACCACAAAAGGAGATGACGTAGGGCTGATACTAAAACTGATGCAGCAAGTGCATTTTTGGCTTCTCTCGAGGAACCCAAACTCACGAATCTTGCAGATGCAACAAAGAAACCACCAATTGAGTGTGATAGATTCTCACTTAATTAATTGGGTTGTCAATTATACTGTTCTTTTAGTTTGATTTAATTGCGAAATTACTTTTATGATCTTCAAACGATTTTATTATTTATACAGCAACAACTGTTGTATTTTAGTGCACATGATCTAAAGCCGCCAGTTATAAATGCATCCCTACCGTCTTTAACATTATTTTATAAAGATATGTAACTAAAGAAAAAATTTAAATGATATATTATAATCTTTTTTTAGTATTTGATTTCGATCGTTATTAAACCTACCCGTGTGGTTACACGGGTACTACACCTAGTAATAAATAATAGAAAATAAAAGAAATGCATGTTGGATTGTTTAGTTGCTATTTAGGTAAAATATATATGATCAGAACATCAAGGTAAACTTAAATGACCTGATTGATACAAAAAAAAATTGATGAGTGGTCTAATTAGAACAATTTTAAAACTTGATTACTATTTTACAAACTTATCCCTTAAATTCGCGTTTAGGGGTTTTTTTTTTTTAGTCTTTAAAGTGTGTATGTGTGTTTTAAGTGTGGCTTGAGTTAAAAAATAATAATAAAAAAAGAACGGGGAATTCATGATTAGTAATAGAAGTCACTTGATTCAAGCATAACTTGGTTAATTGGGAAAAGTTAATAAGGGAGAACTTGGCAAGTCTGGTGGGCATGGGCCTCGTAGAGGGGACCGGTGAGGTGCCACGTGTGCCACGGAGGCTCGTGAACATCGCGCTCCCGGGTCGGGTTCGTGCCAAGAGTGGAACAGGCAACATCTCCCCAGCCACTTCACCTTTTTTGTTTGTTGGTAACAATCCATTTTTCTAATAAATTTATTATATTTATATAAACCCACCAATCACAAATATTTTCTCACAACTCTTTTTATTTACCCTATAGATTCTCTACAACCCTCTGCAACCTTCATTTCTAAATTTACAAATTGTTTAAGTCTTTATACACAAACCTATGACTTATTCATCATCTTCCGATGAATTCAATGAATTTTATGTGATCTAGGTGACGGAGACGTCACAAATTATTATAGAGGATGAAGAAAATATGTCACAACCAAGTACAAGAAGAGTGTGCTTAAATAGAGATTGGGACGGTGATTAATTTCTAGTTATTTTCGTTTATAATGTAATTAAATTTTTTTACTTTAGTCGATAATTCTTTTTACTACAATTAATATTTATTATCAATCATGTTTCATTGTAGGTGCTCACAGTAGATTCGTGCCCAACTACTTTGCTGAAAAACCCGTCTACATCGATGAATTATTTAGGCGTCGATTTTGAATGAGCCATCGCTTATACTTACGTATAGCCGAAGCTTTGACAAATTAGGACCTGTTTACACATTACGATGGGATGCTAGCGGCAAAAGGGGATTTACTACTTTACAGAAGTGCACATAAGCAACTCGTCAAATGGCTTACGTCAACTTTAGCATTGCATGGGATAAATATTTGAAGATGTTTGAAAAAACATCACGAAAAAGTTTCTACTAATTTTACAAAGGTGTGGTCAAGCTATACATGGAATGACATCCAAAAACTGAACTGTATGACACACACAAAAGTAGACATGGTTTCCCAGAATGTTTGGTAGCATCGATCGTATGCATTGGTCGTAGCATAATTTCCCTAATGCATGGCAAAGTCAATTTTCATGTGGTTGTAAGATTAAATATATTATGATTTAATATTTAATCTAGTAGCCATTATAATCATTTACATAATATAGATCAAAATATATAATAACCTATTAAATAATTAGTTGGTAATTGTTGATGGACCATATTACCCTTATTAACTAATTAGGTTTCCTCTTGGGTGCTTATATAAGGAGACTTATGTAGAGGTTCTAAGGTTAGACACATAACCTAATAATCATAACATCAATATCGCCTCTCTCTCTCTCCATAGCCGATACCCTTTTCGGTTTACATCATCACCATCATTAGTTTGCACCCTAAGGAGGAACCAGATCACCTTGACTAATCTTCTTCTCTCATTGGATTCTCCTCTGCACTGTCTGCTGTAACAGGTATGTTTTCATGTTTTCCATTATGTTTAAAACAGAAGTGATCAACATGTGGTATCAGAGCATATGTTGATTAGTCAGTTCTGTTTTCGTATCTAATATTCTGGGATTGAAATCTGGAAAACATAAATTTTAAAAGCCTAATATAATTCACAGCATGGTTTCGAGTCCCTTATGAAGTCATCGATATCACTGGTTTTGAAAGTTTAATTGGTTTATTATATGACTCGAAACCAATATGGTTAAAGTTCATGTCCGAAATCTGTTTAGAAGCCTTAAAAATTCAGGTTTCGGGTTCCAGAAATTTGTTCTTATGTTTAGGGTTCATCATGTGTTCTTAGGAATATTCGAAATTCCTTTATGTTTTGGAATATGATTAGTGTTTTTCCTGTTTTGATCTGATTTTGTCCTCTAAAGATTTTCGAAAACTGTTATTAGGTAAACAGATTATAATTTTTCAAAATATTTGATAAAATTAGATCAGCACTAAAATAGGAAACCATATCTCAAAATCCCTAAGAATTCGAATTTTCAGTTATGCTTTCACATTAACAGCTGTTAACAGGAGTTTCGAGATCCCTTTTAACGGCCCGAGACCAAGATCTCGACAAGAGACCACAAGGTCTCGACTCGAAATCATAAGTGTTCTCAAATCTTTACAACTCGAGACAACGATTTCGACTCGAGACCATAAGGTTTCGACTCGAGACCACTGAGGTTTCGACTAAGGGCTTCAATCTTTACAACTCGAGACCGTGGTTGCGACTCGAGACCTCATTATGGAGTCGAGATCTCATAAAACACAGTAGTTGAGACCATGATTACAACTCGAGACACTGAGGTTGCGACTCGAGACCTTAATGAGTCGAGACCTCATAATGTTACAAGATGAGTCGAGACTTGACTCGAGATCTCACTCGAGACCTCATAACTGAGTCTAGATCTCACTCGAAACCTCATAATTTTAGGCTATTTAATGTGAACTAACAGGTGGTTTGCTATTAAATAATTGGTTTTTGTAAATACTTAGTTAATTAATCAGAATCAGATAATGTTTTACAAAACCAAAATAGCTTAACTTGAATGAGCTTCTGATGTATCATTTCTGGCCAAGCTGATTTGATACATCTACTTATCGTTCAAGTATTACGAAAGCTATGTTAAGTGTGCATCACAAACGTGAAAGTCTTAATATCTGGCCAAAGCTGATTTAATTCTTTCATGTATAGCATACTTAACAAGTGCATAACTAAAGTGATTGTTTCATTTCTGGCCAAAGCTGATTTGTCACAAACACTTTGCACACATGCTTAAATGATTACATTTCTGGCCAAAGCTGATTTGTCTTCATTTAATTAGAATTTTTAACTAAGTCTATTATTTTGATGTTAGTAATAGACAATATCACAGCTTCATAATGTAAAATGGTCATTATTTATGCCTGCCTTCGTATTACGTGCCCTTAGATCACGTTAGAACTTCTTTCTTAGTATCATAATTCGCTCATCTTATTTCCACTATCAGCACCCAATTGCGGGATTCCACTTTGACTGGTGATAACTTTGTTGCATGGAAGGATGCTCTCATGCTTACACTTGGATTGCTGGACTTTGACTATGCTCTAAGAGAGAATAAGCCAGCGGACCTTACTCCTCAAAGTACTGCTGCTGAACAGTTAACTCATGAAAAATGGACTAGGTGTAACCGCATGTCACTCATGTTCATGAAGCAGTCCATAAGCAATGCAATCAGAGGAGCCATTCCTGATTCTGAAGATGCTAAAACCTACTTGGCTTCTGTGGAGGCGCAGTTCAAGAGGACGTCTAAAGCACACGCTAGTACCCATATCCTCAAGCTGGTGACAACTAAGTATGATGGGAGGAGCAGCATTCGCGAGCACATCATGATGATGAATGACATGGCCAATAAGCTGAAGGGGCTGGAAATGGAAATCAGTGATGGTTTCCTCGTTCATTTCATCATTACTTCACTTCCTTCGTCCTTTGAAGCATTCAAGATCAATTACAACACTCAGAAGGACAAATGGACGATGAGTGAGCTGGTCGTTATGTGCGTACAGGAGAAAGAGCGTATGAGGATGGATCGTACTACTGATGTTGCTAACTTCACCACCTCCAACTCTAAGAAAAGGAAGAACAATCATCAGAGGAAGGATGCTTCAAAAGTCCAAAGGCCAAATCCTAATACTAGTGCACCTTCCAGCTCTAAGAACTCCTTAGGCAGAATCCACTGCAAGTTCTGTAAAAAGGCAAGACATTTGCAAAAGGAATGCCCTGACTTTAAGGAGTGGCTGGCTAAGAAAGGTAACGATTATTTTATGATACTTGAGTCCTATAATTTAAATGTTCCTGCTAATTCTTGGTGGTTTGATTCTGGTTCTATGGTTCATGTTACCAATTCAACTCAGGGATTCCTTACAATCCGGAAGCTGGAAAGAAACCAAAGAACGCTTAAGGTTGGGGATGATCGAGAATTAGAAGTGAAGGCCATTGGAACATTACAATTATTTATGAAAACTGGTTTATGTATTAAACTTTATGATACCTTATATGTTCCTGAGGTAACTCGGAACCTAGTATCAGGACCAAAGTTAGACATGGATAGTTTTATTGTTTCCCATGGTCATCGCAAACTCTCTATCCTCTATGATTCTGTTCTTTATGGTACTGGTATTCTGGATGGTGGTCTCTATAGACTAGAACTAGATGATAATTTTTCTAAATCTTTGTTGTCATATAACATTAATGAATCACTCACAAAGATGAAAGAGAAATGATACTTAAAGACTTCATCCATGTTATGGCATCAACGTTTAGGCCACATCTCAAGAGAACGATTAAATCGTCTCGTAAAGGATGAAGTCTTACTTCCTCTTGATTTCTCTGATTTAGGAACATGTGTCAAATGTCTTAAAGGAAAAACGACATTAGCAAATAAGAAAGGTGCCACTAGGAGCTCTAATTTATTAGAACTCATTCACACTGACATTAGTGGTCCCTACCAAATCGCTGTCATAACAGGACATACGTCATTTATCACTTTCATTGATGATTATTCTCGTTACATGTATTTGTATCTTATTAAGGAGAAGTTTGAATCTCTTACAACTTTTAAAGATTATAAGGCTGAAGTTGAAAAGCAATTAGATCGTTAGATTAAAGTTGTGAGATCAGATAGAGGCGGTGAATATTATGGAAGACATACTGATGTGGGTCAAGCTCCTGGTCTAATTTATGAGTTTTGTAAGGGCCAGGGGATTGTGAACCAATACACCATGCCTGGTACACCTCAGTAGAACAGTGTCGCTGAAAGAAGAAACCGTACCCTTATGAACATGGTGCAAAGTATGTTAGCCAACACTAATTTACCATTATTCCTCTCGACTGAAGCGTTATAAGCAGTTGTTCATATACTCAATAGAGTTCCTTCTAAGTCTGTCCCTAAAACTCCTTATGAACTTTGGACAGGAAGGAAACCAAGTCTTAAATATATGAAAGTATGGGGTTGCATTGCTGAAGCAAAACTTTACAATCCTTTCCTAAGGAAACTTGACCCTAAAACAGTTACCTGTTTCTTTATCGGGTATCCTGATAACTCAAAGGGTTATCGTTTCTATTGTCCTTCCCATGTCACCCGTATTGTTGAAACCAAGCGTGCTGCGTTCCTAGAGGATTTCAAGGTCAGTGGGAGCAGTACTAACCCTTACGAAGAATTGCAAGAAGTACAAGACGCGAGGGGGGGGAGACTCGTCGCTTACCATTACTCCGATTACTCCTCTTGTACCCAATGCAATTACTGTACCTGAAGCTACTGCACCAACTCCAAAATCACCTCCACAATCAGAACCCATTATACCTCATGACGAAGGCAGATCAAACGCTCAAAACCAAGACAATCCTGAACCCGATAATCAACTCAGGAGGTCATCTAGGCAAAGAAGGCCTACTAATTGGGATGATTATGTTACCTACCTGACTGAAATGGATCCTGGAAAGCTCAATGATCCTATCTCTTACAATGAAGCCATTAGCAGTGATCAGTCTTCTGAATGGAATAAAACAATGATTGATGAGCTTGAATCCATGAAGAAAAATGACGTTTGGGATTTGGTAGAATTACCCAACGGTGTCAAACCCGTAGGATGCAAATGGGTGTTCAAAACAAAACTAGATCTGAATGGGAACGTTGAATGCTACAAAGCGAGATTGGTTGCAAAGGGCTACACTCAGAAAGAAGGAATTGATTATCAAGAGAGGTTTTCACCCGTCTCTCGTAAAGATTCATTAAGGATTGTCATGGCCCTAGTAACTCATTTTGATTTAGAGTTGCATCAGATGGACGTTAAAACTGCTTTCCTTAACGGAGACTTAGACGAAGATGTTTACATGAAACAACCTGAAGGCTTTAAACCTGAAGGTCAGGAGCATCTAGTCTGTAAGTTGAAGAAATCCATTTATGGGTTAAAACAAACATCACGTCAATGGTACCTCAAGTTTGATGAAGTCATGAAGAAACAAGGTTTTATGAAAAATCAAGTGGATCAATGCACCAACCTCAAGATGAGTGGGAGCAACTTTACTATACTTGTCCTTTACGTAAATGATATTCTATTGGCAAGTAATAGTTTAGACATGTTGCATGAGTCGAAGCAGTTACTCTCGCATAACTTCGACATGAAGGATCTCGGAGATGCTTCTTACGTCATTGGCATCGAAATTCACCGAGATAGACATAAAGGGATCTTAGGATTGTCTCAAAAGGCTTACATAGATCGTGTCCTTACACATTACAACATGCAACAGTGAAAACCCTCATTCGCTCCAGTAGTTAAGGGAGTTGTTTTCGGTTCATTCCAGTGTCCGACAACAGAGGTTGAGAAGGAGCAAATAAGCCAGATACCTTACGCGTCAATAGTCGGGAGCCTGATGTATGCTTAAGCCTGTACTCGCCCAGATATTGCTTATATTGCTTGAATGCTAGGTCGTTATCAGACTAATCCTGACCTAGATCACTGGAAAGCAGCTAAGAAGGTACTTCGATATCTGCAAGGGACGAAAGACTATAAACTGACTTATAGAAGAAGTGATCATTTAGAAGTGATAGGCTATTCTGATTCTGACTTTGCCAAATGCAAAGATGATAAGAAATCCACTTTGGGCTATATCTTTATGTTAGCAGGTGGACCTATCTCATGGAAGAGTCATAAACAACAGTTGACCACAACTTCCATGATGATGGCAGGGTACATTGTTGTTTATAATGCAACCTGTCATGGAATGTTGCTTAGAAATCTGATCACTGGACTCAAAATTATTAATTCCATTTCTAGACCATTGAAACTTTATTGTGATAACTCAGCTGCCGTTAGTTTCTCGAACAGTAACAGTTCGACTGGAGCTGGTTTATATCTCGATACAAAATATTTGTTCGTACGTGAACGAGTTGAGGAAAATAATCTTTGTATCGAGTATATTAGTACTAAAGATATGCTTGCGGATCCGATGACTAAAGGTCTCCCTCCTAAGGTTTACGAAGAACATGTTCGGAATATGGGATTTAGTAAAGACCTTATTTAAGCATATTATACTGACTTATGATTTATGTTAATGAAATTTCCTCAGTTTGATTTTGTATGTCTCTTAGAATATGTTCAACCGGTATAATGGCATATAGACAAATAAAGTTACAAATCAAACAAAGGGCTTATGCGTATTTTGATCATAACAATTAGGTTTTAAATTAAGGCTATAGTATGATTAATGGGGGTCCTGAGTCGCATAATGATTCAACGGCTGTATTTCTCTGCTATAGTACTTGTTTAAGGCTAAAATGAGTGTTAACTCCTGATCAGGCTTATCTAATACTCATAGTAAATGATTACTCGGCTAAGTGGGAGAATGTAAGATTAAATATATTATGATTTAATATTTAATCTAGTAGCCATTATAATCATTTACATAATATAGATCAAAATATATAATAACCTATTAAATAATTAGTTGGTAATTGTTGATGGACCATATTACCCTTATTAGCTAATTAGGTTTCCTCTTGGGTGATTATATAAGGAGACTTATGTAGAGGTTCTGTGGTTAGACACATAACCTAATAATCATAACATCAATATCGCCTCTCTCTCTCCATAGCCGATACCCTTTTCGGTTTACATCATCACCATCATTAGTTTGCACCCTAAGGAGGAACCAGATCACCTTGACTAAGATGTCGAACTCTATGGCTTCTTCTATCACTGGATTCTCCTCCGCACTGTCTGCTGTAACAGGTATGTTTTCATGTTTTCCATTATGTTTAAAATAAAACTGATCAACAGTGGTCATTACAGACATCCAACAACAATGCTAGAAGTTGGAGTTTCACAAGATCTATGGGTTTGACGTCGTTTTTTTGGTGTTCCTGGTGTAAATAACGACTTAAACATTCATGGTCAGTCGGAGGTTTTCAACGACATCATAAGCGGTATCGAGCCTGATTCTGGGTTTATGGTTTCGGTAATGAAATACATGCACGTGTATTATCTTGTTGTTGGAATATATACCCAAGCCATATAAGTGTTAAAACTATACCGTACCCGGAAGATGATAAAAGAAAGAAATTTACAAATGTTAGGAATCTACAAGAAAGCATGTTGAACGATTATTTGATGTTCTATAGCAATGATGGCACATTCTACAAAACTAGGCATGCTTATTTGCACCTAAAAAATTTGAGATATTGTATGTATGCTTGTATCTTATTGTATAACATGATTATCGAAGATGAAGGCAACATAATATACGAATACAATGAAAATGATAAGATTATCGAATATGAAGGCAACAAGAGTCAAATATATGGGCGTTACACAGCGAGTGCGGGCACAACAAGCTTTGTGCAGATTTGATTGAACAGATTTAGCAATCCGCACGTATCAATAACAATTTGGTGCATTTTTCTTCTTTTTAAATGACCTAGTTTTATTAGTTTTAATGTTATGAATGTTATTTTCTTATTTGAATGTTGGGTAGTTTTATTACTTTATGTTTTAAATTAATTTTATTTGTTTTATTTTCTATTTATCAAACAAAAAATAAAAAAATAGAAGGGGGTGCGAAGATGCTCATTACCATACCGCATAGGTTGGGGATGGAGAGAAGGGATGAAGGATGGTGATATGGCGTTGAGGTGGCGGTTAGTTGACGTGGTGCAAGCGTGATATAATTTTTAGTATATTTTTAGCACTTTTTACTTGTTTATCAAGCTTTAAATTTATAGAATATGATACAATACAATCACTCTCTACAACACATTAGAGCAAGTGCACTCATCGTTGGCGTAGTATAGTGATGGTAAGATACCTAGTACGTCTAAGAACACAAGAGCTTTTACTACCGGAATATCGTCAACGTCCAATCTAACCAAAATTTCGAGAAAAGATGTTAGTTAGTAAAATAGAAAAGAAATAAAAATAAAATATTAGTAAACAAGACCAAATTGCACAAATCAACCTTTATATTATACCTAAACTGCACTTCATACCTTTCACTATGAAATCAATAAAACCCAACCTTTATGTTCATGTTTTATTACAGAGGTGAACCTTTAACACAAACGTCATTTGTTTTTATTATTAACCCCCCTCACATGCAATGCATGTGAGGGTATTATGGTATTCTCTCATGATTTTAATTTAATATATACTTTAATCAAAGGCCAACTCTCTGTCTCTCTTTTCCTCTCTTTTCCTAAAGCATCAGCCGCACACAAACATACTCTAAATGCAGATGCAGTAGATCTATCTAGATAGAAAGAGAAACCAGAGAGAGATCGGATGAGAGAGAATGAGAGCCAGAGCGAAGAAAGAGAGAGAACGCGGCGATTAGAGGCGGAGACGACTTGTGATGATAGTGGTGGTATCACCGGTGACGGAATCGGGAACAATGATGGGCTCTGAGGAGACAACGATGGCGATTGTCTTGTGGTAGAAAGAGAGAGATTGAAGGTGAAGATATATATATATATATGTGTGTGTATATATATATATATAGAGAGAGAGAGAACAGAAAAAGAAGAGAACGATCGGAGATAAAGGCCAACCATGGTCTTCGACCAGCTGACCATGGTAACGATTTCACCTAATAGTCGATGAAACCTTCAGTGGAACCAGAAATAGGAACCGACAACTTTTTAGTAGAGAATTCACCGGAGAATTTGGCCGGATGAAGTTATAATTAGTGACTTGATTTCGGGTAAATCGCCAATGAACGGAGGAACTAACATTATTAATATGTCTATGTTGAGTGTAACAAAAATTCACGATGGGCAATTTTGTGTGTTATTATATGATTTATCTATAGATATGATATTGATGATTATAGATATAATATTTTGCTTATAATATTGACGTTTCATGATTTGAGGTATGCTTAGTGTATAAAAATCATGTTGGGCAACTTAAGGAAGCCTAGTGTCTTTTTGCAAAAACGGAATCTTTTAGCATTGAGGCTCATTTAATTTTAATTACACATACGATTTTGATCAGAGTTTTGGTTTAGAACGACGGTGTTTTGGTGTAAGTGGCGATGACAGGGTTTGATGGTAGTGACGAGTGGATGTGGTTGTTAAACAGGGCAGTGTACGGTGGTCTGAAATTTATGGTCGGAGGTAGTGTGGTGGTTTGAAATTTATGGTCGGAGGTAGTGTGGTTATAGGTTGAAGATGAGAGGAGATGTCGGGTTATAGGTTGAAGAAGAAAGAAGGTATGGATTTGTAGTTTATTTAAAGAAAAAAAACTAAATTTTAAACTAAGTGAAATGACTAAAAAGCCCTCACATGCAAAGCATGCGAGGTAACTTAACTGAGTTTTTGGACGACATTAATTGTAAAGGTTATAGAATGTAATAAAACATGAACATAAAGGTTGGGTTGTGGCGGATTTCATAGTGAAAGGTATGAAGTGTAGTTTAGGTATAACAGAAAGGTTGATTTTGTAATTTTGTCTAAAAACAATAAACAAGATAGAATCACTTGGTTCCGAATCATCTTTTGCGTATCCTTTGATGGTTTCCGCTCTTTGGGCTTTTTAATAGATTATCTTAGTTATTGTGGCATGTCCCTCTTTTGGAGGCAACGCTACCCTCAGCTGTAACGCCCCAAAATCCCTTTTTTGACCCAAGTGGGTGTTTAAATAATTTAACATGATGTTGGATAACTAGGAACAAATAACCTAGTTAAATGCAATGTTAACTTTTAAGAGTAAGGAAGAAAGTTATGGGAGAAGAGATAAGATGGCAAACTAGAGGGACTAAATTGTAACATGGAAAACCCCATGTTTTATAAAACATGAATTTAACACATAACACACACATCGTGTGTGTGTGTGTGTGTGTGTGTGTGTGTGTCAATGTTCAGAAGAACATAAGGGGAGCTAAACCCTAGTTATGAAAGATCTTCAAATTGAAGGGTGAATCGAAGCTCAAACCTATAAATGAACATGAATTAATGATCACCTACACAAGGGGATCATGAGGTATGTCTTGAAACTTAGATTGATGATCTTGTATGAAGTAGGTTATGTTGAATCTGTAAATTAGTATGAATTTGATCATGTATAGGTGTTAGAATCACCATATAGAACATGAATTATGCATAATTTTTCTTAATTTGATGTTTTAAGGTGAAACCCAATTGTTATGGTGAAGATAGTAACATGGATATATCATCCATGTCCAATTCTTGTTCAATATTGATGTATCATGTTATGTATGATGGATTCTTGTTAGATGAATTGAAAGAAATTGGTGTTTGATATGTTTGATGTCTATGTGTGAATGATACTTATTGATTAGTAAGAAGATTTGATGAACTAAGTAAGAGCTTAAAAGATTATGCATGAATTAGTTGTACATTGTGCTTAGAAAGTAGTATGCACACTAGGTGTATGATGAAATGTCTAAGTGAAGTTAGGATGGGAAATTGTATGAAATGGCTTGATATATATATATATATATATATATATATATGAATGAAATATGATAATGATGCTGAGATTATGTTAAATTACTAGTTTGAATGTGGTTGTAAGCACATTTGCGTCGTAAATATGAAATGTATATAGCGTCATTTCTATAGCCTAGTATGATGTCACGGATGTATGAGGTTAAGTCGAAAGTTCATATGATAAACTGTTGACTTCTGAAAGTCAACTGCGCATAAGAAGCATTGGTTGGACTTATTGTCACAATTGTAAGATTATAGAAAGTTATATGGTACGTGTTATATCAATGTGTGTTATATGTGACGACGTGATGAATTATATGAGTTGAAGAGATATGATTGTGGGAAGATGCCTTATGTTTGTTAGAATTGACTAGTGAAGGTCAAATGTGGAATAAGAATTTGATATGATCATTAATATATACAATCATGTATACTAACAAGAATGTGAATGCAATGACATGAAATTATAGGGATCATGTCAAGATGGACGGAAGCATGGAAGGCTAAAGGGTCAAAAGGAAGCAAGGAAACAGATACAAATCAAACGTTTAAGGTAAGTTATTTCTGGAATCACTTCTTCTTTAATAAATGAAGTTTGGTGTGTTGAATATAAGGAACCATGTTAGAAGATTATGGGTAAGAGTAAGTACCAAAGTAAGAAGTGTTATGGTAAGTCAAAGATAGTTGTTTATGTCAAAACTACACAGTAGAAACGAACGGATCAAAATGTAGAAAGAAGTATGGCGTGATGTAGTAGTTGGTTTGATCACGAGATTAAGATTTAGAAGGAGGTGGAGCTTGATTATGAATAATTGAAAGTACATGGAAGTTCGAGTTGTACAAGGTTTGAATTCTTTGTTGATGCTTGCCATAGCATACGGCTGGCATACCGACAGGGTGAAATAAACGTATGGGCTATGACAATTCGTCTAGGTTATGCCTGACAACCTAGATGACCAGATAACTCGTCTGGGTTATGCCTGATAACCTCGATGACCAGGTAACTCGTCTAGGTTATGCCTGATAACCTACATGACCAGGTAACTCGTCTGGGTTATGCCTGATAACCTAGATGACCAGGTAACTCGTCTGGGTTATGCCTGATAACCTAGATGACCATGTAACTAGTCTGGGTTGTGCCTGATAACCTAGATGACCATGTAACTAGTCTGGGTTATGCCTGATAACCTAGATGACCAGGTGACTTGTCTAGGTTATACCTCATAGATTAACTGATAAGGAATTGATGTTGAACCAGATATAGAAGTTAGAAGGGATTTGACATTTATACCCATTAGAAGGTATGATTGAAGGAATGTTAAAGAAAGGATTATCATTACACAAATTCATTGAATAGTGTTTATGAGGTGTGATGAGCGTGTACAAAAGTATGTGTGGGAATGAATTAAGTCTAGAGGCATGTATAAGTATGGGTATGGATTTACCTACATGTTAGTAATGGAATCCATAGGTAAGCACGATTAGAAATAAGTATGCATGTAGGTTGATATGCATGAGACTTATTAATATGGATGTTTGTGACTAGGATGTGTTAGTATAATCATGTGGGAATGTAAGTGGTGTGTAAGAGCTTGTATGGATGTATGTATGTATGTAGGTATGTGTGTGTATAAATATACGTATGAATATACATATGCACGAAGTAGGATTTATTGTTTATGAAAGAATGGGGCTTGTAAATGTGTATACATGGCTTCAATACATTTGAGTATTCATGTTACTAATCGTGTGCCTTGAGAATGAAATGAAAATACAGGTATACTATTGTGTCCTTATGAAGATTTGATGATTGGATGCAAGATTGTACTCGGAAAGATAAAAATAAAAGAATAGCATGAATAGAAGAATGCGGAATGGTCATTTAATTGCGTATGTCTAGATTAAGAATGATGACAACAAATATTAATGGCGCGCATGTATGTGGTGATTGCAGGTTGCACGGAATTAACATCATTGGGGAGACTAAGAGGTTGAAGATCGAGTCGAAGAGCAAGGATTGTACGGGAAGAGCAGTCTCATAACTTGTATTTATGGTATCACATTTAACGCGTTAATCAAGAATGAATGTTGTAAATCCTTTCAAGAAGTGTCCGACAGATTATAAATGAACCTTCAAGTATGTCATATAGACAATATAAGAAAGAATTTTTGAGTCGGTATTTCCGCTGCGTCTCTTATGGCCAAAATGTTTTATGGTGTTACATCAGCCATATTGATCTGAGTCAGCGGGGATACAGTCCCACAAGGCCGGATTATTGAAATATAATTAAGTTATTAATGCAAAATGTGGCATGTCTCACTTTTGGAGGCAACGCTACCCTCGGCCATATTGGTCTGAGTCAGCAGGGATACAGTCCCGCAAGGCCAGGTTAAAGTTTTAATAGTAGTTTATTTATACAGGGTTCAAGCCATTCTTACTTCCCCCGATTTGAGGCTATCTGCCTTAAGAGAAGTCCTAATAATCATGAATCAAGTCATCACAGGATCTATACACTGAACGAGGCAAGAACTTTACCTAAACCATACTTCTAACCCCCTTCAGGCAGTTAATGTAAGACCCTAACTCAAAAACCGTAAGGTTAATACTAACAATTGCATTTATGAACTTATAATGCAAATACAAGTTCACACATGATATAGAGTCAGTTTATCTTCATGAACGTTCAAAAGTTTTAATCAAGTTACATAAGGTTATTGTTGTTAAGAAAGTACAGGAGTTAACTATGCAAAATTGAAACTTGTGATAAAAGAAGGAATAAAAAGAAGGGAACCAGGCTGAGGTGGGACTCGAACCCGGGTTCCTTCGGTTTAACAAGTGACGCAGTGACCAATTGAGCTACAACAAATCTTGTTATTTAACCCGACACGTTTCGCTTAAAACCTTTACCGGAACCGAACTCTTTTATACTTTGATGCCAAAACAAACAGACGCAACTCAGAAAAAAGGAGGTCTTGTATGGGACTCCAACCCGGGTCCCCTCAATTCACAAAAAACCCTTAAACCAATTGAGCTACTCGTGTCTCTATAATACAACCCGGATCGTTTTTTATTTAAACCCAACCCGAAGCCCAAACTTCCCCTTTCTTATTCGCTAATTTGCACGACTTGACACCCTCATTTACCCGACCCGGCTAATGTTGGACATCTGGCGCCTTTAAGACCATCAACCTGACCCCAAACGACTTTGGGTGGTGAAAAAAATGCTATACATATCGTTGAACGATTCATTACATGCATAATTACGAAAATTAAAAGTAAAATTACTCCACCATTGAAGCTTACTTAAGCTTGCAAAGCACGTGATTCCACACTTTCAATTTACAAAATCGGTCACATTAGAATCCTAGAGGCTTTTCATGTATTACCCCACTCCCAAATTCGATTAACACTCTCTTAATCTCGCGGATCAAAGCAAAGAACATTCTAGGTCTCCAAACTTCAAGTGAAGATTTCTCCTTCAAACCTTTTCAGGTAATTCAAAGCCCATTTTGCTTATTATTCATCCTCTACAAAATCCCTCTATCAATTTCAAGGATAGAAGGCTAATTTATTCAAATTTAATTGTAGTGGAAATTAGGGCTATTCGTTCAAAGAATTTGGGGCTTTTAGGGTTAGACATGTTTTTTTGATGAAATTTAAGGTAGAATACTGTTATATATCATGTTATAATGTGTTTTGTAATTTGTGGGACTTTTTAGACTTCATTTGGATTTTTGGTAAATTATCACGTTTTAATCATTCGGAAAATCAATTAAAAATATAGGATGATCATAAAATTCAATAAATATTTTTACTGATTATTTCAGGTTATATAAACACTATGGAATTTATAGATATTTTCTTAATTTTTGGGGATTTATGAGTTTAATTTGAATTTATACACGTTTTAATTATTTAAAAATGCAAGCTTGTCACAAATAAATTCTATAAATATTTTTCTGATTTTTATAAATTATATAAATGTATTGGGACTTTATATATTTTTTCTATAATTTTAGATAATTATCTTATTAAAAGATTTCGGAAATTGTTAAATATATAAATTTCCTTTATCATATGTATTATAAAAACTAAAATACGTGACAAACATTATAGCTGACTTATAAAATTATTAGATGGATTTATTGAACTTATTTAATGATTGACATTTCTGAAATATTATAAGCTATTAATTTGTTATTTTTAAGATTTAGTCATATTTAATAATTTGAGAAATAATAATAATAATAATTGAAAATTTTGCTAAGTAATTATTTTATATAATCTAAGTTCCCAAATATGAGAACCCAATTTCCTAAAACTAATATATTGTTCATTTGTTGGCACTTTCATCTATTTATATTTTAGGATGATCATTATTGTTATTGTTTTAGAGTTTATCCAACTTTTTTCGTGTGGTAATTCTCGTGGATCATTTTGTCACAACCCGTGAGTAGATCTATTTATTTCCCATTTTTGGTCATTAAATATTTTTGTGGTGTATCATGTGTCTTGTTTTCTATTGTTTTCTACTTGAATAATTAACATGCAAAAATTAATGTGTCGTCGTGTATCGTGTTCATTGTTTCTATTGTTTCTAGTATCTATTATCGCACATACATGTATCTATATGTTTACTCGCTTTATGCCACAAGTTTCTATTATGGATCCACGACCGACTAGGTTCCTCACGGCCATGGGTTGAACTTAGTATCGCCACCATAAGATTCACTCCTCGGGGCTTGAATCTCATTGTTACTATTGTTTCTGTATTGTGATTGTGGTGAATTGTTGGTTGTTGCTGTGATTTTGGTGATTGTTGTGATTATGGTAATTAATGTTATTGTGAGATGTTGTGCATGTTTCTACTACACATGAAATGGCATGTTAAAATGTTTCTAAAAGATTAAGTAAAATAAATCAAATAATAAAGAAACATATTTTCTTTAAAAGTAGATTTATTCACCGACTTTATGTTGACCCAAATCCTTTTTACGCGTGATACAGGTACACGGAATTGTGAGGATTTGCAGTTGAAGACACATAGGATGTGCCTTAGTAATAAACGGGATATTTTTTCATGATTAATTATCTTTTGGATATTGTATGCATTTTTGTTGAACATTTCTATGATCGTGTGTGACAATATAAATTTGTTGCCTTTAAATATTTAAACTTATAATAGTATCATAAGCTATGGACAATCATCATGGCTCGTACCATTCTATTGTGAGTCGGGGTGTGACAGTGGTAGCATGTGCAATCACCCTCTCTCTCTCTAAACTGGAAGGGTTAAGTACCGGTAGTCGGGACGTCCTGTCTAGGCTGGCACTCGTATAAATCCAATTAACGGACCAGTTTGCCTACCTGGAACTAATTAACGATCCGATACCTACAAGGACAAAGCATGTCACACCAAACGTCACGTGGACTAACAACACTTTGATACGTCAAACGTGTCCATGTTAATTCGTGGATGCTATCAAAACACATCATTTTACAACACCCCAGCTCGAGTCATTTAATTAATTCATGATTTTCTTTGGGTTAAGTTGTACGTCAACGGGTAAATATATTCGGACCATACAAAAGCTCGGTAATTACGGGTGCACACGTAATTACGAAAGTAATACACATAAGTCATACTAAACCCTATGATGTGCCAAACCTATGATTTTCAATATTTTATGATGAAATAATATTTTATCATAAGTTCTATTATTTTATTATATTCCCTGTGTATAATATCGTTTCGTATTTAAACCACCATAATAAATCTTTAATATTCCATGAGATTCTAATGATTTTCAAATAAATCACCCTAACTTTTTGTATTTTGTCAACGGGTTAGACTTTTATAACCCTTTAATGCCATATAATATTTTTCATCTGATTTATATTCTCGAATTATGGGATTTCCCTAAGTTCCATGATTTCACAAATCCGTGAACTCCAATCAACTTTACATCTATTCTCGTTATGGGTTGTACACCTTACTTACGTTTGTTTCTTGCGTATGCTGCCTTATCGTCGTCGTCACCCAAGAATCTCTAACCAACGAATGGTGGCTTTAATAGCTGAACAAATGGCCGCAATTATTCCTACCATAGTCGTTCGAGTTCAACAGGCACTCAACGTTAACGCCTCCACGAGTCAGAGCGAAGAGGATGAAGCTGAATCGTATTCACACGACAACCACCAGAGGAGTGAAACCAACCAAGACTACGACATGCCAGCTATTCCGCTAAACCAGGTTGCACCTAAACCTCCACCAGACATAAAAACTTATCAGGAACATTTTCAACAGTGCCCCACCTGTCGAAAACATCACCCAGTCAACTCCCTGTGCCACAATTTACACTTGTTATGGACATTATGGTCACTTAATCGACACTTGTCAGCGCTATGACCCTCAAATAAAACCACCTATGGCTCCATTTAATTCCTAACTCGTTACTCCTCCATTTGACCGGTTGAACACACACCTCATGATCCAACTGTATATCCAACCAGATACTCCACCTATGGATCAGCCGACTATACCGTATGACACCCAACTCGTTCTTTAAGATCGAGCCATTCAAGCTAACCCAGAGAACCAAGATAACTGGAAGGCAAATGGATGAGCACTCACCCACCACGACAAACTTTAATGTTATGAATTTATTTGTATAAGACATTTTTGACTTTGACTTTGTACAAATTGGTTTGAACCATATAAAAAATATATAAATAAATAAATTACTATGATTTACCGTATACAAGTGAATTAATGTGATTCTTAGTGGTATGTTTCAAAACCTAACAAGTCGTCTATTACGACTTGAACATCACAACCTTAATTATTTTCGTAACTTGTGCCCTAAGTTTGGCAAATTCGAGCCGATGGCACATATTGACGATAAAATTTTTATGACCTAAAATTTGGTTTTATAAAAGTAAGAGTAAATTACAAGTTTTGTCATTTAAGTTTACAACAAATTGCAGGCGCTGTCCTTTAGCGCAAAAGTTAACGAGTTTTGTCCTTAACGTTCCAAAATCTTGCATGTTATGTCCTTTAGGCAAAATCCAGTTAGATTTTTCTTGTTAAATCTGGTCATGTGCCTTGCACATGAGGGCATTGTTGTCATTTCATTTCTTCGGGGACTATAGTGTAAAACAACTTATATTTAAGGGCACCGTTTGCAATAATTGACATACATAAAGGACGATATTTGTAATTTACTCTAAAAATAATAATTTGGAAATTCTGCTAAGTAATTATTTTATATAATCTAAGTCCCCGAATAGGGGAACCCAATTTTCTAAAATTAATATATTGTTCGTTCGTTGGCACTTTCATCTATTTATATTTTAGGATGATTATTATTGTCAATGTTTTAGATTTATCCAATTCTCTTCATGCGGAATCTCGTGGATCATTTTTTCACAACCAGTGAGTAGATCTATTTATTTCCCCTTTTTGGTTATTAAATATTTTTGGGGTGTATTATGTGTCTTGTTTTCTATTGTTTTCTACTTGAATAATTAACATGCAAAAATCAATGTGTCGCTATGTATCGTGTTCATTGTTTCTATTGTTTCTAGTATCTATTGTCACATATACGTGTATCTATGTGTTTATTCACTTTATGTCACAGGTTTCTATTGTGGATCCACGGCAAACTAGGTTCTCCACGGCAATGGGTTGAACTTAGTATCGCCACCACAAGATTTGCTCCACAGAGCTTGAATCTCATTGTTTATATTGTTTCTGTATTGTGATTGTGGTGAATTGTTGGTTGTTGTGATTTTGATGATTGTGGTGATTAGAGTAATTAATGTTGAATCTCATAACATATGTTAGCACATGTGTAATATTAGTTTGTTTGTTTTATTTATATTTATAAAAATATTTTAAAAATGTCAAATTTACAACCAAATGATTGTTTGTATGTAAACGAATACCTATAAGTAGCCGTGTTGGAGATTATTTTGTGTTTGCACTACAAATTTAACACCTCTATGAGTCCTAATAATATCTCTAGGTCTCTTAAAACACTCACTACAGATTTATGATATGACTTATGTGCAAAATGCCAATCTTTCATGTCACTGCCGCCATGAAACTTACGTTGACTATTACCACCATTCTGTATATAACAAGAATAAAGTTTGATTATAAGGGGATACGGTGTGGTGTTCGGTAAAGCCACTTTACCGAAGTGGCAAAGAGTGGCAAATCAATGCTATCTTAAGTTTACCGATCAAACATTTGCCAATTCGGTGAGTGCTTGCCGTGTGGTGAAGGGAGTGTATGAGAGAGAGATGGTAGTGTGGGGTTGGGTCCATTCCAATCTCAATCAATCACACATTTTTCTTTTTTTTAAAAAAAGTTTACCACTTCACCAAGTGTCTTATCATTGCCAACACTTTTCAGCAAAGTTTAAACACTTTTCACTGATTGACGTGGCGCACTCTGATTGGTTGATTTTTTAGTTTGCCACTCTCAAGTGTTTAACCACTCCTTACACCCTAAGTTTGATGGTATATGCTTAGACCGGAGGGTATGGGGGACGTCCCCATGCCCGTCCTCCCGCCGCCGCCCCAAACTCTCCACCCCGAGCCCCGTCGCCGCCCCAGCCCCGTCAACTTCGTCCTCCTCCAGCCGATTTCGACGAGCCTCCTTCCTCTCTCCTCACACACACACATCTATACATACATATATATATATATAAAGGGGTTCATCCTCCACCCCCTTAGGTCCATCCCCTCAAGCCCCTCCTACGTGGCGGTGACGTCGCGGCCCATCCCCTTGGGGATGAGGCTCTCCATACCCACTAGTCTTAGGCTATGAGGAGTGGATGGAGCCCCATGGGGCTTTATCAAGTCCACATAGGATCCACGTCAGCCATGGAGCCCCCCTTTAATTTGGAGGGTGTGGATGGAGCCTCTATTAAACAAAATTAAAAAAAAAATTTGATTGGTCCAAATTGAAGAAGATGGCGCCATACATGGTTACCATGATGGAGCCTCATGGAGCCCCCACATGGAGGGTGTGGTATTGGATGGTGACGTGGCAGTGATGGAGCCCCATGGAGCCTAGGGGTGTGAATTTCTGATACGACCCGAAAATCCGACACGAACCTAACACGAAATTCATGGGTTTAGGTTTAGTCTAAACGAGTTCGGGTCAGTTTCAGGTTGAACCCGCAAACCCGTTTAGGTTAACGGGTTGGGTTCGGGTCAACCTGGTCGGGTTGGCGGGTTGACCTGTTTAACACATTTATACTATATTATATTTTTTACAATATATTTTAAGTTATAAATTAAATGGGGTGTGTATTTTATGCCATGACTATAACTAAAAAAGAGAAATTAACATAGATTTTATAATTTAAATATGATATTATTATTATATACATTTGTGTTTTTAAGTAAATTGTAATTTTAATATATAAATTTCAGAAAAAAAAAATTAAAAAATTCGGGTTAAACGGGTCGTGTTCGGGTCAACCCATGAAACTTCGGGTCGTGTTCGGGTTCATATGTATGATACGATTTTCGGGTTCGGGTCAGGTTCGGGTTCGTGTAAAATTTTTGGGTTCGGGTTGGGTTGAACCCGCCAACCCGCAAACACGACCCGTTTAGCACCCCTAATGAAGCCCTCACACCCCATAGCCTTAGCCTTAGTGAGTTGTCACTGTTTTCATATTACCACACTATAAATAAGCAACATGTTGTTGCTTTATATGCTTGTAACTTATGCATAGGGTGTTTCTCAAAAAAAAAAAACTTAATTTTTCATTTTCAACCTATAAGGTTTTTATCTTTTACATTTTAAGCTTTTTGAATTTTCTTAGTACTTTTAACCTTAAAACTATCCATTTTTTACAATTTAACACAAACACTTTTTTCTATTCAACTTTAGTCCCTCATACTTTTATCTTTTGCGAGTTTTTCGTTTTATTGCGAATCAACACGCCGCAACGTGCATGGTTGTTCGATGTTTTTTCGTTTATTTTTTTTAGTTTGACAGGCCCCGTCGCAACGCGTCTATTTTTCTCCGTTTGACAAGTTTATCGCAACGCGAAGGTCCCAGATGCACTTAGTTATTCTTTTCTACGTTTTACATTACGTCTAACTTTTGCATTAACATGACGCAATGGGTGTGCGTGGTTCAACAATTTTACGTCTGTTTTTCGTTCGATGTTATTTATTCCTTTTTTATTTATTTTATTTTTACGAGCTTTTCTGATGTTAATGGTTGCTGGCAATGGTGTGGCATTAGTGCTACTTGGCATGACTTTACGAACATATTTAACCTATTAAGCTTTCTATTAATAGTTTGTTTCGAGTTTACCCCTATACCTCCTTTACTTAAAAAAAATATTTTTTACGTGCATATTTTTTATGTATGTGTTGGTATGAATTCAATTTGCTATACGTTTCGACGTAAACTTTTTCTGAAAACGAGCTAGGTCAAATATAATACGTTTTCCTATAAGAAAACCATTTTTAGGTACATATTTTTATGTACGTTTCGGTATAAATTCAAGTTGGTGTATCTTTTGACGTAAACTATTTTGGGAAACGAGTCAGGTCAAATATAATATGTTTTCGTGCTTATTTTACGAATGTCTTGTAAAATTTGTTTCGAATCGAGTAGAGTCGGATCAGAGTTTCTTTTTTTCCGTTTTTTTTTTTCAAAAGCTCTAATTAATCTCTTTTAATTATACGTGTCAACTTTTCCGTTACATGTGTTACGTTTTCTATGTATGAGTCGTGTCATATATAATATGTTATGATTGTACGGTATAAATTTGATTTACTTTATGTTTTGATCCAATCACAATGCTTATATAGGTTACAATGAGTTCAATCGGAAATGTCGAAACACGCGTTTTCATATGATTGACGCATCACATAACGTTTGGACTAATCCATCGATGTTTGCAACGTACCCGCGCGGCAACGCGCGCTGGTGTTATTCCTAGTTATGTTTATTTATCAATTATTATTATAATGTGTTTAATTACTCATCCAATCTTAAGCCTTTTTAAAGCGTGGGTACAATTGTTTGTGTATATAGGATTTTGATTTTGGAGCAGGTTAACCATGTTTGATGATCCTTTCAATTTATTTTCCAAATTACTGAACATGTTTTATTGGCCTTAATTAGTTTGATGGTGGCGGACTCAGGAATTTTTTCTATGGGGTGCAGAACATTTTTAAAAATTTTAGGCCCCTAGGTATATAAGTAAAAAAATCGGTTCGTATCAGGTCGGTCCGGGTCGTGTCGGGTCGGGTCATGTAAAACAAAAGAACTCGCGCCATAACGTCCTTACTCATGGTTCCTATCACAAACAAATTGATCCATAAGTTCATCGCTCCATAACATAATGTTTCAATTTTAATTTTCAACCCTAGAAATCGTGTGTAATCACACTAAAAATCATCTAAACAACATAATCACCCTAAAAATCATATAAACAACCATAAACAACGTCAAAACACATGAAATATCAAACTTATTTAAGAATTTTGTTACCATTTGTGTCGGACGGTGGTGGTTCGCGGCTGCTGATGACGTGCTGTTGTGGTTGCTGTTGTGTTCGATGATCGCTGGCAGGAGACGACCCAAGAGAGGGAGGGCGGGAGGAATTCTAAGGAACTATTGGGCTTATTTTAATTATTATAGTTTGAACTTAGGTTGAGTTTGGTTAATGGGCTAGTAATTAGTGGTCTAATTATGTTTAATGAAATAGTGTGTTAAGGTATTGGGTATTTGGGTTAAGTTGGGTAGTATAAGTTTATATAATTTAGGTAGTTTTTTTAATTAGAGTTTACTAAAAAAATCTAAAATATAAATCGATAACATTTTTTACCTAAGGTGTGTTGACGAAAAATTCCAAGGGGTGCGCATGAAAAAATTCAAGGGGTGCGGACGAAAAAATCCAAGGGGTGCGGACGGGATTTTCAATGGAAAATAACACTAGAATGTTTTTTCCCGAGAGTGCGCCCGCCCACCTTAGGCTAGGGGTAAGTCCGCCAATTGATGCTCATTTTCATTTTCTTAACGTAGGGTTGTAGTGAATTTTCTAAAAAGTGGCATAGATGATCGATTTAAAATTGAATATTTAGATTTGCTTTTGTGATTTGTTGCAACTAATTATTGCTATAGTTGTTATATACTCTGCATGTGGCTTTGCCCAACAATTGACAAATAAAAACAAGGTTGTAATAAATAGTTTTTGTTTCTTAGTTGAACTTAAATAATGCTTTTGGTTTCTTTAAGATTTTTTAAAATATAATTGATTAATTAATTCTAGCGTAAACTTCCATTTTGTTCTCTGTGGTTTGATCGTTTTAACAGTTTTGCCCCAATCCTTTAAAAGTAGTCATTTTACTCCCTGATTTATGAAGCCCGTCACGATTTCACTCTCCCTGATCTATGAAGTCCATCACGATTTCACTCGCCCCAAACGACATACATTTTTAAACGTTAAAACCTATCAAGTGTATAACACATGATAGGCAATTAAGTCTTTCCCCAACCCAGATCTTTTACGGTTACCTTTTAAAACCCTAAATGTGTTATGCACGTGACAGGTTTTAACGTTTAAAAATGGATGCCGTTTGGGGCGGGGAGTGAAATTGTGATAAACTTCATAGATCAAGGAGTAAAATGACTATTTTTGAAGGATTAGAGCAAAACCGTTAAAACGACCAAACTACAGGAAACAAAATGGAAGTTTACTCTTAATTCTATTCTTAACAAAAAAAAAAAATATTACTTCCCCTAACCATCATAAAGTACTCTTTTAGGAAAAACTAAGGTAGTGATTCCTATTCTGTTTTGTTTCAATAATTATAGGCCACTATGAATTTTCAATAAAACAAGATGTTGATTAATTTAATACAGGCAGAAAGGATTATTTTTTAGTAGAAAACTAGGTTAGAACCCCGTGTATATTACACGGGTATAATAAAAGCAATTTATATATTAAATAAAAAATAATATATTTTTAAAAACCTCATTTATTATATGTGTTGAGTAAATATAATTTTATATATTAAATAATAAAAAAGTTATATCTTTAAGAACTTCGTTTATTGTGTGGGTTAAATAAATGTAATTTTATATACCAAGCAATAAAAAAGTTATATATTTTAAAAAAACCTTGTGTATTCATGGGTGGAAGAAATATAATTTTATATACTAAATAATATAAAAGTTATATTTTAATAAAACTTTGTGTATTGTACATGTTGAATAAATCTAATTTTATATAGCAAATAATAATAAAAAAAGTTATATTTTTAAAAACCTTGTGTATTAAATGGGTTTATCTATTGTTAAAAAATCTGTCTAAATCAAAATGGACTTTTTTATTATTTTCTAAATTACGTCAATACTATTTTAAATTTTTGGTTTGATAATATCAAAGTTATATTTTAAAAAAACTCCGTGTGTTTTACGGGTTAAATAAATCTAATATTATATAGCAAATAATAAAAAAAAGTTATATCTTTAAAAACCATTTGTATTACACGAATTTATCTATTGTTAAAAAAAATCTTTCTAAATCAAAATGGATTTTTTTATTTTTAAATTAGGTTAATACTATTTTAAATTTTTGGTTTGATCATATAAAAGTTCTATTAAAAAAATCCAAATTTTTATATTCAAAATCATTTATCCAAATATAATTTATCCTTTGAAAATCATTATTTCTTTTTCACAAACCGTAATTTCTCAATTAAAGTTTTGATTATCATCTAAATGATGAATGATGATGATGATAATAAACATTCATCATGTGATAACCGACTTTTTTGTTCATTAACGAATTCTAAATAAATAAATATATAATTATACAACTCTTTTCACTTAAAGGAATTAAAATCAAATTTATGCCAATAATTTAGAGTTGATAAGATTTATATGATTTTAATTAAATAATAATTATCTACAATTAAGGATGGTTTAGAATAATGACAAATGTCCCTTAATTGGTTTCTTTTATTATATAGTATAGATATAGATTTATATAGTTAAAACCGTCTTAAAATATTTTGTGATAGAATAATCATATCTAAATAGGTTCCTCACTGATTTTTTTACTACATAAATACACTTTCGACTACATTAGCGACCATAGAGCTCTGTCGCTATATGTGACAAGTATTGGGATAGGAGGTTTTTTGCAACAGTTTTTTCAACGATTTTGGAACATATTTTTGCTACCGATTTACGACAGAAATTTGTTGTGAACGTTCTTGTGTCGGATATTTCATTCACAAGTCCATCCTAATTTGTCACAAATGCCCTCTTGTTATTTTCTAAGGTAACTGGAGATAAATTATATACTTGTCGCTTAATTAATTAGTTTGTTTGTTTCATGAACGTCACAACAACAATTTTAACATCCACTACTAATATAAAGAGGGATAGATCATAGATGTGGTAACTATAAACTTGAACAAGATCCTCTTAAGATTACTCTTTATTTCTTCTGGACGTACTATGAATTATAAAATGTGATCACATACTATCTGCAAAGCGATTTTCGAAATGAAGACAAATAGATGATTCGTTCCCATCAAGGGCGGATCCAGCCCACATTTATGAATTCCTAGGAACCCAACGCGTTTGTAAAAAATGGAAAAAAAATCGTGAGAACCTTATATAATTTAGAAAAAATAACAGTGAGAGTTAAAGAAAATTTACTAAAAGAGACTCATTGGAATAAAATCTTTAATCCACCACTGGTTCCCATATGGAAGGAGAATAATTTGCATCCCATGAGACTAACGCGCGTTTGACAATAATAAACACACAAACTTAATAATGATCATAGATGTGGAAGACTATCTGGAACTCAATCGTCTAGTCTACTTAATGCTAAATTAGTAAACCTTTACTACCTCAGAATCTATCTATGAATTTTATGGATATTAGAGCATTCTCATCCAAACCACCAAAATCTGTGTGGGGGGTTTTTAAAATATAAGAAGTATAAAAAGTGGTTGTGAGTGGAGGAGAGAGAAAATGTTACTGTTTATCTGTATATTTGGGGGGACACTGTTCACCCCCTATACTTTTTTAATATATATTGAAAGTGGTTGTGAGTGGAGGAGAGAGAAAATGTAATATATATTGAAAAGGAGAGAGAAAAAATATTTGTTTTTAGTAGAAATATATTGATATAGGAGTTGTTTTTTAGTGGAATGTATGTATATTTTTAGTGGATTGGATGTGAATGCTCTTAGTCCCACTTACTTTGAATCAGATTACTAGCGTAACGAGCCAAGCTGAGCTCGTTTAAGCTCGAGCTTGGGCTGTTTAACTTAAAAGAGCTCGAGTTTGGCATGTTTAACTTAAAAGAGCTGGAGCTTGGCTCGTTTAGAACTCTATTTCTAAGGCTTGGGCTCCACTATTTTATTATTTACTAATTATTTAATTTTTTACTTATACATTTTTATAAATATTTACAGATATACTTATAATGGGAATGGTTAAAATGAGAACTCCACGAGTCGTGAGAATTTGAGAACTCCTTAAAAAAGGTTTTTTTTTTAATTTTGCCAAAGAAAATTAAAATCATGTAACTTTTTCAAAAAAAAAAAAAAGTAAAAAAAAATATCGTATACAAAAATTTACATCATTGCAACAACAATTTACAAAATAGTGTAACCCGCCAAAAAGGGTGACGTCATATGTTATTGTAAATTTTTTACAGTAGTGTAAGCGATCAAAACCTGGCGCAAATGCGCTAGGCTATTTATTATTTTCTGAAAAGAGTAAATTACAAGTTTTGTCCTTTATCTATATACAATTTTGCAAGTGGTGTCCTTTGACGCAAAAATTGACTTATTTTGTAATTAATGTTTCAAAATCTTGCACGTTATGTCCTTTGAGCTTGACCTAGTTAATTTTTTTGGTTAAATCTGATCATGTGCCTTGCACATGAGGGCATTATTGTCATTCACATCTTCAAGGACTGTTGTATAAAATACTTAGGGACTATTGAGAAAAAATATCAACTTTTATAAATAAAAAAAAAAAAAAAAAAAAAAAAAACTCTACACACTCTTTCTAAACTCCCCCCCCCCCCTCTCCTCTCTCTATCACAAGCTCAAATATATTCGGGGGGTGTTTGGGTTAGCTTATTTTGGAGCAACTTATGACTTATTGACTTATAAAAGTTAATAAGTTGTTTTTTAAGTGTTTGGTTTAGCTTATTTTAGATGGTTTTGTGTGTTTCAGAAGTCATTTTTTAGAAACTTATATAAGTTAATAAGTCATTTTGAGAAGGAATCCAAAACACCCCCTCGAAAAGAAAGATAAGGGGAAAACACCGGCCCAGCTCCAGAATCATGTTCACTGGTTTCGATTTCCGTTACCAGCTGTAATGGTTCATCAAGATGATATTCATGAATTCTACCTAGAGATGGCTAAATAGATTGCAAGCGGTAATGATTCATCAAGCGATAATGGAGCGCTTAGTTTGTGTCATTTCTGATTTGGGTGTTTTGTTCATCTGATTGGGTTAACAGATTTGATCTTGATAGAAGGAGAGTTTAGTGGAAGTTTTGGGTGTTTGATTTGATCATTAATGGCGCGAATGGTGGGTCCCAGGTTGTACAGTTGTTGTAATTGTAGGAATTATGTTGCCCTTCATGATGATATTATTATTTCTAAAGCTTTAGGTGAGAAAAGTTGAAGGTTTTCCAGAATATCAAGTGTGAATCGCAAGACATATTAAGGGAGGCCAAATCTAGAAAGTGTGGGTGGTTAAAGAACAGGTCTTTCTTTAGCTCTATTAGATGGGCAGATTGGTGTAAATATCCGTTATACATGTTGTAATTTGTTACCTTTTGCTCGTTTGGGTCGGAGGCGTATGTTGTATTGTTCTTTTGTCCGTTTGGGTCGGAAGTGTGTTTTATAAAATTTATTTTTCGAAAAAAAAAATTGAAGGTTTTCTGTTTGTTTTTACAGAATTGGTGGTTGTTGAAGTGAGTTTTTTAAAATGTGTGATGAACTTCTTTATGTGAAATTATTGATTTTGCTTTTTTGATACTCAACTGTGGGTGTTAAATGTTTAAACCACATCATCTTTATGAAAGTGATGTCCAAATAGATTGCAAGTGCTCGTGGTTCAGTTACGTGGGGTTATGGGCGGTTGGTTTTTGGGAATTTTGGGGTTTTTAGGTAGTTCAGTTGATTTGGAGAGAGGGTGGTGGTGATGGTGGTCGTAGATGATGAAGGGTGGTGGTGGTGGTGATAGTGATGGTGGTTATTGATTCTAAATAATTTTGTTTTTTAAATGATATTAAATAAATAGGGTAAAAAGACTAAAATACCGATGAGTGTCCAGATTTAACTAAAAAATTAATTGGGATAAGCTCAAAGGACATAAGGGCTGCAAACGAACCGAACGAGCACGAACAAGACCCTATTCGTGTTCGTTTGTTAAGAAACATATGTGTTCACAAACTGTTCATGAACACTTACCGAACGAGATTTTATGTTTGTGTTCGTTTGTTAAGGAAATGTACTTGTTCGTGTGTGTTTGTGTTTGTTTGTTAACTGTAGGAAACGAACAAAAATAAACGTTGAAGAACACAAATGAGCACAAACTAATTTTCATGAACACAAGTAGAAACAAAGGAAAACAAACAAGTATTCAAGAACAAAATATTTAATACACTGACACTTATTAAATATTTTATTTGTCGGAGTTTTGACGTATTAAAACAAAATCTAAAAACTAAGAACACTAACGAACTATCGAACACAAACGAACACGTTACCGAATGTTCACGAACATAAATGAATGAACACGGCCTTTGTTCATGTTTGTTCATTTAACTAAACAAACGAAATTTCTTGTTCGTGTTTGTTTGTTTAATAAACGAACGAGCACAAACGAACTTTCCGTCGAACGGTTCACGAACTATTCGCCGAACGTTTGGTTCGTTTGCAGCCCTAGTCACATAACGTGGAAGGTTTTGAAACATTAAGTACAGAACTCGTCAATTTTTTGCGCCAAAAGACACCGCCTACAAAATGGTATATAGATAAAGGACAAAACATGTAATTTACTCTTCTGAAAAAGTTACGTGATTTTAAAAAATTTTGCCAAAAAATTAAGAATTAAAAAAAAAAAACCTTTCTTTTTAAAAAAGTTCTCAGGTCCTCGCAACTCGAGAGAATTCTTATCAGATAAAATGATAAATATTATATAAATTATCTAAACGAGTCATGGATAAAATGATTGTTATTATATGAACTAGGTTTATCACCGTCGCCGTGTTGCGGCGAACTTTTTTTATTATTTAGTCTGTGTTTACATGTGTTTTGAAATCACTACGAGCGCGTTGCGCACGTAACCATTGACAAGATAAAAAGAAAATGTACAAAAAACACTAAAAGATAACCGAAAGAAAAATCAATAAATAAGTTGTATAGTAATGATGTTGTTCGTATGAAATTTGTGGTAAAAAATAAGCAAACGGTACTGGGTACCGGTACCGAATTTCCCGAACCGAAAGATGTTAAGTACCGATTCGGTACCGACTTTTGGCGTTCCTGGTACCGATTTTTACCTTCATATGCCGGTACCACAACTGGTATTTTCGGTACCAGTATCGATTTGGTATCGGTTAGCACCGAGCTCACCCCTACCCTTGAAACTAAAAAAAAGAAATCATTAAAAGTTGAAGAAAATCTACGGCACCCGTGATAAAGGATGAGCAAATGGTACCGGGTAGCAGTACCGAAATTCCCGAACTAAAGGATTTTCAATATCAATTCAGTATCGACTTTTGGTATTTTCTATACCAGGCTGATGCTGGTTTTTACCTTCTTATACTGATAACGAACAGAATCATATATGTATTTTATTATAATATTAAAAGTAGTATTCATTAATAATAATAATATATAAGAATAACTGTTCATTCAGTTCTTCTATTATCATCTATTATCATATATGAATATAAATTAGATAAATATGATATTAATAAAAATCTATATGTGTGTATATATTATATATATAACTCGTTTAGACTTGCGAGTCAGTCTGCCCTTAATATGTGAAGCTCAGACTAGGGATTAGCGTGGTATTGGTATCGTACCGAACCAGTACGGGTACCGAAATTTGTTAAAGCTTGGTACCGGTACCAAAATATTCGGTACGGTACAGTACCGGTACAGGTACGGTACCGGTACGGTACTGGTACGGTACGAGTCTTTAAAGGTAAAATTTGGTATTTTACCGGTATCGTACTGAACTGGTACTGATACCGAAAATGCCAAAAAGTGGATACTGGTACCGAAAAAATTCAGTACGATAAATTCGATACCAGTACCAGTACGGAACCAATACGATACCGATATCCAGTACCAAATGCTCATCCCTCACTAAGACTCAAGTTCATTAATTAAATAAGCCTAGCAAAAAGCTCAAGCTGGTTTGAGTTCGACTTAATTCAAATTTTAAGTGTGCTCATGCCAAGTAACTTGTTTCGTTTGAAGCTTTGGATTCAAATTTTACAACATTGACAGAGCGATGTCATGATGTGAGATGTATGTCGACTGATGAAGATAAGAGGGACCCATTGACCAAGATGTTACATGTACATGACTTGTAAAGGGGTATAAATCTTTTTAGTATTTGTGGCTAATATGTATTACTTGTTATTTGTGGCTCTTTAGCTAATTGGTGATCATTTCAAGTCCATGTGCGTGACCCCTTACACTTAAATGTTGTTAATGTCTAAAATCACAGAGCACCTCATGGGCTCATACAACAATATTAGAGTACTCTTAAACCATGGGATACTAACCTGTATCACTCTATAATTTGGAATATTTTTATATATATACAACCATCAAAACCTTTATAATTTCAAATTTGAGTTTTACTAAAAGTTAAACTTCTTGAACAATCTAAATCATAGTCACAATAAGTGGAAGAGTTCAAAATATATATTAAAAACTCTTCAGCACGTGGCATTATAGTCTAGTGATATCTTAAAAGTGGGATAAGGCTTAGGTACCATTAGGTATTGGGATCGATTCCCAAAAGGGGGGTTTATCCCAAATTTATTGGATTTCCTTATCAATTGGTGTATAGACATTATTGCCTAGTGAGATGGATACGATTGGGTGGTTCTGCTGGTGGCATGAGGATACATAGGGATGCAAACGAGCCGAGCCGAGCCCGAGCTCGACCAGGCTCGAGCTCGAGCTCGTTTAACATATGAAAGCTCAAGCTCGAGCTCGGCTCGATTCGAGCTTTATTTCTAAAGCTCTAGCTCGGCTCGAAGGTAATTTTTCAAGCTCGAGCTCGGCTCGGGTTCGACTCGTTTAGTATTTATTAATTAATTTATATTAATTATAATTATTATTATACATATAATTAAGTTATTTTTTTATATTTATATAAATGGTAATTATTATTATATAAAGATATGTTTAATATATTAATAAAAAAATATATAAACAGAAAGCTCGTTTAGACTCGTGAGCCGGCTCGAGCTTGATAAGCGAAGCTCGGGCTCGTTTACTAAACGAGCCTGTTTTTTAGGCTCGGGCTCGAGCTCGAGCTCGTTTAAGCTCGGCTCGTTCGAGTCTTTTTTCGAGCCGAGCTCGAGTAGCTCGCGAGTAGCTCGGCTCGTTTGCACCCCTAATGATACTCCAGTGGTCTGTCCGTCCGTGTTTCAAATTTGCCGTTAAAAAAACTCGTCTACATCTAAAGTTTACAAAATCATTAGCTTACTCTTCTATATCTAAGGTTTACAAAATCATTAGCTTCCATTGTACCAAAATTAGGGTTGTAAACGAACCGAACGTTCAGCGAACAGCTTGTGAACCGTTCGACGGGAAGTTCGTTTATGTTCGTTCATTTAGTAAAAGAACGAACACGAACACGAAATTCTGTTCGTTAAGTTAAACGAACGAATATGAATAGAGGTTGCGTTCGTTCATTTATGTTCATGAACGTTCAGTAATGTGTTCGTTTATGTTCGTGAGCGTTCGATAATGAGTTTATTATGTTTGTTCGTTAATGTTTATTTGTGTTCGTTCGTTTAAAGGTTTTTATATATTGTTTTTTTGTTTTATTGTTTCTAGTTTTAAAATTTTGAAACCCTAGTTATTTTATATGCCTCCCACAACATCCCTCATTTTACTATTTCAATTTTAGTTTGTGTTAAACAAATTTCACTATTTCAATTTTAGTCATGTGTTAAAGCTTGACAAACTCTTAATTTGTGTTAATCATGTCAACTGTGTTCGAAAAATTATGTTAAGTGTTTATTTATTTTCTTGTGGATTCTTGGTAATGTTTGTGATGAAAATGCAGATTTTATTCTAAAATGAATATTGTATTCATTTGTGTTCATAAACGTCGTTTGTGTTCATGAACATTTGTTAGAGTTCATTTGCGTTGGTAAGTGTTCGTGAACAGTTCACGAACATGTTCGTTTCCTTAATGAAGGAACACGAAAATCTCGTTCAGTAAGCGTTCATGAACAAGGTTGTTCCTTAACGAACGAATACGAACAAGGCCTTATTTGTGTTTGTTCGATTCATTTACAAAGAAGGTACAGAACAGATTATAAGGCGACTTATCTAAGTTGGTATTCCAAAATTTCCAATTCATTTAGTAAGTTACACGGCTAGGTGATTTATCAACTAACTACTCACCCATTTACACTTATTCTTACAAAACAGGGGTTAGGATCAAATACAAAGGATAAAATAAATAAGAATGGTAAGAAGGATTCTAGTCCATTGATCTTAGATTTGGAGGGTTGAGATTAGTTGTAGGGGAAAGAACATAATAGAAAGGCATAAAGGGAATCATATATTTATGGATTTTCTCTCTCCACATGCAAGGCACATGCCAATTCCCCCATCGATTTAAAACGTCCATAATTTTTCATACGACATTTTTTTTTTAAATTTCACCATAATAACGAGCGTTTTTTTATCTTTAATATAAGTACCATATTATCATATAAAAATAAAATAAAAAATTTCATTTTTACTAGGATTTTTTTTTTTTTGCATTGTGTTAAAAGTTCAGGTCATTGTGTCTTTTAACTGGGTTTTTGTCAGTAGGGTTTCTATACATTGTGTTATTATCAAAACCTATAACACAATGTTAATTTGGGTTCTATCCATTGCGTTTTTATAAGAACCTATAACACAATAAATGATACAATGAAGATGGTGTTATATCTGGTTTTCTATAAATTGTGTTATTAGTTCAGGTCATTGTGTTTAGTATGTTATTCATTGTGTTTTAATATGTTGCCCATTGTGTTTTAATAATTTGTTCAATTTTTTTATTATCTTTGTTCATTGTGTTTTAGTTTGTTGTGTATTGTGTTTTTAGTTTGTTTTCCATTGTGTCTTCATCTGCTCTCTATTGTGTCTTTATCTGTTATCATTAATTGTGTCTTTTATCTGTTATCATCAATTGTGTTTTTATTTACTCTGATACTTATTGTGTTATATGTTATCGCCATTGTGTTATATGTTATGGTCATTGTGTTTTAGTATGTTGTCCATTGTGTCTTTATCTGTTGTCATTGATTGTGTTTTTAATCTACTTTACATTGTGTTTTACATCATGTCCATTGTGTTATTATCAAAACCTATAACACAATGTTAATTTGGGTTCTATCCATTGCGTTTTTATAAGAACCTATAACACAATATATGACACAATGAAGATTGTGTTATATCTGGGTTTTCTATAAATTGTGTTATTAGTTCAGGTCATTGTTTTAATATGTTATTTATTGTGTTTTAATATATTGTCCATTGTGTTTTAATAATTTGTTCAATTTTTTTTTATTATCTTTGTTCATTGTGTTTTAGTTTGTTGTGTATTGTGTTTTTAGTTTGTTTTCCATTGTGTCCTCATCTGCTCTCCATTGTGTCTTTTATCTGCTGTCATTAATTGTGTCTTTTATCTATTGTCATCAATTGTGTTTTTATTTAGTCTGATACTTATTGTGTTATATGTCATCGCCATTGTGTTATACGTTATGGTCATTGTGTTTTAGTATATTGTCCATTGTATTTTTATCTGTTGTCATTGATTGTGTTTTTTATCTACTTTACATTGTGTTTTACATCATGTTCATTGTGTAATATGCAATTGGGTTTTTGAATTTTTTTTTTTTTTTGAAAAATATAACAATTTGGTACTCATATTAAAAATAAAAAAACGTTGCAGATGAGCGGAAGATTCGAATAGATCTGCAACTGTTGGAGGACTTATGAAGTCAAATTTGCATCCGACGTCACGCTCAAAAGATCTAATTGTTCTCCTTTGAAATCCGCCCAATCTTCTTTTCTCTTTGATGTTGAGATATGTAACCGTGTAATGCTTTAGAAGTGATACTATTAGTCAAAGCTATTGATATCTCGTCTGTATCCCTTTTTGTCTAAGTATGAACGATGTTCTATGTTCCTTGGATTAATAATAAACTTCTATTTCAACTTTGTAGTGGGTCACATGTGAATTGATTGTTCATTCATAGAGTTGTTTATTGGGATTTCATGTTTTGAAATCTTTTTTATTTATTTTTTAATTATTTGTTTCTACCAATGAAGTTTAATTTATGACATTTTTTAAACAGAGATCTCATGGTTTAGTTGGATTATCTTCATATGATTTGGATAATTGCTTTTACGGTCTACAGTTCTACACTTAACTGAGGCAAAATTACTAATTCCATTTGGTTTTTGATTAAAGATGGTTATTCATGATTCTATCGATGGTGGAGTCTTTTTTATTAAACATGATGGTGGGTTTTTTTGGTCGCCGGTGGTGGCGATCACAGGTGGTGATGTTAGGGTTTGGTTGAAGTCAGAGAGAGAGAGAGAGAGGGTATATATTTTATTACTTAAAATTCTTTTTGTTTTATTAATTAAATATATTTTAAACAAATTAGTAAAATTACCAATCTACCCGATTTGACTTAACTGAAAATTTTAACCTGGTTAGTGTTAAAGGACGAAGTGTGTAATGGGTTTTCCAAATAAAGGATTGCGACTGTAATTATTATAATTAAAGGTCATCCATTGTAGTTCGATAGAAACATAAAGGACGAAAAGTGTAATTTTCCCTAGATGGTATTTAAGGGTACTAGTTATATAAGGTTTACCACCCACAAAAAGTGTGTGAGTTTAAATCTTGACAAGTGTAATGTTAAATGGTATTTAAGTGTAAAAAATTAGTGTAAAAAAATACGTGTTAAAGTTTGAAAATGCAAACAAGAGTACCCACAGTGCCGGTGACACCAAGTGGCCATTTGCGGCAAGAATGTAGTATCGCTATGGTTTGTCAATGACGGTGGAGGCTTGGTTTGTCGGTCCCCAAAAACACTCATGGTCTCATGGAAGGAGATGTGTGTCCACCCACGACTCACTCACTAACTCACTCAAAAGGTTTTTATAAAATATGTTGATCAGTTTTGTTAATAAGTAAGGAAAAACATGTAAATAATATATGTTACAGCAGACAGGCCAGCAGATAGTTTAGATACACATACCAGTCAGCGTGATATTTGGTTCTGTTTAGAGTGTATGTTCTTGATAGTAGTATCGAATTCTTTAGGGTGAAGAACTCGTGAACGGAGAGAGAGGAAGAGGTTAATGTTGATGTTATTATTATGAGAGTCTAACCTTAAACCCTCTCTAGTAATCTCCTTAAATACACCTAATAGGAAACCTAATTAGTTAATAAGGATAAATTGATCCATCAACAATTACCAACTAATATATTATAGTATAATTATATTTTGATCTATCTATTATATATAACTAGCAGTAAGACCCGTGTGCAAACACGGGTCGTTTCTTAGAAAACCATGCATAACACATATTGATAGAACATATAGATATGTGTATAGATATTGTACCAAAACGTGTTATCTATTATAGCTAAAAGACAACTATAAGTAAATATAAAAGATATTTAACAAAGTTAATAAAAGATGTCTAAAATATGTCTAACAAACTTAATAAAATTCATCAGTTACATATGATTATTTCCATTCTCTTATTCAAAAAAGAGAGTATCCACCCATTGACAATATAAATTGTTATAAACATAAGTACATATGAAAGATGTCTAACAAACTTAATAAAATTCAAATACAACTTAACTTTAACAAACATTAACTAAGAACATACGATCACCTGCCTAAACAACACACATCAAACCTCACTCAAGAATTTGTTACGCAGCAACATGTCCTTCGCTACATGTTGTGATCTGGTTAAATATGCTTCTACAAACAATGTAACAACTGCTGATCCAACAATCTCCCTATACAACAGATGATACGAAAACCCTTCTTTATTACTGATTTTTATTTCTCATCAACATCTCCCTGATTTGTCCTTTGAATTGTAGTTCAAAGTCCAGGGAGAACATGTCTTCTCATCATCCCTCTCAAGTTGAAGGTCCAACAAATCTTGGAGATCGTATGCATTCAGCTTATATGCACTATCCATTTTAATCTCTTCAAAACTACCATTTGATCTGATCAAAGTCAATACTTGAGTTTTTGAGCATGACTTCCACTTTACTATTTTTGGATCAGTTGGTTTTCTTGGGCAAAGAATTATTGAAGATGAGTTTGGTGATTGTGGTCTGCTAACTAAATTTCCAATTGATTAAGACAAATTAGATGATGAGACAAGGTTTTTCAGAGTACCGATTTTTAGAGACAGGGCAGCAGTTGTAGGATAGACTGAGTTTTGAAGAACATTTGAATGTTCAGCTCTAACTTCTTCCAGCTTTTAATTTTGTAGGTTTCAACTATCTTCAGTTTAGATCATCTGGCAATGGATCGAACTGGACCATAATCAGCAGCCACAAGCTCTGCTCTCATTCTTTTAAACTTCAATACCTCATCTGAATCCACTATTTTGACTTTCTTCCAATTAGGTTGAGTTGGCTTTACCAGAGGATCATTGTTCATTTTTGTGATTCTATCGATATGAGTTTTTCTCTTACGTGTGGAGATGATTTCTGGTGAAGGAGAATGTTTTGGTAGTGAAGATGAATGTATGGGAAATCTTTGTGACATTAGAGATGGTTGGATTGTGGTTGGTGTAGTGAAAATGATCATGGCAGATGTTTGAGAAACTTCTGCTGAAACAACTGGTGTCTCAGCAGCTGTTTGGTAAACATCTGCTGATACTTTTGTGTTCCCAGCATCTATTGACAAAATCGGTGATGATGGTGTGGAAGGTATTTTCTCCTTCTTTTGTGGTGGTAAAACCAAAGGGGATACAATTTCTGTAGGAATAGCTTTTGAATCTGGTCGCCACTTTCTCAATGAATCTTTCTCCCCCTTTTTGGCATCATCATCTTTCTCAAAGATTAATGTAGAGGTGGAGCCAGTAAGTTCCAACAAATGTTCCTTAATGTTCATAATGTCTGCTTGTGTGTCTTTATACCTGGCATCAACCAAATTTCTGATAAATTCCAAACTGAAATTGCGGTTACTTTCAGCCAAATTCCTCTGAGCTTGAAGGATGGGTTGCATAGAATTCCAAAGCTCATTGGCAATTTCCTGTCTGGTAGGTTGACTTTTAAAAAGCTCTATCACCTGCTTAATCAATTTTTTCATTTCAGCAACATCTGTTTCAATGGTAGACACTCTAACCGTCAAATCCTTATAAGTTATTTCATCACCTACTTTAATAGGATCATCTGAATTCCCACCTGTAGTGGTTGTATTTGTTTTGATAATAGGAGAAGTCTCCATATCATCAGAAACATATGCCCCTTTTTCTTCGTTCTGGGGACTTCCCATTGAAGCAAAGATTACAGTTGTAACCTCATCAGTAGTTGCCTTTAAGGGAGTCTTAATGATGTAACTGCCGTCCAACTAATCACCAATGGGTTCAACAGTTGTAGTGGCTGCTCCACTTGAACTACCACCAAGAGTTTCGTAATACTCAACGGGGATAACCTCCTCAACTGTTTGTAGGATAGGAGATTGAATTGGTTCAGACACAGTCATTTGTTGCGATCTACTGTTAGTAATGTGTGCATTAGAGGAACTGTTTTCTTTCTGAAATTCAATTGCTTTAAACAGAGGTAATATTGTTGAGGGAACTTGAGTCGAGGGTTGTGGTGTAGAAAGAGTGATTGCCCTGGGAGAGGGACTTTTAAACATACTTTCATATGAAAGGTCTACTTCATGTTGTGGTGTCCCTGTACTTACAACATGGTCCTTTTGTGAGGATACATGGGGAGTTTGGATGGGTTGAGATCTTTCCAACAACTGTGAAGAAGTAGCAGCAGTGGTTTCAAGTGACATTTGTGTTGTCACTGCATTAACCTCTGGGATCTCATCTTCCAGAGGAACCTTTTTATTTTGTTTCGTTTTGATGGACTTTTTGGATGTGACAGCTTTCTTTTTGCGTTTTCTTGGTGTGTGTTTCACAACGCCGGTTGTGGTGTCACGATCACCAGGAGCAGTTCGCTCAACAACAGAAGTTTGAGCAACTGATGCGGACGCATCTAAAACAGGCTCATCCCCCTTTGTTTCAGTTGTTAAAACTTTTGACTCTTTATCCATAAGTTTAGTAAAAGTTTTACTTGTAAGACTACTTATTTGAAAAGATACACCTTGTTCAAAATCTGTTTGTGACACTTATATTCGTAGGTAGTAGCTTAGAAGTCTTGGATACAATAGAAAAGCATTACTACGAACACCTTTTTTCAATTTTTTTCACATTTTTCACATTATTCAACAAATCAGAAAACGGTGCTTGTGATAAATTGTAATCAGATTTTGTTAAAATAGCATAACCCAAATACTGAATGTTCAAAGGTATTTCATTAAATGCGGTGGTCTTGGCTAAGAGACAAGTTAAAAGAGTATGAAACAAAAATTACATTGGCGGAGGGAAGTTTGGTTTGTAGATAGTAACTTCCTTTAATTGTGCATCATGCCCTCTTTCAATGAACTCTGTATGAAGTTCAAGTTTTTCAAAGTTGTTCTTACCTCCCAAATCGTCCAATGAAAATGTAGTGGAAATTGTAAAGGGAGAAATTCGTACCACACTTTCCCCGACCTTAGATGTGATGGCAACTGGATTATTATCTTCAGCCTCTATTTCAGCATTAAACCAAAATTGTCGGAGTGTTTCTATATGAACCAGAGCATCAGCAGTAAGAATTGATTTGTATTTCGATGACGTTAAAAGGTCAATTATTGAGTGATAGCTGGTAGTTTTGCTGGTTTTCTCGAAGATAGGGAGGTAGTTGTGAGGGTTTTTGATGTTCAGAGACATGATCGGAAAAGAAGGTGATTTGGGGATGAAACAGGGTTTAAGTTGGAGGGTTTTTAATATGTTGGAAACTGTTTTTGAGAATTTTGAATTCGAGAATGCAGTGATAGAACCTCGATTTAGGGATGAACAGCTTTTATATAGAGAGAATAAGTGAATGCTGACATGGCAGTAGTTACAAATATTTGATGGCTAAGATATGTCCACGTCAGAACCTCTCGTGCGACAACCGATGACAGTTGTTTGGAAACCTCTATTGGTCGTTGGGAACAGTGTGAGTCAAACAGTTGTTAGGTAAACAGAAGTTATGAGAACAGATGATAACTTTCAGCAGTTGTTTTATTTTTAGCTAACATCTGTCCACGTCAGAACCTCTGTTGTCATAATGGATGACAGTCAACACTATAGTAAATCAACAGTCATTAGGATAAACAGAAATTATGACAACAGACGGTACCCTTTAACAATGGATGTAATTTTAGGCAAGCAGAAGTTTCAAAACAGTTTTTTTTAATCGGCGTAACTCAACAGTCGTAAGTCTAACATCTGTTGTTAGCCCAACCACTGTTAGTATCAAATCCTCTGTTAAGCATTTTAAGATTGAATATCATCTGTTGTTCGTTAACATCTGTTGACCCATAGCAAACCTTTCCATCTTCAGACATTTATTCATCAGCAGATGCTCTCTTTTGTCAGACTTTAGCTATAACACACCTTTTATAACACAAAAATATACCGTAAATTCTTCCAAAAAACTGTTGTTGATAAACAAAATTATATAATAATACTTATAGCAGACGTTATATAATAATACTTATTCATCGTTAGCCCAACCACTGTTAGTATCAAATCCTCTGTAAAGTATTTTAAGATTGAATATCATCTGTTGTTCGTTAACATCTGTTGACCCATAACAGACCTTTGCATCTTCAGACATTTATTCATCAGCATATGCTCTCTTTTGTCAGACTTTAGCTACAACACACCTTTTATAACTCAAAAATATACCGTAAATTCTTCCAAAAAACTATTGTTGATAAACAAAATTATATAATAATACTTATAGCTCACGTTATATAATAATACTTATTCATCATTAGCCCAACCACTGTTAGTATCAAATCCTCTGTTAAGCATTTTAAGATTGAATATCATTTGTTGTTCGTTAACATCTGTTGACCCATAGCAGATCTTTGCATCTTCAGACATTTATTCATCAGCAGATGCTCTCTTTTGTCAGACTTTAGCTACAACACACATTTTATAACACCAAAATATACCATAAATTCTTCCAAAAAACTGTTATTGATAAACAAAATTATATAATAATACTTATAGCAGACGTTATATAATAATACTTATTCATCATTCGCCCAACCATTGTTAGTATCAAATCCTTGTTAAGCATTCTAAGATTGAATATCATCTGTTGTTTGTTAACATCTGTTGACCCATAGCAGACCTTTGCATCTTCAGACATTTATTCATCAGCAGATGCTCTCTTTTGTCAAACTTTAGTCAACAGTGGTAAATCAACAGTCGTTAGAATACACAGTTGTTTCATCATCAGCAGTTGTTCTCTTTTACCAAACTTTAACTACAACAGACCTTTTACAACTCCAAATATTGACTCTCTGTAATTTGCAGGAGCACAGATTCTTCAAAAAACTGCTATCAATGATCAAATTCTAAACATTCACCATCAAACCAACCCTTGATACTATTAAACCTCTGTTGACTTACCAAACAGATGTTCAGACACAATTCAACATCAACATAATCTGTTCACCATCAAACCAACCCTTGACACTATTAAACCTCTGTTGACTTACCAAACAGATGTTCAAACACAATTCAACATCAATATAATCTAAATCTTACTCAAACACTAAATAAGTAAAATTAAAACACAACATAGATTCATAAAATTAAAATTTATTCATTTATTCATGACATTAAAACTAAAACTCCAATAATTACATCACATACTGAACAACATTAAAGTTCAAATCTAACAATAACAGCAAGAATTAAGAAACTTTAGCTTCAACTCCATCGATTGTTGAACCTCTCGATATATGTCCTTCAGCATCGCCATGAACTCCACGTCTCTATCACCGCACTCTATATTACTGATAACACAAGGCTCACGAACGGAAGTTGAAGGCATCCGCATAAGATCTCTAGAAACTTGCTCTCTAGTGAACAGGCCAACTTGCAATCCATCAAAACATCTCTTCAACTCTTGAAGAGTAGCCCTATCTTCATACACCTGTTCCTCGATTTACCTGACAAAACGCTGCTTTAAATCATCGGATTTTGCATTTGTGAATGACGCCATTTGAATAAACTATATTACTCGACTTTCCTAAAAGTATGATATCTTCGTAGGAAAACGTGATGAAAAACAGGTGAAATGACTATGAGTTTATATACTGAAATTTGTAATTATGAAAACGTGTACATTTAATATAAACATATTAATGTATATTTCAAAACAACAATCTTTTAATGCAAAAGCCTTTTCAAACCCCAACTTTTATGGGAAAACTGTAAAATTAAATACCAAGAAACCCAAGGGACAAAATTTCAAAGTTCAAAGAACAAAAGCAGATTATCACAATTACAATTAACCTCTTGATTTACCATGTAGACGCGTTTTTAAACTCTATAAAAAACCGATGATTACTTTGATTCAAAACATCAACAAATTGTCCTACAAATCACTTTCTGTCAAAAATTGTTCCAAATCAGAAAACCAACAAAAAATCTACATGGCAAACTTCAGCTTCTACCACTGGTCAGACACCAGCGATGTTAAAACACAGTTCTCCATGTGGTCACTCAAAGAACAAAGAACAGACGAAAAACTAAACAGGAAAGTCGACATAATAAATGACACTAATTACAAGAAAACCTGGAATAGGATAGCATTGCTCGATGAAGTCCTCCACTCTCCTCCATCAGAGTTCCAGAAGAATGCAGAAGAGTTTCTGACACAACTTCTAAAACAGGATCAGAAAATATTCAACATGCTAACTGACCTGAAATTCAAAAGAGAGCATGAAATCACATGGAGAAAGGCCAGAGTCTACGAAATCCTAGCAAGTGTTAACTCTAGCGTGTAATACTTTATAAATATTTCATTAAATTTCTATTTTTCTATGTAGTAGTTCATTTTAATAATCTAAACATGCATCTTAACATATTCTAAAATGTCAGTGTAAATAAAAACTCTCAACATCATCAACAGTTAATCAAAATAAGAAACAAACCTAAAATGCAAAGGTCTCTTCTCAACTGTTGTAGCACATCTGACTTTTCACGATATTGCACGAATCTATACTTTCTATAAAAGGAGAAAATCTTCCTGACGCAAGAAAACCTGACTTTCGATTTAACAAAAATCGAACAATGCAACTCTCCCATCAAAGAAGGTAGCACATGCAACTTTTCACGATGTTGCATCAATGATACTGCAACATCGATATTGAAAGGTTGATGTGTGATGGGAAGCTTCATTGAAACGACGATGTTGAACAATGATACTGCAACGATAACATGTAAACATAATCAACAAACATTCGAACAAAGAAGTGTAATCGGAGATTAGCGGCTGAATCACGAGAAAGATGCATTTGAGAGAGAGAGATACACTCACAGATATGAGCGATAGAGATTTGAATGTGGAGCCAGATTATTAACCCTTATTTATAGGATTAGAATATATGGTTTGAATTTTGAATTTTGAATGTGGAGCCAGAATTTTGAATCTCGATAAATGTTTATTGGGAACTGATGTTTGATTATAAAATGTTGAGGGCAGATGTTTAAACAAAAGTTTAAATGATATATTATATTAGGCTTTATGTGAGCAGACCTTTCCTCAACAGACGTTTGGATTTTGAATGTGGGCCAACTTTGAATGTTAAAGTGATTTATATATTAGGCTTTATGATGTAATAATGACATAAGAAAAGCATTGTTGGACAGCCTCTCTTGCTGACACATCAGCTTTTCTTATATCATTGGGATTTCTCATTTTATAGAAAGTATAGATGAACAAAAAAATATGGGACATGTATCACTTGATTAGGGCATGTATTATTTGGTTTAGGCGAGAAATGGGATGGGTTTCTTTTAGCATATCAAGATGGTCCATGTGTATTTGGATTCAATATTCGGATCCATATATATTCTTATAATAAAATAATTCTATGCCTAACCTTTCATCTCATTAGACTATGTTTTCTATCTTCTAGATACTCATACGCCTCCTCCTCAATGATTCCACTTTCAAATCCTTCTCATCCTCAATGAATCATCTTCCATTTGTTCTTTTCAAGATCTGCCTCCGCCAAGCCCTATAATGTTATCATCAACGGTGATATTTCAAGTGAAGATCCGATAGAATAAAGGTAATCTTTTTGGTTGAAATTAGGGTTTGCAGGTGTTCATCATATAATAGATTCAAATGTTTTCGATTGTATTTAACGACCGTCTATTTCCGATTTTAAGTTTGGTTTTTTATTTTATCTTGATTTTCTTTCTGATTTAGGGTTTAAAATGATTAATTTATCTTGATTTTCTTTCTGATTTAGGGTTAAAAATATCATCAACGGTGATATTTCAAGTGAAGATCCGATAGAATAAAGGTAATCTTTTTGGTTGAAATTAGGGTTGCATCTGTATGGCTTGCAAGTTGCCAACAACAACCATTTGAAGCTTTCATTTTGATGATTTTTTTGTTATAGAATATGTGGACACAAGGCTTAGAAACTGTTGAAGAGATGCTCAATTTGGTAATTTGCTTTGTTATTTTTAGTTTTTACCTAATTGAAATATCATTTTTTATGATTTTTGGTTTCATTTGCACAATTTGTTTTTTTTTATATTGGTTTTTTTAATATGGTTTGATTTGGTAAGTTTGGGGTTGAACTGTGGTTTGATGGGTCTTTCTTGAAGAAGAAACCGTGGAAAATAATAAAAGAACAACTAATAACAAAGTAACACTACTAGACTTAATTCTTTAAACAGTTTCTATGCTTCATACATCAAACATACATTTAGAAAAAAAGGTCTACTTTATAAAAATGATGAATTAGGTGCTTTTTGTGTTATTTCCTAATTTTTTAAGATTATTTTTGTAGATTTTTAGATTGGAGACATCAAAGCGGATTTCAAATCTATTCGGACATCAAGGATTTCTGCAAGTCATTTTGAAGTCGATTGACGCCATGGAATCGTCCCCTGAATCACATAAAAGGGTATGTTTATAGACTTGATTGTTAAAACATCATCACAGATGGTTCTTCCATATATGATGGATGGCATACTTCTGCAGAAAGAAGCCTACATGCTAATGTTCTTACTGATGATGATATTCTTGATATGGTATGTTATTCTTTGTTTATTAATATAAACATGCCCAAATTAGTTCAATTTTACATTTTATTACCTGTAGTTTATGATGGTCTCACTATTCATGCGTTTATGCAGACATATGAAGAGTACCTCGCAGCCCATGGCAGAGGCAACCGAATTTCACATCAATCGGCCAGTAAGCTTCTTTAAGTTATTTTTGTTTCACGCTGATCGTAAACTTCTTTAAGTTCTTATTTATTTCATATATCATTTTCACATTATATCAATATGTAACATGTCTTGAACAGGTGATTGAGTCTTCCCAAAAAAGGCGAGATTCATCTGTTAGCAAAGCGAACGATGTTGACTCGTAAGCATCCTACTTTTTATTTCCAAAAATATATAGTTTCCTACAATTATGCAATAACTTTGTTTCTTTTCTTTAAAAAAACTGTTATAGTTATTCACGATACTGCTTAAAGGAGAGGGCTCGCCATCTTAATGGTCATGATGATCATTACAGTCGTCATGATCGTCATAATTATCATCACAATTCCTCTCCTAAATGAGAGTATGATGAAGTTAGATTCCATTTATTCATTGATTGGTGGGCAGTGAAGTTATGTGAGAAAGGAAGATGGTACCGAGTCAATTCTTCCTTCAAATGAACGATAATATGAAACACTTTCATTGATGTAATTTTTTTCTTTGATGTTGCAGGTACAGATAACCGTCTAGGACCAGCCAAACTATGTGCTTATTTATGTTTTGGAAAGTGGATTGCCACTATTCTTTGATGTTAATAGCAATGGCACAACCGTATAATGGCTCTTATAATAGATAGGACTACGTGGTGGAAGATCACCTGTTGCTTCTCAAAGTGACAAGGAGGTTGTTTATCTTCTCTAATTTTATAAATTTCGCAAAAGTTGAAATTAGAAAATCTTAGTCGAATAATCGTCTCTCCTGGCAAGTGCACTTTTCTCCCCTAACATCAGTTAACTTAGAATCTATGTTGAATGAAATTGGGCCTCTAAAGGTATGAAAGGTTATTACATCATCTTTTTTGTTTCAAATTTGCTTTAATTAATCAGGTTTATATTCTTTTTTTCCCGGTTGTATAATTCTTTCATGTTTAAGATTTTTACTAATTTCCATTTATTTTTTGTTCTTTGTTATGTAGATGAGTACGTTAAATAAATTTATTTTTTTTTACTTATATGCAGGTTTATATCCGGCCTTTTGTCTTCAATATGTCTTTTTATAAAGTCCTTACGTCTGTTACTTTGAAGATCTTGGTAAGTTTATTATACAAACACATCATTTTTGGGCATTTGTTTATTTGTGGTATAGTGATTTAGATTTTTATCTAAAGCTACAAAAAACATCATATTCATCGATTTGTTTGACTTTTTTAAATAATTTTAAATTTCAAAGTTAATAAATAAAATCTTTATCAAATTCGAATCCTTATTTTGGTAAATTAAATAAATTATATTTCTTCTATAATTATCAATTATTATTGATAATAAATTGAATTATCTTATAATGGATTCAAAATTCAAAGATAACATCTTTGTATTATGGTCATACGTTTTATTATTTCTTTAAAATTAAATTTAACTTTCGAATCATCTTTAACAAATTCCGATTTTTATTTTTGGTAATCAAACCTGTACCATTATCAAAATTTTATTTTGGGTAACTTTAAAAAATTAACTTTCTCCTATTTTAGTTCGTATAATTTCTTAAAATAACTCCCCTAATTTTTATTATATATACATGTTCCAAAACTTCATCCTCAAACACGGTTTAGATTTTCTTAAACCTATTGAAATATCAGTTTTCAAAATGGAACAATCTCAATCCTTTGTCAAACAACTATACGCTCAAGTTGAAGATCAATTCCCTTTGGAGGAAAACGATGCACGGTAGTCCGACTGAAACTTACTGTGTCGACATGATATGTATGGATGAAGAGGTAAGATTTATCAACTTTTATTATACTATTATTATATTATGTATTAAGTATTAAGTATGGGTCTTCATCTCTTTAATTTTTTTTATTTAATAACTTAATTGTTATTGATATTTTGTAAGGTCAACAGATTCAGGCTAGCTGTATGCATAGGATTTTGCCAAGGCTTCAGGACCACTTCAAGACCATCACTTGCACCCAACAATTCAACCTACAACTACACCAAAAATAATCAGAAGTTAACTTTCAGTTTTTTCTCCCAGATTCAAAAAAGTCAAGATTGGAATGGGCCTAAGTATAACTTCAATTTTGTGAATTTCAAGGACGTTGTCCAAAATCGAATTAAAGTTAATACCACTGTTGGTATGTCATTTAATTCAACATGTTTTAAGCAATTTGTGATATTTCTTTTTGTTTTATTATTATTCATAATTGACACCTATTTTTTATTTATAGACTTTACTAGTCTAAGTTCCCGTGTGATACACGGGTGGCTACACGAAAAAATTTATACTTTAACTGTGTTAACGTAAATATTTTAATTATATATCCGTTCAAATATTAACAAAAATGATATAAAGTACAACAAATAATTGAAATACATGAATACCTTAACTCATTGAAGATCTCTTTATATACAACATTAGTTGTTTTATTTGTAGGTTTGACATGTGCTCCGTAAATATCGCACTTGCGTTAAGTCAAAAAGTATTACTCCTAAAATCAATGTTTAAGAAAAAAAAATAAAATAAAAAAGCTAAAGATATTGAATATAAAATGCCAGCACACAACCAAATATATTTGAGCAAATTCTAATAGTCTAAGAGGGTGTTTGGGGTTGAGTTTTGAAGAAGATTTTTAGATTATTGAGTTCTGAAATCGTAAATAATCATTAAGTGGTTTGTAGACTATTAGTAAATATTCTTGTTTGTATAATCATCTGCAATTCCTTAACTTCTAACTTTTCTACTTTTGTTAATAGGTTTGGACTATCTTAATAAAGCATATAAATTAGACTAAAATCTCGTTGCTAATTCTTTATGCTTAATAAAGCATGTAATCAACTCATTTGGAAGACCTTAAAACCATGTACCGTACAAAACCATAAAGCTAGTTAATCTTTTCAAGCATTCCCATAGTTTCTGAATTTGTATTAAACTGCATATATGGCTTTTGAGATTGGGGTAATGTTCGTTTGGAGTTTACCTCAATTTCTGACTTTGCAGATCTTGTTGAAGTTGACCAATTCTAATTTTGAGTCTGGCTTGAGTCGCATAAGTATGGTATTCTTGGGCTGCTTCTGTTATGTCAAACTCTAACCCTACACATGGTTGGATTCTAGACTTTCCATTTTCTCTTTGTACATTTGTTTCAAAAATTAGTAGACCTGGCTTTGCTTGTATGGTCATGGTGTTGTCTATATCTTGGCTACTCACATGACTCATGCCTTAGATGTAGTCTCTCTCACTACAATCACCACAAATTCACCAGATTAACACAACATTGTCTTAATACCATACAAACTAAAACAAACACTTCATTTACCACTAACCTCAATTCAAAAAAGATCTGCAACTAACTAAAATCAGTCAAATTACCTCAAAGGCCTAAACCGAATCGTAACAGAAAGGCTTACACCTCCTCTGGATCTCGGAACATCATCAGTCGGCTCATCAATCATCTCATCAGCAGACGGATAACGTACAGGCCAAAGCGCTCCGTAACCGCCTCGAGAATACATCGAATAGGACGTAGTGAGGTTAAAATTATCAGGATCTGGAACCGTGACCATTTCCGGAGCCTCCGTAAAATGTCGATGCGGATGTGGACGATTGAGGTACGAGCTGCTTGAACGAAGAAGACGATGAAGTTTTATACAGTTTCAACACACATCCAAACACACCCATACATAGTTTTGCAATTCTAATAATACTTAGGCTTTTCACCTACAATAGTTTTGGTACATTTTCATTAACTAATCAAAGCAGGCACAATTAGGGAAAACTGAAGAAGAAAGTTAAAAAAACAACATACAACACTATCAATCTGCGTTCCGTAGAAAATCGGTATGCCGAGTCCAACCGCAACGCTCACCACTCCAACCGCAACAGCTACCACCTGTCGCCACCAACGATTAATTACTCAAAATCATATCATTTTGCTATAAATAATAGAATTTAAAAATTCACCACTACCTTTTTCCTTGTGAGCCGACCTTGCGAATAGTGTAGTCAACCTTGCGAAAAGACATGAAGCTTAATAATTATTTATTATTAAATATTAATGATTAATCCATAGGGCAAACTTTTGAGCTAAACTTGTTACAAAATACAAAACAAATTATCAAAAAATGGATAAAGAGACGGAAAGTGTGTCTAATATTCAAATTGGTACTAACTATTACCACAAAAATCAGCACTGATACCCCATAGTGTCAACTATCGAAAACCCAACAAGTGAGTATCGATACCAATACCGATGTTATGTCGGTACCGGTTCAATAGAGTATCGGCATCGGTACAGGACTGCTAATCGGTGAAAATGCTCATCCTTTAGCTACCAAGAGCAAAAGTAGTTATAAAAATACTCTTTTTACGCAATGGGTCAACTTATATTTTATTATAAATGGTCGAACACATGAAATACTCTTGTAACAAATAACTTTGGTGATGCATAACTAATAAGGAAGATCACATCATCATATGAGTTTTTGTTAGAAAATCAACCATTATTGACCTTAAAGTTTTAGACGAATTAAAAAAATACCTTGATAAGTGTAGTTGCAGATTGCCCTTCTCCAGCAGTAGCACCAAAAAGGACAACGTTACCCATGGCCATTATATCGCCACCACCTCCACATCCCAACCACCACCACAATCGGCACTACTACTGTCATTACCGCCGCCTTCACTACCAGAATGGGATTTGTTTAAACTGGGCAGTTTTTGTGCCAAACAAAAACAAAGGGATCCAGTTAGATACAAAACATGAACACACTGTGCACAAGTAAAGTTATCTATCAATATATTATTTAGTATACAAAGTACCCCTAAAAACAACAATACAATAAAACTAAGTAAAATAGTTCATATCTATCACCAACATGTATTAAAATTGGAAAAGAAAATTGAAGGCAACGCTGGTAGAATAAAGGACCAGTACATGCTAAAATGTTTGAATAGTGCACCTGATGTATTCATACAGGACTTTCAACCGACTAACTCAACCAGATGGCAATGCATGTACCACGTTGTTACATTTGATGGCAAGAGTCGGTGCATCCCCTGCAACATATCAATAGCTATGTTATTACATTTGTCAATCCAGTTTTATATTTCATAAAAAACTTAAAAGCATTTTTCTTCTCAAAAGATGTTGACCCATTAGCTTATGAACATGTCAATTATGGTTAATCAGTAACACGTCAAATGGTCAAGCATGTAAACTCAATTCAAAATAAAGAAAACTGTAATGAAAATTTCCCTTAGGGTATTTATAGAAGGGTATTACTAAAATAGATATACGTCATATAGTCAAGCAATATTGTTAAACTATTCCCTAACTTCAAAGTTGCAAATTTCACATTATGCATATAGAATTGTTTAAAGTGAAATAAAAACCAACCTGATCACAGACGGGCCAAGTGTCGCTTCTTTCCATCCATTCAAGAATGCATGACAAATGAAAATGATGCTCGCATTTGGTTATTATTTTTGGATTTTCTTCATCGTATTCTGCACAATAGAAAAAACTTCAGCTCTCCCTTGAAGATTTGCATCGTATGGCATAGTTGCTCAGTGGCGAAGTTTGAGATTTCCGATCGGAGGGTCGAAACGTATATACCAAAAATTTCTATAAAATCGGGGGGTAAAAAACGTATATACCCAAAATTTTCTATACAAAAACTACATGCTCTCCACTATTGATGCCTACATATTCTAGCAGATTACAGCCCAAAAATGCCTACAACAATAATGTCTATATATTTTTAGGGTTAATACCATAAAAACTGATGTCCGTCGTGTGTCACTGGATCTGAAATACAAAAAATAAGTAACTGTAAATAACCAAAACTCGCTCTTAGCACGAACTTCAAAGGTGGCCCAAAGTTTCATACAATAAATCTTCGGTTGCTTACCTGACTCCGTAGGTACACCTCTACCAACAACCTGAAACTGATGGAACTGCACCAAATACACCAGGAACACAACTAACATTTATCATTTTAGAAAAAAAATAACCCTAACTTAAATAACCAATTTGGAAAAATAAAAATATCCTATATTACTCGACCGATAAACCACAAATACATTAAATTTTCATAGAAGAATTTAAAGAAGTGATCAAAGCATACGAACCTCATAGCTCTTTTTCCGGCGCGAACTCTCGATTTGTCTTCAACGGCGACATAGGTGTGCTTGAGGTGCTAACGAAGTACTTTAGGGAATAAAGATTAGTATATAAATGGATACATACGTCAATATAATACATCACGAATGCCAGTTCATGAACATCTTGGAAAATAATTGTTAACTAAGAAACGCATTTATTAGTGGGTTTACCGCGACATACAATGGGCAGGAAGAGTGGGGATTGAACAGGCCAATTACACAAACCGGGCCCATTAGATCTTTCTGTGGCAGTTAAGTTTTAAAGATGATCATCTTCAGGGATGAATTCATGTTCTCTCTCTCTTCATTTTCATCAAGATTTTGGTGCACGTGTGGATACAGTCCAGGCCTTGACCACTATTTTCATCAAACTGTGATTCTCATGGTGAGGCCTGAGCTAATTCAATAACCAAATACTGATTTAGTGTTCCTAAAAAGTTCATTACTCGAACTGCATACATCAATGCGTTTGGGGAATCCGACATTTGCAGCAAAGGTGAATCAAATTTATACGTTTGAGTGAATTTTTACCACAGAAAAAAAAAACAAACCTGAGTCATATTGATGGCCTAATCGAGCAGCTAAAGCAAACCTCAGTCAGTCATACTGCTAGGCGATGTAGCTAAAGCAAATGTAAGACCAGCCAAATATGCTTGGATACCTGAGAAATTAGGGATATGTTTGGTTGTCAGATTGCATCTCACAAACATGAGAGAAATAAAAATTGATAAACAATGGAAGATTATGGAATTTAATTTTAATTACTTAAAGGAAAGTTAGCAGCAGCAGCACGTGGATCAAAGTTGTCAAAGAACTAAAAAATAGGGTAAATTACAATACGATGCAACTCTTATAAATATTAACTTAAGCAAGATAACATTTTTAAGTATCATAAAAGGCAAAATACCCACAACATCCCACATTTGTCTAAAAAGAATTAGTTCCTCGTTTTGACCCATTACTCAGCCCACCCCTAATAAGGTATTATCATGAAAGAACCAAAAACTCCATGAGGCAACTTAATTCCATACCCGAAAACAACGTTCTAATCGTCGATTTGCTTCATAACGACTCATTGTTAAATAAACACGAATCTCATTCCTTCTGTTTACATGCATAGGTGGGTTCAAAAGAAAGACCTGCAAACAAAGGTAAGATCTTTGCCAAATAGTAAAATAGTAACATTAATGCAAAAATAAATTATATGTGTGCATACAGAAGCTTGCAGAGGGAAACACATATTATAATATCCATTATGTAAATTGCTAGACTATATCATCACGTAGGCTATGGGCCATAAAAGTTTAGCTCAGAGGTTATTCTACGTTCCACAACGAAAGTATTTACTTTATTTTTATATAAATATTATCAAAGTACCAAATATATCTCATGTGAAACAGATTGTTTAGTGAAGACATTTTGGAACAAATTTTAAATGAACTTAAAAGTTGTGCCTAAATTCTAAACAATGGAAAGGTCTCAATAGGACGCACATGTGAGCAAAACACTTGGTCCTATATTCCATCGTCCGTGCCCCATATTTTGACTTTCCCGAATTTTAAAGTGGTTTTCTTTCTTGTTAAGATATATTAACTTTTGTGTAAAATGTGATTATCTATCAATTAGTAGAACATCTATATTGTGCTTCCTTCCTCTGTCACATTCAATGGATAAAATATTAGTACAAAGTCAACAAAAATAAAAATAAAATTACCATTAGTATAGTCATGAGATAATGTCTTCTCCTCCCACTTCTTCAAGTCACGGGCAGGCTGCAAATTAAACAGTAGCACCAAAATCATTATTAATTCGTAGAACATCCACTTTTACCTTACATTTAATTTTCTTGTTGGGGAGTGGGAACTATGTATATGGCCCATATGCAAAATTGACATCATCATCAAATTCATATATTTTAAAGGCTGGGACCATCAACAATACTATCAAGCGGATCTAGCACACACTTGTGACATAAGAAAGTCAACTTTAAGAATGGAAGTCACTGGCTATGAAGACAACAACAATAGTGGATTTAGATTTTGGTTTTGTTTGGCCAAGGTTCCTCATTGAGTTGTTCCGCAAACATCGGCAACATGCCCCAAACATTCGGTTGTTCCGCGCCCGCAAAGCTTGTCCTATCAACGCTCACTGAAATGGACCAAAATCCACAAAAAAAAATCACTAAATCAAATAAAAATGACAAAATACACCCATTTTTTATTCGGTTCACAATTAAAAGAAAAAATTTGAGGTAATTTTAGGTGTAGGGTTGAGAAATAATGTGAATGAAACCTGAAAAAGGACGACGTGAATGGTGGAAACAATGTCGTTGGCTTTAGATGAAGCCATTGCTGAGAGAATTGGGGTTTGATTTGAAATGCTCAGAACCCTCCTTGGCCTTACGAGAAGCCATCCTAGTTCTGAAAATTTATGATGTGAAATCCCAAAAAGATTATTGACAATATTTTAAAATAAACATATCAATGTGTACATTAAAAACATACATTTATGCACCTAACCTGTTGATTAGTTGCAAGTGGCTCGGTTAGTGCTCTTGCCTCGAGCTCCATATCATCAAGACGTGTCATTTATTGCGTTTTCACCTTATTAAGGATTCTGCTAGTGCCTGATCAAAAACCAAGAATATACAATTTGGTTTAATATAGTAAATATTCATTATTTCCTGTTATTAATCTTATATATGTTAAGAAAAACACCACCTTTAGTTGCTCTGCACTCCAAGTTTTCTTTAAGTGGTCACAACACATCCCACCAAATCAAATTAACTCGCTAAGAAACTATCTTGTACTACTTTGCACAATACCTGATAACTCGATGAGAAACTATCTTGTACCTACATCGTGGCAAAAAATAATAGCATGTACCACCTTCGCTTTCTTCTTCGACATTACATAAATGCAAAAACCATTTATGAAATTCATATCGGTTAGATTAATAAAGAAAATAAAGAAAATCCAATGTAAAACATAAATCTTATTTAACTTCTAAAACGTGATCGCATAACTCTCAATCATCCAATAAAAAGCTAATTAGCATAAAACCCATGATTCACAATTTTAATAAACTTCACAAACCATTTATGAAATTCATATCAGTCAGATTAATAAAGAAAATCCAATGAAAAACATAAATCTTTTTCAACATAATGAAGGCCGAGTAATACATTAAAAAAAACTTGATTCGAAGCAACAGCATAATAGAATAACGCCTTTCATTAGTCAATCTCAGGCCAACATCTATTCTAAAAGTCTAAAAGACCATATTTCCAAGCAAACAAACAATTTTCACATATAGATATGATCATCTTCCAAAACTTCTCACACAACCACATTAAAAACAAAAAAAAAAATTAGTCTTTTTCCTAAAGGCTTTAACTTTTAATTCCAAACAATGACAAAATCAAACACTGGTAACATCCAATAGATCATTGATTAAACAAAAAATTAAACATTAAACAAATCTAAAGATATTTACAGTACATGCGTTGCAAAAGATAGGAGGATCTTTTTGGAGATCCTTGAGTTCTTTCAAGATCCGTTTTAAAGCCATCATTGAAACACCACAACAAATTCATCTGAACTATTTAATCGTATCCTTGATTATTGCTTTAAGATGATGGTAGTAAACCTCTTTTTACAGGAAAAACAACCCAAATCAGCTTCAAAAACCCTTCATAGATCAGACAATGACTCCTTTCTACTACAAATCGGCCTTTGAAAGTGACTTTGGATTGTAATTTCTAACAAAAAAGGATTAAATACATTTAAAAAAAAACTTAGGGTTTATAATAACATCAAAAAACAAACAAATCTATATTGAAATTAGAACAATGAAGTCCTTAAAACCCATATTCAAAAACAATTAACGGACTAATCATAAACAACCACATAAGAATTGATACAAAAAATTAGTGTTTCTTTATATCATCTAGAAAATCGCAAACAGAGATGGAATCCACTTACCGATGCTTCAATTTCGAAGGGTGATGAAGAGAAAACAAAACAGGTGAATGCAATTATCCTTAAATCCTCCAATTGAATGTTGTAAAATGTATATACGCAGTAATTTTGGAAACGTATCCATAGTTTCATAAAGATCTTCAAGTAATTGATTATTTATTCAACTTTCCATATAAAACCATGAGCGTTTCATAATCGATTAAAGGGAACTGAAAGGCGCGTATATGAATTGAAGAACAAAGGAGGAGAATTGAGAGAATCCTAAATTGCCGCTCAAATAAGAATTATCAGCCTCAATAGCATTGCCACATCAGCAGTGACATGGCAAAGTTATTTTGCTTTAGTATAATAGATAGATAGGATATGTTGAGGTTTGTTTCAATCTAGAGGACACCACTAAAAAGGATGGTACGAAAGGGAAGAGATTGAATGTTAAGCTTAAAGATCTGGAGTGAGTTCTTTGCTTAATCATTTATTATTTCGATATATTGTATAAATGATATGTATTTTACGTATACTTTCATTTGCTCCATATTTAGGAACCAGCATTATTGGTACACTGTGGGATGATTTTGCAATTCGGATGCATGCCTACTTTAACGCTGAAAATCGAGAGAAGTATGCCGTGATGGTTGTTCACTTCGGTGTTGTGAATCTTTACAAAGGTACATTTTTTAATTACCTATGTGATATTATTTTTTGATATAACACTGTCATATGATTCATTTCATTGTTTACCAAAAAAAACTAATAATATATGTTGATTGGTTTTTTTTATTAATATAGGAAAACGTGGTTTGTCAACCTCATTTGACATTAGTAGAATTTTCATCGACACTGACATTATTCTAAAATTATTTTAGTTATTTTGAAATAACATTACTATTATTTATTGCATACTTTACATTTATTATTAGTTACAAATTATCCTTACATAATTGCGAACTAATTCATACATATACGTATTTAAAATAATGTAGTTTAATTGAGAATTTTTTTCATCACCATTGTAACATCCGCCAATTTTAGCGCTGTAGGTTGTAACGCCCCTCCCGTATATACGGGTATTGTTAGGTTTAATCTATTAACTCTATTACCACCCTTTCGAGGGTTAGGCTATGTTAATTGCGTAACTATGGTTTGGACATGTGGATTTCATCGTTACGAGTACAACAGTTAATTAATATCAGTTGTTCACATGGAATAGATTTGATAAACTATTAACTCTATTATGCTATATCAAACCTGTATACTCGCCAGCAATTATTTGTTGATTGTATTTTAAATGCATACCGCAGGTTGAGGATCCAAGAAAAACAAGAAAAGACTAGGATGGCTTAGAAACCCATCAACTATTTAAATTTCCAAATCTATGTTATGTATTTGAACTTTTCTATATATTGTATGAAACTTATGAATTTCAATGAAATAAACTTTAATTATTGTCACAACTAGTGTTATGATGTCTTTGAACAGTTTGTACGTCTCATCTCGATGTTTCCGCCATCGGTTGGGGTGTGACAGATTGGTATCAGAGCCATAACTATAGGGAATTAGGATTGCCTTGCTTTACCTAGTCTATAGTTTAAGAGCTTTCTCATTTACTTGCTGTTAAAGACATTATCCTTTGCTTTCTTCTTTGCTTCTCTCTATTCTTTTGGACTTCTAATATACAAGCCTTTCCTAAGGCTAACACAATACACACTTGGAAGCTTTGAAGACACTCTTATAACACAATCGAAATGATTCATCAAGATAGGGGTGATTCCCACACTTGGTGATGATTTTCACTCAGCTATACTTTGATTTTGCACGAAATCTACCCTCAAGTTAGGAGTGATATCCAAATCTTGATGGGAGTTTTCCATTTCCTAATCTAGTGGACCCTCATCTTTGGATGGGTACTAACCACGTTAGGGTACGATGTTATCAAGTTAGAGGTGAAACTCGCATCTTGTTAACTAGTCCCATTCCTTGATTTTCGATCTCGCCAAAGTTTCGATTTACCCAATCGATTAAGGACGTGTAGTAACTGGAAGGACAAACATCGTTAGTCGCTCCTCGATGAGAATGTTTGTCTATTAGGCCAAAGCACGTTTCCTTAATTCGAAAAGGACTTCGATTCACTCTGGAATAGTCTATGTTACGTTCCGTGACACTCCATATTTATTGATAAAATCTCTTTTTATGCTATCTCAATTATCATGTGATTTATATTTGAGCGTTATCTTCAATTCAAATTTGGGAACACGAAGCACGTTATTATCGCAATCCAAAACAATTAATAACTACTCTCTTTCGTGAACAAACTAAATTTATATTGCTTTCATTATTCTATGTGAAACATCATTCTATGTGTAATACTATGTTAAACTATGTGAAACTATTTGGTGATCCATGTGAGAAACTATGTGCTATGTGATGCATACATGAAGTCAATTTTCCTAAACAAAAACATTATGATTAAAAGTCTCATCCATTTCTTGTTTTGAATTTCTAGATGTCATCATCTCGTCAGTACTCTCACTCTCCCAGAAAATCCAAGTTCCTTTTTATCAGATGTACACTTTATTATCTTCGATCTTTTATGATGAAACTCTTCCTTGTCAATTTTGAACCATTTTTAGGATTTCACTTTTGCGCATACATCATACGATTACACATCATTAGCATGCATAATTTCACTTAATTTTAATTACACTTTCGTAACAACGAGTGAAGACATATCATCGAGATAGGAGTGATTTCCTTACCTTGACGATTAACTTCGCTTCTTTTCTCATCTTACAACGACCTCACCAACGGATTTGGGGTGATTCCCTTACCTAGGTGATCGTTACCAATACTTTCTTTAATAGATTATATTGCGTAAACACGATCATGTTTATACCTAAATCATTTATCATGTATTTCAAAATGCTTCATTTATTTAGACGTATCTCCTATTCTATAATCTATTTTCACATCGCTCGCATACACAAAAATTTTCAATGTTACCAAAAACGCGTATTCCTCGATTTCAAAAAATTTCACAAAATACTACTGTCACCCTAATCAGTTTAATAAATCTATTGCCCACAAAATTTCGTATTCCACGTAATTACTAAAACGCACTCATCTCGCATCACTATACTAAAGAATTCTAAATTTCCAATTGAGAATCAAACCAACTTTTCATACAGAATATTACAAATATTATCCGATCAGTTATCAAAACTCTTTTCAAGATCAACAAAAACATTTTATTAAGGACACCTTTCACGATCACCAGGTTCATATACCAAAATTCCTTTTCCTAAGGTTAAACCTTTTCACTAGAATCTGTAAACTTCGAAGTTAGTAATATAAAAAAAAAAAAAAAAAAAAAAAAACTTCTTAAAACGATGCAAACTTTTTAATTCGAAGAACTTTTCAAAACCTCGCTTGATACGTTAATTAAATTCAAAACACGTGGGCAAGGAAACTTTATAAGGACGACAAATTTTCAGCTATGAAATTTTTTTTTTTTAAAACCATAATAGCACTTCCCTTCTTTTACAAAGTATCCTTTCGCATAATCAAAAGATGTTTTCCTTTATATTCTCTTTACAATTCACAAACTAGATTCTACATTCCTGACAACTCAATCTAATTTAACTTCACGTTTCGCACAGACAACTATATATGTATATCATTTTACACGTTTTAGTCAATATCTCACAACAATCTTACGCGTGTCACTCGTTCTTTTTTCCTTTCATATTCAAAACTTTAAACCTTTTATGCGCATAAACTCATGTATTTTAATTTTATATTATAAACAAAATCATTAATCCCTACGTCCATACTTATACATTTTATGCTTTCACTTATGTTCACACTTACGCATTTATGTTATACTCACGATTCAAAACTCATACGTTTTACGTTTATACACACACTCACAATTATACATTTACGTGATACTTAAATTCATATTCATACACCTTCGTTTTACTTATAATCATATACACATTCATACGTATGCAATTTGCGTATACGCTTATACCGCTATGTTTATACTTGTATTTATATTCAGACACATTCTCACGTCTGTTATGATCCTCGTATTTATATACTCATAACTACCACGACACGTTTCGTGTCTATACTTTGACTCATATTTACACACGTACTCCCCACAATACGTTCGTATGCTTACACTTGTACTCATATTTATACTCATAATCGCAACAACATACTTGTACTTGTACTTATACGATCACGTTTACACTCATATATATATATATATATATATACTCATACATTCCATTCGTACTTAAACATTCATGTTTTACACATAATTTTCACATTTACAACCATACTCATGCATCTTATGTTTATACTCATATTTATACTCGTATTCACACTCGTACTTTTGTTGTACTCTCATTTATACGAATTTTGTCCATACTCACGTCATTCGTTTGTGCTCAAATTGTGCTCACATTTATGCTCATTTTAATACACGTTATGCTTATACTTTCGCTCACACTCCTGGCATGCGTTTTATGTTTATGCTCACGTGCGTGTTCAAATTTAAACTTATACTATGCTCATGCTTTTTACTCAAAATTTATACATTCGCACATGTACACGGGCGAAACCCGAAGGATTCGTTTACGTTAGTCTTATACTATTTGGAACGCGAACATGCTTACATGTTACATTTTTATACGCACACAATCTTATTTTCAAAATTTATGTATACCTTGATTCATACGCAAATTAGTACAAGCTATGCGGATCATGCGACGATTGGTATAATCGCGGGTGCACACGGGATTATAGTAATAAGCGCATGAGAACCATAGAGTGTACTACTGTGTATGGTAAGACATGGAACGTAACATGACACGAATAACGAAACGGACGTAACATGGTCAAAACATGGTGGATACACCGCTGGTACATCCTATATATAAGTGTTTTCACCACGTTACCAAACTTTCGTGAAACGTGCCATGAGAAATTCAGTGTTTTGCACACCTTTTTGGACCTAATGCAAACTTTAAACAACTTACAAACGCATTATGTCCGATTATCCAAGACGAAACTCCATTCTTACTACGCAACTTTTGTATATCCAATACTTATGCCATTCTTATACTTGCATCCACTTAGAGTCAATCGTTCACTTCCATACTCCCACTATTCTCTATTATTCCATGCCTTTGATATGACTCCCATTCACAATCAAGTTTCATCTATTCCCTCTGTGGAATCCTTGGATGCCATCTTTTCAACAGTCTTCCTCTTAGATTTCGAGGACGAAATCTCCTAAAGTAGGGGAGACTGTAACATTTCGTATTTTCAAACTTTCCATTTTTGGAAAGTCTACTTGTACTTTCTACTTTTGTAAGTTGTACCTTTGTTGTACTTGATTCAAATTCCAAAATTGTACTCGAGACTTGAAATCATAATGAAATTGCATGATTTTATCCATATTTTGTGTTTGAATACTATGAATCATTGAAACTATGAAACTATGTTAAACACGTTGAAACTATGTTAAACACGTTGAAACTATGTTAAACACGTTGAAACTATGTTAAACACGTAAAAACAGAGGAATTCCATCTTAATTTCGACTCTTTAATTCATCGTTGCCAAGAGATTACCCTAAACTGTACAAAAATTGGGAATTTATACGCTAATTCGGTAAAAATATTGAAATTTGGGTTAAAATGGTTATTTTATTATTTTATTATTATAAAATAACAATTTAAATTAAATAAATAATTATTTTCTAAATTTTATTGGTTTTAAACAATTCCGGTAACGAATCTGACCCCGTTAGTGAAAACCCGGTTAAATAACCTAACTTGGTTAGTTTCTACTAAAGGGCAGCACTAACTGAGTTGGAAAACTCAGTTAAGTGGCTAACTCAGTTAGTTATAACTAACTGTATTAAAAAAGGGATTAAATCCCAAGAACATGCGTGACCGGGATTCGAACCCGCGACCACAACGACTCAAACACACGTGCATAACCAACTGGACTACCACTCAACATGTTAACAATTTGAATCTGATTTGTATTTATACACGCATTAACTGCGAATTAAATTCAAATAACTAACCGCCAACTGTTCGTATCGTCTTCTCCGACCTCTCATTTGTTTACCGGAAACGGTTGACCGTCCGTTATCCGTAACCGACGTCTGCATTTCTATTTAAGTCGATCAACCCTTTATTTTTTTTCGTTCCTTCACACACCGATCAAAACCGAACCGAATCCGTTCGTCTTCGCCGGAATCCTACTTCTACGCCGTCGACCCCGCACCGCCATTGCCGTCGCCGGGAACCGCCTTCGTCGCGTCCGACCGTTCGTCGTCGTCGTTCCGAACCGGTAAACTTCTTTTGATTTCGTTTAATTTCGGTTTCGGTTATTATTATTATTATTATTATTATTATTATTATTATTATTATATAATTCAGTATTATAAGATATAAATACATAAAATCAGGTTTATATATTATAAATATTAATATATAATACTGAAAATTTTTATAAAAAAAATCAAATATATCTATTTAGAAAACAAATATACTAATATAATTACTACTAAACATATATAATTATTTTAAATCTGAAATATTTATTTAAAATCAGAAATTTAATAAAACAGATTTATTTATTAAAATAATCAGATTTATAATTATTATCTATTTATTAAAACATATTTATTATTTCGGAATTTTATTTAAATATTTCAGTTTTATAAAATCAGATTTATTAAAAATCAGTTTTTATTTATTTATTTATTTCAGAATTTATTTCTGAAATTTAATAAAATCAGATTTTATTTATTTATTTATTTCAGAATTTATTTCTGAAATTTAATAAAATAAGATTTTATTTATTTATTTATTTCAGGATTTATTTCTGAAATTTAATAAAATCAGACTTTATTTATTTATTTATTTCGGAATTTATTTCTGAAATTTAATAAAATCAGATTTTATCTATTTATCTATTTCAGAATTTACAAATCAGAATTATTATTTAATAATATTTAGAAATCATATTTTTGTATATTTTTTTTATCAGAATTTTATTTCAGAATTATAGTTTAAAATCAGGTTATTTATTTATTTTCAGAATCTATAAATCAGAATTATTTATGTATTTCAGAATTATTATCATAAAAATCAGATATATTGTTTTTATTAATTCAGAATATTTATTTTAAATGTTGTTTAAATTATAAATTAATTCTGAATTACTATTTAATTATTATTTGATCATATTTATTAATTTCAGGATTTATATTCTTTAAATCAGAATTATTGTTTATTTAATAAAAATCTAGAAATTTTATTTATTTTATTTTCAGATTTATTTATTTGTTTTATAAACTAGAAACTTTATAAATAAGTTATTTGTTTATAAGATTATTAACTAATGTTGTGGTAATTATTTTAGATTGTTAAAATAATTATTTATCTATTTAAATTCCTATTTATTTTATTGTTCCAACACTTTAGGAATTTTGTATTATTTATGTCTTATTATCTAAATTATTCTATAAATTCCCAAATAATTAATCAAATCCTCAAATTAATAGGGTAATTCTCTTGTGCACGATCTTCTTGGAAAATCCCTGATTCTATTATCTTTTTCCAATATACGCAACGCAACCTAAGGTGAGTATACTTGACCCATTTTCTTTTTACACGTTTGGGTGTAGTATGCATTTCCTTATCAAAAACACAATGATAAACACTTTCATTGCACAATCTATCCATTTAAACATGAACATTTTCTTATGCAATGCACAAAATAATACATTATATATGAATACTTTGATACATCTTGATGCTTGTTAATACTCATATTCCCAAAAAAAAAAAAAAAAAAAAAAAAAAAAAAAAAAAAAAAAGGAAACTTATCATCAAGATAGGGGTGATTCCCAAACCTTGATGATTAGCTCCACTCACTTTCTAACTTCACCAACGAGCTAGAGGTGATTCTCTTACCTCGGAGGTAGTTACCAACTTTTATTCGTTCTCAATGAAATTTTATGATTGAACGTTCCTTTTCAAAAATTTTAGAATTTATTTCACGTGCATGCTAATACGATATACTGGATTCGTGTTCCTTGGGTTAAACTTTATGTGATAAACTTGTCATTAACTTCGTAAGAAGCCACACCTTAACATACTCGATGGGTTGACCTGTGTATTCACATGCCAGGGATACGTTAATCTTGTTAACTAAGTATGGCATGTGGATTGTTCTAAATTTTTATGAAATACGTTAATCTTAGATTTCGAGGACGAAATCTCCTAAAGTAGGGGAGACTGTAACATCCGCCAATTTTAGCGCTGTAGGTTGTAACGCCCCTCCCGTATATACGGGTATTGTTAGGTTTAATCTATTAACTCTATTACCACCCTTTCGAGGGTTAGGCTATGTTAATTGCGTAACTATGGTTTGGACATGTGGATTTCATCGTTACGAGTACAACAGTTAATTAATATCAGTTGTTCACATGGAATAGATTTGATAAACTATTAACTCTATTATGCTATATCAAACCTGTATACTCGCCAGCAATTATTTGTTGATTGTATTTTAAATGCATACCGCAGGTTGAGGATCCAAGAAAAACAAGAAAAGACTAGGATGGCTTAGAAACCCATCAACTATTTAAATTTCCAAATCTATGTTATGTATTTGAACTTTTCTATATATTGTATGAAACTTATGAATTTCAATGAAATAAACTTTAATTATTGTCACAACTAGTGTTATGATGTCTTTGAACAGTTTGTACGTCTCATCTCGATGTTTCCGCCATCGGTTGGGGTGTGACAACCATCGTATTTGATATCATCAGTGGAGGATGAATTCATGAATAACAGTGATTTTATGCTCACCGTCTATCTTGATAACATATCTGAGGTACAAATACATTCTTACATCATCATATTTAATATTTATTTTAGTAACAATTTTTGTTTAATAATTTGTTTTTCTGCATTTATTTTGTTTAAATAGCCGAAGAAGGTTATGTTGGTTGGTACAGTTACCGCAATTTGTTCCGACAAGATCTGGTACTACAATGCCTGCAACCATTGTAAATCTGGTGTCGAAGAAACGTTTGTTACCGCTGAAAAAGAAGATGGTTCTGTTGATGTTGAACACAAGACGGCATTAATTTGTACCAACAAAGACTGTCAAGGAGTTGATATTTTCTCCATACCTGGTTTGAAACTTCATCTATTATATATATATATATATATATATATATATATATATATATATATATATGTATATATATATAGGATAAGGATCATTACAGAACACTAACTATTGCGAGAACAAAAAGAACAACTCTAGAACACTAAATTTTGAGATTTAAGTTTCATGTTTTTAAAATTTTATGTTTCTTACATTCATATGTGTATTATATATACATAAAAAGCCATATTTTTTTACCTACACGTAGCTTACATACATGTTGGTAATTTAACCTACTCATAACCTACATATGTGTAGGTTATACAAAAAGTGAAAATTTTCCATATTTTGTTTTGAATTCTAGTGTAAGAAACAATAAATCTTACATTTGCAACATTTTCATTTACTTTTTAGGTTTTTAGGATTGAAAAAATAGGTGATTCATTGTGTTCTGCGTGTTCTTGCAATATTTTGTGTTCTGTATAGAACCTTCCCCTATATATATATATATATATATAGTGTGAGGTTCATTGGGGAACACTAAAAAAGTGGGGAACAGTGGGGAACCGACTCAAACGAACTCCGATTAGACTCATTCCAGCGGCGTTGGAACCGTCTCGTCGAACCCTAACTAGGATCTCTTAACCCTAAACTCTAAATCATAACCCCTAAACCCTAAATATATTAGGGTTTGGCTTTTAGGGTTTAGCTTTAGGGTTTAGCCTTAGGGTTTAGCTTTAGGGTTTAGAGTTTAGCTTTAGGGTTTAGGGTTTAGCTTTAGGGTTTAGCTTTAGGTTTAGCCTTTAGGGTTTAGCTTTTAGGGTTTATAGTTTAGATTTTACATTTTATCTTAGGTTTTAGCCTTATTTTTTAGCTTTAGGGTTTAGAGTTTAGGAGTTAGGATTTAGGGTTAAGAGATCTTAGTTAGTGTTCGACGAGCCGGTTCCAACGCCGCTGGAATGAATCCAATCGGAGTTCGTTTGAGCCAGTTCCCCGCTGTTACCCACTTTTTTAGTGTTCCCCAATGAACCTTCCCCTATATATATATATATATATATATATATATATATATATATATATATATATATATATATATATATATATATATATATATTATGTTGAATTGAGTAAATCAATAAATTTATAATATAAAATAATTAATTTACATTGACTTTATTAATATATACAGTTTCAAGATACCTATTCGTGTTCAAGACTCATCTGGTACTGTTACGTTGACACGGTTTGATTTCGAAGCGTACAAGATTTTCAAAAAACTGCAAAGGAATTGGTGCATGTGCAAGATGAGGTAAATTTAGACATCAAACTCGGTATTTTTAACAATTCGCTTGAATAATTTATTTTGTTTCTTTGATACTTATTAATATAGATTTGTTTTAACTTTGTAGGAGTTGGCTTCAGGCGGTATCCCCAAGTCATATCCTGATATATTTGACATCTTGATTAGCCAGAAACTTGCTTTCATCATACCTGTTTCTAAATTTAACATCAAGTATAAAGTGGAGAACTATGGATTTCATATGGCCACTTCAGATCTAGACATTATTTCTGAACAATACACCAAATTCAAAATTCATCAGGTATAAGTTTGATAATAAAACTACCTGAGATTTTTTTATAAACATATTATCGTCAAGATTCAAGTATTTATAATTATAATTTGTATTGTTTTAGGACGATCAATCTGAATCATCCAGTGTTCACCTATCCGAGATTCAGTCTGTTCCGTGTGAAGTTACAAAGGTATTTGTTTTTAAAAGTTTTTTCTTTGAATATTTCTGAATCGTACATTTCTAAGTCTTTCCTTTTTTTTAAGGATGAGGTTTCTTATACAGGAGACAATGAAACGCCGGTGTCTAATGTCATGAAAAGTAATCAGAAGTCGTCGTCTACTAGCGAAGTTAAACGCAATCTTCATGAGGTGTATGATGTAGACAACACAATGGGATGTTCTTCAACCAAACTGTAAGACCCTTAGGTTCACTTTATTATAATTCATACAATACATAATGCATTTATACTCCATTTATTATTAAAACATCGAATTAACGACATTTATATAAGTTTCAAAACTTTCAAAAGACGTTCACTAACGTTTCAAAAACATGTTGTTAAAAACACCACATACTTAACTTTCAAACCATAAAAAACATATGTACAAAAGTATGATAACACAACACTAAAGTGGTTGTGACAAAAGTCTTGATTTAGTAGCGAAAGCTTTGATTGAGTGTGTATTCGGTTCGTTCATATACTTGATCACCATCCGTCTATTACCTAAAATTACCTACAATCAAAAACACCAAAATGGTTAGTTTATGATAGTTAATACTTGATTAAACGAGTTTGTGAGGTTAAATCACACAACAACAACAAAATTCCTGCATTTTTGCTTCCTCGCGGGGCGCGACGAAGACGACCGAAGCCGTCGCGGGCCGCTACAACCCTCGCGTGACGCGACGGTTTATATGGTCTCTGTCGCATAGCGCGACGCCTTACTTTTTCCAGCGAGTGCAGGTTTAAAACCTGCATATTTCCAGCCAGAATGATTTTTACGAAATTGGACATAACTTCTTCGTTATTGATCCGAATTTGGTCACGTTTCTTCCTACGTGATCGTAATTCAATCATCTATAATATAGGATCAAAATGAAATATCTAAGTGAACAATTTTCTTATCTTTAAGCCGTCGGCATTATAAAATTTCAAGTTATTTTGACCCATTTGAGTTTTTAACATCAATTTGAACAAAGTGACTATCCATTTTACACTAATAACACAATTTGGATATTTGCTAATACTAAGGCTATAACCATGAAGTTTATATGCCCATTATGTTTATATGTATGCTAATTATTCGACCCTTTTAACTATGACTAGTTAAACAAATTTAACGCCAATCCTATATTAGGAATTTGCGAATATTTCAGTCATACTCAAACCTGAATTCATGACTTAGATTCAACGTTACCCTTTCTCGGCTAACGACTATAATTTATCTTATTTCAGAGTCGGCATCATTTTGACGTCTTTAAATTGTGCAACCTTCTCAGTTTGCATCAAGATATCCGATTTACCCGTCTAGCTTTCTTAGCGAAATCCATCGCTTATTTCACCAAAGTTTTAGTTCTTTGGTTGTTTCGACCCGTTTGGTTTTGTTAGCGAAATCCATCGCTTTGTTCTACCAAACATTTATCAATTAAGTCAAATTAACCCATTTGACTACCATAGTGAAATCCATCACTTTGTTGTCTAACATAACTTTAAACTCTTATTAAATTCGTTCGGTTTGGTCTATACGGAATCTACCGTTTTGACCTTCTTAGAATTTCATAACGATACCTTTATCATTCAATAACAATTGTCGTACATAAATAACGAAATCTACGAAGCTCATAGCCACTTACCTTTTAAAGCTTTCCTTTCAAACGGTTATCCGATCCTCCTTGATTATTGGATGATCCTCCCAAATTGCCTATAGAATTCCATTCGAACATATCGTTTAGAACTCATATTTCAACATTCAACACTCAAGGCTTCTAACTAATCAAATAAGTGATTCTTTCATATTTCTCACTTATTTCATGTTCATTCAAGCATTTTATCAAACATCTTGTTTGCACAATTAGTGTTTTTAACACTATCATATTCATAGTAATTATTTTCACCCATGTTAATTCATGATATTCTAATCAAGTGTCAATAATACCATAACAACATTTAAACTTGCATCATAACTATCAAGTAACGCTACATCATCATTATGATTCAATTGTTCTTCATCTTTTTCACAAAACCCATATAACATACCTATGATAACATTGAAATCAATAGAGTTTAACATGAATCCATCAAATTCTTGTCTAAGACTAGTTCTTAGACTTGTAGTCATCCTAATTCAGCTACAACATCAATTAATCTTTCAAGAATTTCATTCATAAGAATTCATAACAACCCAAGGTTTCACCAAAGATCAAAATTGAGCATACCTTTTGATCCTCTAAGGTTGGTGATCAAGATTTTAGCTTGAGATTGCTTCCTAATCGAATTCTTCTTTGAGAATTGAAAGGATTTGAGTAATTTAGGGTTTTGTAAGTGAGCTTGTTTCCTGCCCTGTGTTTTTGTTCGACCAGAGGGTTCTACACACACACAAGTGTGTGTTGAACTTTATCTAGTGTTTAAAAAAACACTTTCAAACAAGTCCCATTTAGTCCCTCAAGTTTTAGGATATGTAAAATGATTAACATCACTTATTTCCCCTCTTTTTATAACAGGATTTTAACTAGGTTAGTTATTCCTAGTTTTTATCTCATTATTTTATTTTTTGATATTTATATAATTATACATGTATACAAGCATATATAATTTAATATTTTAGGGGTGTTACACAAACGTTGTGTTAGTGATGAAAACCATGAAGTGCAAGATTCTGAGTCTCTCAAACTTCTCATTCCAAAGATGGAGAAGTAGCATGTGTCCTCATATTTGTGTGTTTTGGTTTGGTTTTTAAGACAATTGTTTACTATTTTCTTTTCTACATCGTTGGTTATTATGGTTTTTATGGTGTTTTGGTATGGTTTTGAATACAATAATATTTGGAATAATATGGTTTATTTTATAATATTTATTATTGTCGTTTATATTACTGTTATTCTCATCGTTATATGTGAGTAACATTATTAAAGCTAACATCATTTTTTTTACAATACTATCATGGAAGATGTTAAATTAGATTATTTTAATTTTTAGTCATATTATTTAGCATCATATAATAATTATATTTAGGAATACTTCTATGTAAATTACTATAGCTATGGTAACCCCAAGTAGTAAAGATGCTGGAAAAGTTTTCCTGTTCTTTACATTCATATTTAAACAATATTCCTATCGTCATTTAATTAATTAAAAGGTTTAGTTGATTATAATATTTAAAACCACCATGTTTTCACATTTAGGAAACATTGAAGAATCAGAAAATTTATCAATTTATGGTACGATATATAATAATTTAATAACTGTCATTGAATGTATTATATAATTCAGTATTTCTTTATTATGCAATATTTCAAGAAAAAGAAAGTATTAACAAATTATTTAATCAACAATTATACTATATTATACTAAAAAGCCTATGTTGTATCGAACATTTTTTCCAAAAACTTATATTTTAAGTTATAAATGACTTTCCTAAATATTTTACTTACCAAAATTAAAAGCTTAACATTATAATCATTATCATATTTTATTAGATATAGATTATATTTCGTACATTTTCACTCTATTTAACATTCTATTCCTTAATTAACTTTCAATCAAATTTTCAAATACATTTCTATTGCTAATTCACTTACTAAAAATAAAGTTAAACATTCTAATTTTAGAAATTTTATTAGATATAAATGATACTTTGTAAATTATTGTATTTCCTAATTAAGTCTCAATCAAATATTTTAATAATTATTGTTAATTATTATATTTCCTATAAATATTCGAAATTAATAATTAATATTTAAAAAATTTCGTATATTATTCTTTTCGTTGATTCCTTAATTAAATTTAAATAATTTAAATGATATTTCCAATACATGACTATATATTTGACAAATCTTTAATTATTTTTTCATTATTTCCTAATATACATTAATTTTAGTCTATAAATGTACCTTTAACTCATACGTATACCTCCTCACTTTCACATAACTCTTTTCCTTGATTCTTTTGTTCTTGCTACCTCAAGGTATTCATGTAAATTTTAATTTAATTGTTAATTATGCCATAAGGATTAGTATTAAATCATGTTTACTCTAATTATCCTGCTTTAGCATACTAACGTTTGTTATTGTTAAAACATAGAAGTAATAATGTCTGCCAAAGGCGATGCTATGTCAACTGATTTTATTAAAGATGCAAGTTTTACTACCAATGACACTATTTGGGAATTACTGTAGGTCAATTTCAACACTTATTAAAATTGTGTATTTAATTTACATAGATTATTGAACTTATATTTTTTGATGTAGCCAAAATCTTTTATTATACTGGCTACCATCAAGAAGGTCGACACTGGCTTTGGCTGGTACTATATGACGTGTCCTATGTGTTCACATGAGGCTTCTCATGAGGTTGAAGCATATATCGCACCCGACGACTATGATGATTTTAAGAAATACGATGTTTATGAGTGCTCAAATTACAAATCTTATGAAACTATTGTTCAACCTGTTCCTAAGTTTAAGATCAAAATAGAAGTCAAGGACAACAGTGATTCTGTTTCACTAATTTTAAATCATGAGCAGGCTACTCAGCTTTTTAATAAGACTGCAGAGGAGTTACTGAAACGAAATATACTGGTTATTGTATCATCATAATTCTTCAATTATTTGATACCTATATAAATTTGTTTTTATTATTGTTTTGTTATTATTAAGGATATGTATTATTATATATACAAGATGTTGACATTCCCACCTTTCCAAAGGAAAACAAGTCTGTCGTTGACAAGTTCTTTGCTTTTAAAATTTCTGTCACTGAGTTAAATCTGCAAGAGTTCGACGATGTTTATGCAATTACTGCCATGCCTGACGACCAATATCTTATCTCCGAAATTAAGAAGTTCAATATTGGACAGGTTTGTATAACACTTTTGTAAATAAAATTTTACTTTATAATATTTTATATATAATTTTACAATGTATACTTACTTTGATTATTTTTGTGATTTGACTTAAATTTTTTTCTTTTTTTATCTATAGGACCAAAACACCGATTACGGCAAGCGCAATATCTTTGAAGTCTATGATGTCGATAACTCTATGCCTTGCTCTTCTGCCAAGCGTATGAATTCAAATGGCAATGGCGGTGATAAGGATTATGAGTGAAGATTCAAGCGTTCGCATTTTGAATAATGAGGCTTACTTTGTTTTGAAGGATAATATTACAAACTTTTATATTAATCTATTTTATTTCTGATGTTATTTACATTATTTCTTTTAAATTAATCTGAATGCATCTTTTGTTTTTAATGTTCGTTATTGTTAAGTTTTGGATTTCACTATACTTGTTGTTTGTATAATCATACAAAAATACTTCCATTCTTTTATATGTATAACTTAAAAACTATTAATATTAGTTTTAATCTTCGTTGTTGTTAAGTTTTACCAACGTTACTTAAATTGTAAAATTTCAATTCCATTCTCATTTTTTTTGCCCCCAACCTGCTTATCGAACTCATCACCATTCTTTCCTTTCTGCTTAATCGAGCTATTTGACCAGGATTGACAATAATGTTCCGTGTTTCCGTTTTTAAACAAATCAAGAAGAACCTGGACACTATGTGAAGCCATAAACATACGCCCACCAATCATACCATTCCGAAATCCGAAAACATCGTAACATGCCGAAAACAGGAATTGGAACGATTATATAAACGAACTAAATGTATCACACACATCTTTCATTCGTAAACAACTCACTTCTCCCTTCTCCATTCTTAAGCATCTGAAATCCTTCTCTTTTCCTGGTACTCACACCATCATTTCTTTATACATATCCTGTGATTCATCACAGATCGGTCATCACCCTACAACCATTTGCAAGCCTTACCATCTCTTACCTCTATGTCTCACTCTACATCTGCACGTTGCCGAAGTTGGAGAACCTCGCCGGAGCAATTGGAACTCGCCGAAGTTCGTCGAGTTTACGTCGAAACACGTTCGCATATAAAAACAACCCACCGGAGTCCGTGGGATATACCGGAGACACCTACAGCGGCGGGGACAAAGTCGTTGCCGGGACCGTGATCACATCGACATCATTTCATTCACTGTTTCGGTATCTTCTTTTAATGCCTTCGATTCTATTTTATTTATTTATGTGAAAGAAACAATATTAAATGGATAACAAGAGCAAACAATGTCAGAATGTGTGAGTTTTGAAAAGTTTTTAAGGTTCTGTTTTGTTACTGTCGAGTTGTTTATAAAATGAAGATGATGACAATTGTTATCAATGTTCAAAAGGAATAAAAATCATGTTCCACCACAAAACTTCTGAATTTTCCTTGATTCTAAGAAAAAGTAACCCATATATATTTGAGAAATCTTTAATTATTTTTTCATTACTTCCTAATATAAATTAATTTTAGTCTATAAATGTACCTTTAACTCACATGTATACCTCCTCACTTTCACATAACTTTTTTCCTTGATTCTTTTTTTCTTGCTACCTCAAGTTATTCATTTAAATTTTAATTTAATTGTTAATTATGCCATAAGGATTAGTATTAAATCCTGTTTACTCTAATTATCTTTCTTTAGCATACTAATGTTTGTTATTGTTAAAACGTATCATGTCAAAATGTAATCCACAAGTTGTTTTATTTATAAATGTCTTATGATTTCTAATGTACTCATGTTTGATTGATTCACATCAACAAATGTTCATTCGTATACAAGATGTCAAATAGATCATATTGTTTACGTGCTTCTTTTAAATCCGATAGTCGTTTACAAGAAAATGTTAACAGTAAGTCCCCAATTTTGTAGTTCGTTTGCAGTTTTTCAGTCAATATCCCATCCATATATCCTACCTTAAACTGTATTTATACTTTTGTTTACATAGGTCCTACTCAAAGATCTCCTCTATCAGACATCTCTAATGGTTGGTTTTATTAATTCAAATTTCATTATAAGCCGCAAATATGTGTTATTTTTTCACTATATATTGTTTTCTTTCACAATTTGTGTTTTAAATCTTTCAGTTACGTCTCCTGGTGATAGGCGTAAATTACGAAAACAAATAATGCTTAGTAAGAAGTCCAACAACACAACATCATTCAGGAATGTTGGTGTTAATTTACATTGCCAACAAAATTCTTCACAACTTTCAGAAGTTATAAACATATCAAACAATTCAAACCTGTCTTCCAGCTTTATAAATGCTTCCAGTTCCTTACATCATTTGTCGTCAGGTATTTGTTTTGTTCTTTATTTCTTTCTCATCTTATAATTTTTTAAGCAATTTTGGCCTACTAATTTGTATTGTTTTATTTTCTTTAGTTTCTGATGTTGCTAACAGTAGCCATTCACTGTTACCTACAAGTGGTCGTTACTCCATACAGTCAAGCATCATTAGAACTACTAATCACTCCATGTTAAGTGGTACATCTTCCTTAACAAGGTTGTCATCTGGTAAAAGCAATCTAAAACATAAGCCACATGATAAAACTCCTATACCTATGGTCAGTTTGGATTCAGATGATGACTCTTCGGTTGTACGTATTAATCAAGATCCTTTTAAAGGAATCTCTAAAGGTTTGAAATTTTATTAAATTATTTTCAAATTGTTATTGCTTTCTTATAAAACTATTATGATCTGTAACAATACTTATTTATCAGATTATTTGGATCACGGTGACCAAGTTCTCATATGTGAGATTTGTAGTGCTAAATTGTGGACATCTGAAGGTGGTAAAGGTCGTATCACTTTGGAAAGGCTAACTTATAGTTTGTGTTGTGTTATGGTAAAGTGGAGCTCCCTGCTTTAAAAGATGCACACCCGTCTTATCAAGATTTGTTTTGTTCCACCAGTGACAAAAGCAAGTTTTTCCTAAAAAAACATTAGACGATACAATATTATGTTTTCTTTTACATCAATGCGTGGAAAGGTTGATCACAAAATCAACAAGGGTAACGCTCCATTCATTTATCGAATAAGTGGGCAAAATTACCATTGCATAGGTAGTCTTAGACCAAGTAATGGACAGCATCCTAAGTTCTCCCAGCTATACATATATGATACTGAGAATGAAATTACAAATAGGCAGACAGTATTTAGGTAAGTTAAATTTAATTATACTATTATTTTAACATTAAAGTACTAAATATAATTCTAATGTTAGTCTATTTTCTGATTTATTTCTTTTAATGTTCTCAGCGATCCAACCCAGCCGTCATCGTCTACTGATAAAGACGTTGATGTTCAAATTATTGAATATTTAAGGGATTTATTGGATTCACAAAATATGTTGGTTCAGACATATAGGAAGGTTCGAGACCATTTTCATGGATCCCCTGAAGCTAACCTTAAACTAAGATTTATTTACAAAAGAGATAAAGATGGTCGGGCCTGCAATTTACCCTCCACTTCTAAAGTTGTTGCGTTGATAGTCGGTGATGTGAATGAGTCTATAGATCATCGCGATATAGTAGTTGAAACTCAATCAGGAGTTTTACAGCGTATTAGTGAGTTGCATCCTTCCTATCTTGCACTTCAATATCCTATACTTTTACCATATGGTGATGACGGCTATAGGATTGATAATCCCCACAAAGATTTTATGTCCACAAAAAGAAAAAAAAACAAAGTGTATAATGAGGGAATTATTTGCTTATAGATTCCAAGACAGAACGTATGGGTTTTCATTAATTTTAAATGGAAGAAGATTTTACAACAATTTTTGGTTGATGCGTACACCATGATTGAAAGTGAACGACTAAACTACATACGCAGGCAACAAAAGAATCTTCGTTATGAATCGTTTGAAAATCTCAAGAAGCATAAAAGGGTGGTTCAGATTCATTATCACAGACCGGGAAGCCCGTTCTTTTACTTTCTTCATTTACCGGAGGTTCTCGGTTCATGCAGCAAAATTACCTTGATGCAATGGCTTTATGTAAGTGGTATGGCTACCCGGATTTTTTTCAAAGCTATAACCTGTAATCCGAAGTAGCCTGAAGTAAAAAAGATTTCTTAAGGATTCAACCATTAAAGTTGAAGATAGGCCTGATATATTGTGCCAATTGTTTAAGATGAAGCTCGATTCTTTAACAAAAGATCTAAAGGATTCTAAATTTTTAGGTGATATCAATGCTGGTATGTACGTATTTTTTTTGTTAAACCTTAACGTATTTATTCTAATTTTTATCACGTTTAACAGTCACCTGATATTTTTTTCCCTTTTATTTGTAGTTGTTTATACAGTTGAATTTCAAAAACGTGGTCTGACCCATGCTCACATTTGTTTATTCATGAAGGCCAATCACAAACTTCCTACCGTAGATCAGATAGACCCCTTTATATCTGCTGAGATTCCAGATAAGGATGAAGATCCTGAACTTTATTCTCTTGTGACTGATTATATGATTCATGGTCCGTGTGGAAATGCTAATTTGAACTGTCCTTGCATCGTTAACAAGAGGTGTTCAAAAAACTTTCCCAAGAGTTTTACATCACATACAACAATTGATTCAAATGGCTTTCCGATATACAGAAGAAGAGATACCGGACATACTGTTTTAAAATCCGGTTCAGATTAGACAACAGAAGTGTTGTTCCATATAACAAAATCCTTTTAAAAATATATCAAGCACGCATCAATGTCGAGTGGTGTAACCAAGCTGGTTCAGTCAAGTATTTGTTCAAGTATATTAATAAAGGCCCTGATAGGGCTACTGCTGTTGTTTATAGTGATAGTGATCAATGCCAACAAGAGAAGCCAAGAGATGAGATCAAGGAATATTATGATTGTAGGTATATATCCGCTTGTGAGGCAACTTGGAGAATATTTTCAAACGAGGTTCATTATAGGTATCCAACTGTTATGAGGCTGCCCTTTCATTTACGTGGTCAACAGAATGTTGTTTATGGTGCAGATGATGACATTGATAATGTTCTAAGTAAGCCTTCTGTTGCTTCTTCAATGTTTATGCAATGGATGAAGTTGAACGGAAACGATGCGGCTGCTCGAAAGCTGACATATGTTGAGTTACCTTCTCAGTATGTTTGGAAACTTGAGAAAAGATGCTGGAAAGTTCGTATAAAATACCAAACTATTGGAAGGATTCACTCTGTTTCTCCTGTGTTGGGCGAACCGTATGGGCGAACCGTATTTTTTAAGGATTTTACTCAACAAAGTTAAAGGGCCACGATCGTTCGAGGAGATACAAACTGTTAATGGGAAAGTGTTCCCTACTTTTAGAGATGCATGCTATGCTTTGGGACTATTAGATGATGACAATGAATACATTGAAGCCATTAAAGAAGCAAGTTTCGAAGGGCATGGTTGATATCTACGTCCTTTATTTGCTACAATGTTTATTTCAAACACCCTTTCAAGACCAGAAGTCGTATGGGAGAAGACATGAAACTACTTATCTGATGATGTTCTATACAAACGACAGAAAGAAACTAATATTTCAGATTCTTTTCCACACTTTCTATAACTAAAAAATGAATAGGATATTTAAAATTTTGTATTATTTTAAAAGGCTTTTATTCCTATTTCTTAGGTTTAGTGCTTCCTGCACATCAATTAAAGAACCTTACATTGTTGGACATAGAAAAGTATTTAATTTCAAATGGTTCCACAATACGTAGATTCTCCACTATGCCTTACCCGGACGATGATTCATTACGTAATGCTACAATGTAACACCTCGAATTTTTGTGTCCAATGATGTGTTAACACGTGTCATTTGTTTACACGTGGCATTGATATTAAATAAAGGACTAATTTTGACAAACCTTGAAAGTATGTAAATTCGAGGGTTATAAATGTCAACAAGGGTAAATATACTGTATAGTAACCCTAAATAATGCTTGAACCTTCAAACGAAAGAATCATAGATCGTACGGAAGCGAAACGCGGAAGAAAGTGAGAGATTACGAGCTACAGGGGTTAACTGTGTCAACATGTTTAATTATACCTCTGAGTGACCCTTTAACGTTCCCAAGGCTTCGTAACAGTATTATACGCTCACTAGAATATACTGTATAAATTCCGCGAAGTTCCGTCTTAAAACGAGAGAGTTATACTCAAATTCGTATGAGAAGGGTTAAAAGCGTCAGCAATGAAAGTTAAGACTTTCAGAATAATTAAATTAACTAACCGGGGACTTAATAGCGCGGGTAAATAACACGAGGTCCTTAGTCGTAATTAACCGAGGGCCAAACCGCAAGGTTACCCCTTCAAACCCGAAAGGTCAGGTAAATCATTACGAAAGATTTTGTTATTAATTACCAGGATTTCGTAATCATTTCAAAAGATTTTAAAAATCTGAAAAACAGGCCCCTCGCGACCCGCATTGCATTTGTGGTTAAGTTGAGGCAGGCCGCGAGCCTCCTCTTTTACTCGCCTGATATTTAAATCTCAGGCGGCCCGTATTAGAAACGCATGGAACTCCCATGCGGGCCGCATTAGACGCCCAGATGCAGAAAACTTGTAACTACTTGCCTTTTGGAGCCTTTGAACGACCAACAACCAATAAATGAGGCATGGGCACCCTATGCTCGACCCATATCACTTAGGGGCACCTGCCCATCATCCATGATCAAATGTAGACTGAGTTGTGGTGATCTTGAGGCCTTTTGAACATTATAAATAGCCACATTGTGAGCATATGTTCACCACACCTCAAACAACTCATCTACTGATCATTCTAAGCTCTCTAGCATTCTCTTCTGCTCTCTAAGCAAGATACCACTGCTGTAAGTCGTTCATAACCATTTTGGTCTTACATTTCTATAGTTCTAGCTTAAAAACACAACCGTCGTAACTAACGGTTGTCATTACAATAACTTGCAAATGGTCTAGTCTTATGACGGATCAAAAGTAGTTATGAGTTGGTATTTATGTGGGTAATAAACCTCTAAAAGGGTTCCCTCTGATCACCACTCTAACTATGTCAAATATCGAGTCAAACGCGCACTTAAAAAGTCAACAGAAAGTCATTTTGCCGTTTTCTACATAATCTGTAATGTATACGTTATGAAACCTGTTTAGACACTCATAAAACATGATATTAAGTATATAAACTTGTTTGCGCTCGTTTGAATCGATCATTTGCTATATTGACCCGGTTCGGAGCCGAATCTCGCAAAAGTTTGACTTTTGCTTTGACTTCAGTTCTGACCCGTTTTAGTGAGGTATAGATATGCCTTAGGACTCTCTCAGGACCAGGTCACATATTGGTATAAACCTCTGTGATCGGTTCATGAGTTATCCGAGTCTTTTGCGCATTCCCGTCATTCGCCTAAAAGTTGACCGTAACGGCCTTTTGAAATTAAAACGAGTATTCCGGATACGTGAACGGACCAGAACCTTGCCTATTAAATTATAAGCATGTCCTTAAATTTTCACGTCAATCCGAGGTCTAGAATGAGAGTTATGCTAGTTAGCGCAATTTAAATAAACTTTTGTAATAAACTGCGCAATTAGCATAACGCCCATCTAAACCAAGATTTCGTCACCAAAACTTTTACCCACTGTTATAAATTAATATTTTGGGAATTTTAAAGATTTTTAATAATTTTTACCTTGTTCATAACCTGCGGTTATGGCTACGGTTCGGTAAATACCGAATATGCCCTTTTCGGCCAAAACATGAGTTCTACAAGGTCTTTTGACCCGATTCCAGTTGCTACTGATTTTAAATAATAAATAAAGTATTTTAGACTTTATAAACTGTTCGGGAAACTCAGATTTCCTGTGGAACTCGAAAAGCCCTTTAAAAGTCTTTAAAATGACCGAAAAGCCCCTACGGGGCGTAATATTAATTAAAACTCGTTACGGGCATCACGGAAGGTATCCTACTGATACCACAACCTCTTTACGGCATATTGACTTAGGAAATAAGCGTAGGACTCTCATGGTTAACCGTTTCGCCTATTGCGCGCACGGTTCGGCTTATGAAACTAGTTTTCATAAATTAGCCGATACGAGCCAAATAATAGTATTTGAACCCCAAAATCCAGAGTGTGAACCATAAACCCATATAAAACAAGTCTCTGAACTTGTTGGGTCAAAATCACACTCCATTCTCGGTTTTCGCCTTTTCGCGCGATTAAACCGTATTCACATATCGGAACCAACCGGTCTAGGCTACGGCCATTATAAAGACTCGTTAGGATTCTAAGAGGTTAATTAAAACCTTCGTTCCAGATTAGGAGCCCAGTAAAAGCTATCGGTGACTAAATCGAATTAAGGAAATATACTTGCAAAGGTAAATACTTTAACTTATTTCCCCTATATGGGCTTGGGTTACGGTATGTTAATACCGCTTGATTGAGCATTATATTTTTCCATCGCTTAGGTGGTTAATTAAATAATATGATCGGCTCATTTAAACAGTTTTGTTTCTTAAAAGCCTTTGGGGGGGTTTAATGACCGTTGTCCCGGATATCCTTGGCATCATTTTACGAAATGGCCACGACCATCGACATCCCGGTGTAGGCGTACACCCGGTATATATTGTCGACATTAAATTAAAAGACGTAGCCGTTGGTTTTTATACTACGGTTTTACGCAATGTGGTGTGTCTATAAATCTTTAACCCGGCACGACCCGGGCTACTGAACGCATAAAAGAACATGTAAAACGTTCACAAGATTTTAATAATTTTCCCAAGTTATAAAAGAGTTTGTGCCTTGTGCATTCAAATCAATTTTAATAAACATTTTCAAATGTGTCAGTTGAATGTATTTACCAGTGTAAACTGACGTATTTTCCCCAAAAAGATTAAGTGCAGGTACTATACGAAATGGGCTGGTATAGGCGTCCTAAGCATCGTAGTCTCGCAAACTCGATGCTGCATCTGAATGAACAATATTTATTATTTTGATCCACTGTGGATATATTCAACTTCTGTAATACATTTGATATTACAACCAGAGGTTGAAGTTTATATATTTATCTTAAGCTTCCGCTGTGCATTATATAATTGTGTGCTTTGACTATATTGTTGCCAACATCGTCACGGTAATCCCCCACCGGGCCCACCGGTGAAACACGTGGAAACCGGGGTGTGACAGGTTGGTATCAGAGCCAACATTGAGTGAATTAAACACTATCCTAATGTGTTTAATCTCAATGACACAATTGCACATACTTGAGTCTAGACAAGAACTTAGGACAAATTCGAATTGTTATTCCAATTTTGTTTTTTTTTTCTTTTATTACTGGAATTTAAAGTTTTATAAAGCAGGAAAATGCCACCTGTTATATTCCGAGGAAGAGGAAGGGGAAGAAGGGGCAGAGGAGATGTCGTGACACATCACGATAACGAAGCTGGACCATCAGGTACAAGACATCCTTCAATGACAAGGAGCGAAGAACCACAACGACGAAGAGACCTTTACGAACCCGCGAGGCATTCCACCTCGCACAGCTCGACGCCATCTTATCGGCACTCCTTTGGGCCAAACTCAGAGAATGATCCCAACAACCCACAACCTTCTTTCATACCTCTACAACGTTCGGTGTCGCACCGAAATTACGACGACCCTACTCCATACTTCATAGGTCAGTTTAATCCAGCTGACTACATACAGGAACCTTCAGGCTTTGTTCCATTAGGGCCACAGGATCACTTCTCCGAAGACCATATGGATGAAGATACTGATCCAACTGAACCTGCTCGTGGTACGCCCACGCATCCGATAGAAGTCTCTGATGGGTCATCCTTCCATGGCACACCCTATCAGGGGCCAGACAGTTTCCAAGCGTTGTTTGACCGACATGAGTGGTACTACACGCCACCTCAACAGACATCACAACAACCGCGACATCCACAGGATCCCTCTGAGGATTCACGCTTTGAGGCAGTTACGCCACCACCTCCGCCACCAGCGCAACCAGTAATACCTGATCCGCCAAGGCGTAGGAGGACGAATGCTCGTATGTCCACACGAGGAGGAGGGGGTATCCACTTCAGCACCCCTCGACACTCTAGTAGTAGCCACTATCCGCCACTACAAGAAGAAGGACCTTCAAGTCCTATACAGGAGGCGAACTCCGCACCAGCTGCACCAAATTCGCCACCATTTGGGTATGACCAACCCATACCTGCTTACACGGGTCCAACGGCTTACAACCCGTTCGAACCATCACAAGCACAATACAACTACAATTATGAGCGCGACCCGTATGTGGTGTCGGCTAGATATAATGCGCGCTACCCCGACGGGGCACATGGGAACATGGGACCACCGGACTACTCAGCTCATGGGTATCCAATACCTCCCAGACCTCCAGTTCCGCAACAAGCGCCACAACCACGTTTCTCTCCTCCTGAACAAGAAGAGATACTCCATCGACTAGATTGTGTGGAGAGAGAGTTCGAGGAAGAGAAAAAGAGCCACCGAGGATTTCTCAAAGGCTTGGCGAACCTACTAAAGGGCAAGAAGAAAAAACGTGACCATTAGCCCTTAATAGTTGTACTAATTTCTATTTTGAAATAAGTCCCTGCGTGGACACTTATCGTATTTCAGTCCCTACGTGGACTTATCTTTTAGTCCTTACATGGACACCTATCTTGTATTAGTCCCTGCGTGGACTTGTCACTTATTTTAAACCTCTATGGAGGTATGTACTATTTGAAAGACCCGTTTAGGACAATATGTAATTGTATTTAAGATTTATGGAATGTATGTTATGAGTTTTGTTTTAATATGTATGAAATAAACCAAAACCAATCCTTTTAAATTGATCTGCCTAAATAAAGAATCTTAAAGAGTGAAACCTAGCCTGGTGTCTTTTAAGATCCGGTCAAGATGGTAGGACTTAATTAAAAGATTCAGATTCCTTGTTAACCGCTGCAAGCATGTTAACAACCATGGCAGATGTGATTCGTTAAAATCACGTGCGTCATTCTTATACAATAATCCTTTAAGGATTTCAAAGCCCAACTAAATGATTTATAAATCGTGGGTTAAATCACCTATGCAAGTGATCAATCTTATTAAAACATCCATTAGTGATGCAGTGCCTACGGGCCAATCTTATTAAAACATCCATTAGTGATGTAGTGCCTACGGGCCAACCATATTGAAACATCCATTAGAGGTGTAGTGCCTATGGGCCATAATAATTGTCTTATAAAGACAAAAGGCAGTGGTGGTCTATGACTCTCTGTCAGAAAGAGATAAAAGAACTACGGTTCAAATCTCTATGCCTTTGATTCTCTGAAATCTCGGCTAATAACATAAAACATCCTCGTAATTAGGCTTTATGCCGCCAATGTTATTGATATAGCTAAAATAGGATATATTCAAATCCTAAGATTTAATGAGTAATAAGTTAACCAAATATGGTCTCTGTTACCATGGTTGACAAATTGTCATGAAAGACAATTATATAATAAACTTCTAAAATTTTGTTATCTTCTGTAATAGATTCAAGTTACAATGGCGGATCCCAACGGAGAGAATAGCCATACTAATGATGATGACTACGACAATGCGCCAGTGCATCTGACAGGCGCACAGCTTAAGGCTCTGATTGACAATGCTGTTCAGGCAGCTCTTGACCGTCAATACACTGAGTCCCAAGGCAGAACCGTATCAAAACCACCCTCTAAACCAAAGACACACTCCAAACCACCCTCTCAACCCAAGAAAGATGACGACAAACACTCGTCCACTGAGAACAGCGTTCATCGCGATAGAGAATATACTGATGCATCCAATGCTAAGGGTTGCACCTACAAATACTTTGTATCTTGTAAGCCCCGGGAATTTACAGGGGAGAAAGGTGCTGTTGATTGTATCACCTGGCTAGATGAGATGGACACTATTGTGGACATCAGCGGGTGTGCAGAGAGGGATGTGGTGAAGTATGTGTCCCAGTCATTTAAGGGCGAGGCCCTGGCATGGTGGAGAGCGTTGGTGCAGGCATTTGGTAAGTCTGCTTTGTACAAGATGACATGGGAGGAATTTATTGCTCTCATTAAGGAAAACTACTGCCCTCAGCATGAGGTTGAGAAGATCGAGGCTGACTTTGTGTCACTGGTGATGACGAACCTGGACTGCCAGGCATATTTGACGAGCTTCAATACGATGTCTCGCCTGGTCCCATACCTTGTGACACCAGAACCCCGAAGAATCGCCCGTTTCATTGGGGGCTTAGAGCCCGCGATAAAGGCGAGTGTAAAGGCCTCTCGGCCGACGACCTTCAGGTCAGTTACTGACCTCTCCTTGTCTCTCACCTTAGACGCTGTCCGTCTGAGGACACTAAGGAGCAAGGAGGCTGAGAAGAGAAAACGTGAGGATGATACCTCACGAAGATCAGGGAAGAAGCACCGTGGAAACGGTGAAGGCAAAAGAGGGTCGGAGGCGAAGAAAGATGGGCAAGCTGGTGAAAGGCCCAACTGCAAAATCTGCAAGAAACCCCACTCTGGGAAGTGCAGGTTTGCATCGAGTTCACAGTCACAACCAAAGACTTTTTCCTGTGGACTATGCAAGTCCAAGGATCATAAGACTGTGGATTGCAAGAAAATCAAAGACGCAACCTGCTATGGTTGCAACGAAAAGGGGCATATCAAGAGTAACTGCCCTAAGTACGCCAAGAAGGCGGAAGAGACAAAGAAGTCAAATGCGAGAGTTTTTCGCATGGATGCAAAGGAAGCGGTTCAGAACGACAATGTGCTTACAGGTACTTTTCTCGTAAATAATATATTTACAAGAGTACTATTCGACTCTGGCGCTGATAAATCCTTTGTAGACCAGAAATTTTGCCAACTACTAAATATGCCTATCAAAACCCTTGATGCGAAATACGAAGTAGAGTTAGCAGACGGCACGATAGAAACCGTCTCTACTGTTCTAGAAGGATGTGAAATGTCCATTAAGAACCATTCTTTTCCTCTATCTCTACTTCCCTTCAAGCTAGCAGGTTTCGACATAGTCCTAGGCATGGACTGGTTATCCCGTAATCAGGCCCAAATCATTTGCGGCAAGAGGCATATAGTGCTAAAGACTCCGAGTGGTGAATCGCTTACCATTCGAGGAGATACGCAGTACGGGTTACCCGAGGACGTATCTATGCTCAAAGCTTCTAGATGTTTGAACAGAGGCTGTGTAATTTACATGGCTCAGGTGATAATTGAAGAACCTAAGCCGAAGATAGAAGATCTTCCTGTCATTTCTGAATATCCTGAAGTTTTCCCTGAAGAACTACCTGGTTTGCCACCAGATAGACAAGTGGATTTCAGAATAGACATCATTCCTGGAGCAGCTCCGATAGCAAGAGCACCTTACAGGCTAGCTCCAACGGAAATGAAAGAACTGAGGACCCAGTTGGATGAACTGCTGGCGAAAGGTTTTATAAGACCTAGTTCATCTCCCTGGGGAGCACCAGTCCTATTTGTAAAGAAGAAGGACGGATCGATGCGGTTGTGCATCGACTATCGAGAGCTAAATAAAGTTACCATAAAGAATAGATATCCTTTGCCAAGGATCGATGATCTATTCGACCAACTTCAAGGAGCAAGCTATTTCTCGAAGATCGACTTGAGGTCGGGCTATCATCAGCTAAGGGTCAGAGATGAGGATGTACATAAGACAGCATTTAGGACTCGCTATGGTCATTACGAGTTCCTAGTGATGCCTTTCGGGCTCACAAATGCACCGGCTGCGTTCATGGATCTCATGAATCGCGTCTGCAAGCCGTATTTGGACAAATTTGTCATAGTCTTCATCGACGATATCCTTATATATTCCAAGAACCAAGCTGACCACGAGAAGCACCTCCGTTGCATTCTCGAATTACTACAGCGTGAGAAACTCTACGCCAAATTCTCGAAATGTGAATTCTGGCTACGAGAGGTTCAGTTTTTAGGTCACGTTGTAAGTGAGCGTGGTATCCAAGTGGATCCCGCTAAGGTAGAGGCGGTCATGAACTGGCAAGAGCCAAAGACGCCTACCGAAATCCGTAGTTTCCTGGGGTTAGCAGGGTACTACAGGAGGTTTATTGAGAATTTTTCAAGGATTGCTGCGCCCTTGACTTCCCTGACCAAGAAGAAAGAAAAGTTTATTTGGGGCCCAAAGCAGCAAGAGTCCTTCAAAATACTGAAGCAAAAGCTGAGCAACGCACCTGTGTTGACCTTACCTGAGGGTACAGATGAATTCGTAGTTTACTGCGATGCATCACACACGGGCATGGGGTGTGTGCTTATGCAGAAGGGCAAGGTGATTGCCTATGCTTCAAGGCAATTAAAGGTGCACGAAAAGAATTACACCACCCACGACTTGGAGTTGGGTGCCGTTGTATTTGCACTAAAATTGTAGAGGCATTACCTTTATGGTATTAAATTTGTGATTTATTCTGATCACAAAAGCCTCCAGCACCTGTTCAACCAGAAGGAGTTGAACATGAGGCAGCGCCGTTGGATGGAAACCTTGAATGACTATGATTGCGAGATCAGGTACCATCCCGGCAAAGCGAATGTGGTCGCTGATGCCTTAAGCAGGAAAGAAAGGGTAAAACCTATTCGAATCAATGCCAAGAGCATTGAGGTCAAGAACAATTTGATTGAAAGGATTTTAGCTGCACAGCGAGAGGCTGTGTTGGAAGCTAATTATCCTAATGAAAAGTTAGGAGTAACTGAGGAGCAGTTGACTCTTAGCAAGGATGGAATCCTTAGATTGAACGGACGTATATGGGTTCCAATTTATGGAGGACTACGAGATGTTATCCTCCAGGAAGCCCATAATTCCAAATACTCAGTCCATCCTGGTGCTGACAAGATGTATCAAGATTTAAAGGCAAATTATTGGTGGATAGGCTTGAAAAAGTCTGTGGCCGCCCATGTAGCAAAGTGCTTGACTTGTGCCCAAGTCAAAGCCGAGCACCAAAAGCCGTCCGGCTTGCTACAACAGCCTGAACTTCCCGAGTGGAAGTGGGAATGCGTAACTATGGACTTCATAACCAAGTTACCCAAAACCAGGAAAGGAAACGATACAATATGGGTCATAGTCGATAGGCTGACTAAATCAGCTCATTTTCTACCCATCAAGGAGACGTATAGCTCCGATATGTTAGCCCAACTTTATGTTGATAAGATTGTAGCTTTACACGGCATACCTGTGACTATTATCTCCGACAGGGATACCAGGTACACGTCTCACTTCTGGAAGAGTTTCCAGCAATCTTTGGGCACGCGTTTGAACTTCAGTACGGCTTACCATCCACAGACGGACGGTCAGAGTGAGCGTACCATTCAAACGCTAGAAGACATGCTTCGTGCATGTGCGATCGATTTAGGTGGTAACTAGGATAAGAACCTACCCCTAATCGAATTCTCCTACAATAATAGCTACCATACCAGCATAAAGGTTGCGCCTTTCGAGGCATTATACGGTAGGAAATGTAGATCGCCTGTTTGTTGGGCGGAAGTAGGAGAGGTCCAATTATCGGGACCAGAGATAGTTTTCCAGACAACGGACAAGATTGTCCAGATCCGGGAACGTCTCAAGGCTGCCCGCGATAGGCAGAAGAGCTACGCTGATCCAAAACGTAAGGATCTTCACTTCGAAGTAGGTGAAAAAGTGTTGCTTAAAGTATCACCCTGGAAAGGGGTGATGCGTTTCGGCAAGAAGGGCAAACTGAGTCCGAGATACATAGGACCTTTTGAGGTCATTGAACGTGTCGGATCGGTCGCCTATAAGTTGAACTTGCCTGAAGAGCTCAATGGAATTCACAATGTGTTCCACATTTGCAATCTCAAAAAGTGCTTCGCCGATGAATCATTGGTGATTCCCCACACAGATGTGCATATAGATGAGAGCTTAAAGTTTATAGAAAAACCTTTGTCGATTGAAGATCGACAGGTGAAGAAGCTTCGAAGAAAGCACGTACCGATTGTAAAGGTCAAATGGGATGCTCGTAGAGGTCCCGAATATATGTGGGAAGTCGAAGACACAATGAAAGAAAAGTACCCCTATTTATTTGAGTAAATCTCGGGTCGAGATTTATTTTAAGGGGGTGAGGATGTAACACCTCGAATTTTTGTGTCCAATGATGTGTTAACACGTGTCATTTGTTTACACGTGGCATTGATATTAAATAAAGGACTAATTTTGACAAACCTTGAAAGTATGTAAATTCGAGGGTTATAAATGTTAACAAGGGTAAATATACTGTATAGTAACCCTAAATAATGCTTGAACCTTCAAACGAAAGAATCATAGATCGTACGGAAGCGAAACGCGGAAGAAAGTGAGAGATTACGAGCTACAGGGGTTAACTGTGTCAACATGTTTAATTATACCTCTGAGTGACCCTTTAACGTTCCCAAGGCTTTGTAACAGTATTATACGCTCACTAGAATATACTGTATAAATTCCGCGAAGTTCCGTCTTAAAACGAGAGAGTTATACTCAAATTCGTATGAGAAGGGTTAAAAGCGTCAGCAATGAAAGTTAAGACTTTCAGAATAATTAAATTAACTAACCGGGGACTTAATAGCGCGGGTAAATAACACGAGGTCCTTAGTCGTAATTAACCGAGGGCCAAACCGCAAGGTTACCCCTTCAAACCCGAAAGGTCAGGTAAATCATTACGAAAGATTTCGTTATTAATTACCAGGATTTCGTAATCATTTCAAAAGATTTTAAAAATCTGAAAAACAGGCCCCTCGCGACCCGCATTGCATTTGTGGTTAAGTTGAGGCGGGCCGCAAGCCTCCTCTTTTACTCGCCTGATATTTAAATCTCAGGCGGCCCGCATTAGAAACGCATGGAACTCCCATGCGGGCCGCATTAGACGCCCAGATGCAGAAAACTTGTAACTACTTGCCTTTTGGAGCCTTTGAACGACCAACAACCAATAAATGAGGCATGGGCACCCTATGCTCGACCCATATCACTTAGGGGCACCTGCCCATCATCCATGATCAAATGTAGACTGAGTTGTGGTGATCTTGAGGCCTTTTGAACATTATAAATAGCCACATTGTGAGCATATGTTCACCACACCTCAAACAACTCATCTACTGATCATTCTAAGCTCTCTAGCATTCTCTTCTGCTCTCTAAGCAAGATACCACTGCTGTAAGTCGTTCATAACCATTTTGGTCTTACATTTCTATAGTTCTAGCTTATAAACACAACCGTCGTAACTAACGGTTGTCATTACAATAACTTGCAAATGGTCCAGTCTTATGACGGATCAAAAGTAGTTATGAGTTGGTATTTATGTGGGTAATAAACCTCTAAAAGGGTTCCCTCTGATCACCACTCTAACTATGTCAAATATCGAGTCAAACGCGCACTTAAAAAGTCAACAGAAAGTCATTTTGCCGTTTTCTACATAATCTGTAATGTATACGTTATGAAACCTGTTTAGACACTCATAAAACATGATATTAAGTATATAAACTTGTTTGCGCTCGTTTGAATCGATCATTTGCTATATTGACCCGGTTCGGAGCCGAATGTCGCAAAAGTTTGACTTTTGCTTTGACTTCAATTCTGACCCGTTTTAGTGAGGTATAGATATGCCTTAGGACTCTCTTAGGACCAGGTCACATATTGGTATAAACCTCTGTGATCGGTTCATGAGTTATCCGAGTCTTTTGCGCATTCCCGTCATTCGCCTAAAAGTTGACCGTAACGGCCTTTTGAAATTAAAACGAGTATTCCGGATACGTGAACGGACCAGAACCTTGCCTATTAAATTATAGGCATGTCCTTAAAGTTTCACGTCAATCCGAGGTCTAGAATGAGAGTTATGCTAGTTAGCGCAATTTAAATAAACTTTTGTAATAAACGGCGCAATTAGCATAACGCCCATCTAAACCAAGATTTCGTCACCAAAACTTTTACCCACTGTTATAAATTAATATTTTGGGAATTTTAAAGATTTTTAATAATTTTTACCTTGTTCATAACCTGCGGTTATGGCTACGGTTCGGTAAATACCGAATATGCCCTTTTCGGCCAAAACATGAGTTCTACAAGGTCTTTTGACCCGATTCCAGTTGCTACTGATTTTAAATAATAAATAAAGTATTTTAGACTTTATAAACTGTTCGGGAAACTCAGATTTCCTGTGGAACTCGAAAAGCCCTTTAAAAGTCTTTAAAATGACCGAAAAGCCCCTACGGGGCGTAATATTAATTAAAACTCGTTACGGGCATCACGGAAGGTATCCTACTGATACCACAACCTCTTTACGGCATATTGACTTAGGAAATAAGCGTAGGACTCTCATGGTTAACCGTTTCGCCTATTGCGCGCACGGTTCGGCTTATGAAACTAGTTTTCATAAATTAGCCGATACGGGCCAAATAATAGTATTTGAACCCCAAAATCCAGAGTGTGAACCATAAACCCATATAAAACAAGTCTCTGAACTTGTTGGGTCAAAATCACACTCCATTCTCGGTTTTCGCCTTTTCGCGCGATTAAACCGTATTCACATATCGGAACCAACCGGTCTAGGCTACGGCCATTATAAAGACTCGTTAGGATTCTAAGAGGTTAATTAAAACCTTCGTTCCAGATTAGGAGCCCAGTAAAAGCTATCGGTGACTAAATCGAATTAAGGAAATATACTTGCAAAGGTAAATACTTTAACTTATTTCCCCTATATGGGCTTGGGTTACGGTATGTTAATACCGCTTGATTGAGCATTATATTTTTCCATCGCTTAGGTGGTTAATTAAATAATATGATCGGCTCATTTAAACAGTTTTGTTTCTTAAAAGCCTTTGGGGGGGTTTAATGACCGTTGTCCCGGATATCCTTGGCATCATTTTACGAAATGGCCACGACCATCAACATCCCGGTGTAGGCGTACACTCGGTATATATTGTCGACATTAAATTAAAAGACGTAGCCGTTGGTTTTTATACTACGGTTTTACGCAATGTGGTGTGTCTATAAATCTTTAACCCGGCACGACCCGGGCTACTGAACGCATAAAAGAACATGTAAAACGTTCACAAGATTTTAATAATTTTCCCAAGTTATAAAAGAGTTTGTGCCTTGTGCATTCAAATCAATTTTAATAAACATTTTCAAATGTGTCAGTTGAATGTATTTACTAGTGTAAACTGACGTATTTTCCCCAAAAAGATTAAGTGCAGGTACTATACGAAATGGGCTGGTATAGGCGTCCTAAGCATCGTACATAGTCTCGCAAACTCGATGCTGCATCTGAATGAACAATATTTATTATTTTGATCCACTGTGGATATATTCAACTTCTGTAATACATTTGATATTACAACCAGAGGTTGAAGTTTATATATTTATCTTAAGCTTCCGCTGTGCATTATATAATTGTGTGCTTTGACTATATTGTTGCCAACATCGTCACGGTAATCCCCCACCGGGCCCACCGGTGAAACACGTGGAAACCGGGGTGTGACATACAAATCGGCTAATTAACAAAGAGCTTTCTCATGACGTGACTGATGCACAAAATGAGTTTAATAGAGTGCATGAATCTCTTACTGATGAATAATGATATGTCTTTAACCAAATAATGCTTGCAGTTGATAGCGGAAACGGGGGTCTCTTTTTTGTATATGAGTATGGAGGAACTGGGAAAACATTCTTATGGAAGACCTTAGCTTCAGTCGTTCGTTCTAAAGGTGAAATTGTAATAAACGTCGCTTCAAGTGGTATTGCATCCTTACTTCTTTCTCGCGGTAGGACCGCACACTCAAGGTTTGATATACCCATTAATCTAACAGAGGATTCAATGTGTCATATTAAGCCAAAAAGTGATATTGCGAACTTAATTAAGGAGGCAAAGTTGATTATATGGGACGAGGCACCAACGGTCCACAAACATGCCTTTGAGGCTTTAGATAGGTCAATGACAGATGTTTTTTCAGGTGGTACCAGTATACGTTCGGAAGTTCCATTCGGAGGTAAAGTTAACGTTTTTGGTGGTGACTTTAGACAGATTCTTCTAATTATTCCTAATGGAAGTAGACAGGAAATTGTGAATGCATCTTTGAGCTCATCATATATATGGTCAAAGTGCAAATTGGTAAAGTTGACTAAAAACATTTGACTGACTGTCGGAGCTCAAACTTTGAATATGGAATCAATTAAAAAATTTGCCAAATGGCTACTTGATATTGGTGAAGGAAATGTTGGTGGTGATAACGATGGTGACGCCATTATAGAGATACCTGAAGATTTGTTAATCAATGATGTATCTGATCCAATTCAAAGTTTAATTGACTTTGTCTATCCTTCGCTAATGGAACAGTTTAAGAATCCCGGTTTTTTTTTTAGAACGAGCAATCCTATCACATAAAAATGAAGTAGTTCACGACATTAACGATCACTTGCTAGCGTTATTTCCTGGTGAAGAGAAGGAGTATTTGAGTTCTGATAGTATTTGTCAAACAGAGCAAACGCTTGATCCGTTTCAAGAAAGTTTATACTCTACGGAAAATCTCAATGCGCTTAAGATTTCAGGTTTGCATAATCACAGATTAGTACTAAAATTTGGAGTTCCGGTGATGCTTCTCAGAAATATCGATCAAAAAAACGACTTATGTAATGGAACTAGACTTCAGATTACTTTTCTTGGTAAACGAGTGATCGAAGCTGAAGTAATATCCGGCGAAAATATTGGATCAAGGGTTTTTATTCCAAGGATTAACATGATACCTTCAGACAAAAAAAATCCCTTTTCAATTTCAACGCAGACAATTTCGTTATCCGTATGCTTTGCCATGACCATTAACAAAAGTCAAGGACAGTCATTATCTAGAGTTGGTCTATATCTAAAAGATCCTGTTTTCACGCACAGTCAACTGTATGTTGCGTTATCAAGAGTTAAGACGAGAGATGGTGTGAAGATTTTAATATTCGATGATGAAGGAAAACCAACAAATCAAACTGCTAACATCGTTTACAAAGAGATTTTTGGCAACTTATGATATATAATTTTTTCTTTCTTTCCATTGACTTTTAACTTTTGTTCTGTTCTATTGATGTTAACTGTTGGTTTATTTTGTATTTGTTCAACAATTTCTTATATTCTTGTGCTTTTTATGTTATTGATAATGCAAATTGGGCCTTCAATGTTATAAAAGTGTTGGGCTGTGTATGACTTTAATTAGTAAAAGAGTATTTGATGATTAGTTTAAGTATTAAAACTTTTGGCACCTAAAAAATCGTAATTACCATTACCAATATTAATGTTCACAACTATTAGTTATTTGTTTGGTTTAAGTATTACAACATTTTTGTGACAAAATTTATTGAAATAATATGTTACATTTTAATAAAAATACAAGTTTTTTAACTAATAAAATTAAACTACCTGGGAAGCAGTCCCGAGTGATAACCTAGTATAATATAAATGATTATAATGGCTATTAGATTAAATAAATATAAATATAGATATGAGTTAGGATCCTGTAAAAAAGGCCCAAAGTGTGAGAAAGGTAAGAAAGAATTTCAGCCATTACATCTTTTGATCTAATGATTGAGATCAATAGGGACCAAAATGTAAAATATTTTTCTTAATTTGGATTGAATTGAAATATCTAGGGGCAATTGTGTCTTTTTATCCCAATTTTGTAAATCAAAATTCCTGCAATTTCGTTCTCTCTCTATCATACGCTCACAATTTCTCTCTCTCTCTCTCTCTCCCTTTCTTCTTCCATATTCAATCAATCGGAAGATCCAACAGCACAACTCCAAGACCACCACGAATCGGAAGATCAAACATCAATCGGAAGCCGGTGTCGGAGTGCGAAGAGGATGCGCGACGGTTGGATGTGTACGGTAGAGGAGGGTGGTGGCGTATGGAGATGGAGGAGTAGCGGTTGTTGAAGACGATCGGCGTCGGAGAAAATGAGATTTTACTCTCAGGTGGTTGGGTTCGACGACGGCGGTGGCGGACCTGCAGTGGTGGTGCTGGCAGCGGAGAAGAAGATGATACAGAGATGTAAGGATTAATGAATGGTGTTATTTTTCTTTTCATTAATGGTGTTATTTTCTTTTCTTAATGGTGTTTTTTTTTTCTTTTCTGAATTGTGTTATTTTCTTCTCTGAATGGTGTTATTTTTCTTTTCATTAATGGTGTTATTTTCCTTTCTTAATGGTGTTTTTTTCTTTTCTAAATGGTGTTATTTTTCTTTTCTTAATGGTGTTTTTTTCTTTTTCTGAATGGTGTTATATTTCTTTACTGAATGGTGTTATATTCTTGTACTGAATGGTGTTATATTATTTATTGAATGGTGTTATTTTGTTTACTGAATGGTGTTATTTTGTTTACTGAATGGTGTTATATTATTTACTGAATAGTGTTATTTTTTGGTTTACTGAATGGTGTTATATCTTGTACTGAATGGTGTTATTTTGTGTACTAAATGGTGTTATATTTTGTTTACTGAATGGTGTTATATTATTTTGTAAAAACACCATGAATTGAACTATGAATTTATTTAAAACACCATGTCATGAACATGCTCTGATTTTTGTGAATGATGCAAAAAAAAATTAAAATGAAGTAGGAATGATGTTATGGACGGTTATCAAGTCCTTAAATCAAGGATTTTCTCTCTCCAAATCCTTAAATCAAGGATTACCATATTTGAATTGTTAATGCATTTACAATTATACCCTTAAGTCTTAATTTTAATTAGTGTCACATGTCCTCACCATATTCTTTCTTACCTTTCTCACAAAAACCACCTTTTTTACAATAACCTCACCCTAAATATACATATCTATATTCAATCTTACAAAATATAGCTTTGGGTAATATAACATGGATAAATTATTAAAAGAGTTTGTTATTGATATATATAATTTGATGTTATATGGTGAGATATATTGGAGTTACATATGGTCTAATTTCTTGTCTGAGGTAGAACTAGTCCCACTTCACAAAAACGACTGGTCTAGTGTCACCTCCCTGAGCACCCCTGAATCCCCAAAGGGGGAGCTTCCCCCTTGCTCGGGTTAATGGAGGTCGCGTAAAAGGGCATCAAATGGGGAGGTGCTAGAGTTGTTAAGTTGGCGAATGTTTACATACAGGTGAATCATTCTTGATTGGATCTGAATTGATGAACCCAAACACACTTAAAACCATATAAGATTAACAAGACCTACGTAGCTCATTTATCTAAACAGGTCAAGTTGGTTGATAGGCTATGTACATATCGTAAATGGATTTGTGTGTTGGCCTTATAATCCTAACATAAGAAGAGCTTGACTTGTGGTGAGTTCAAACGTTCTCGAGCAAAAAGGTAAACTTGTTTAGTAAATGAACACGAGTCGAAGCTTTACCTATCGAGCTTAAGTAAGCTCACGAGCCTAAACGAGACAATTGTTTATATAATTTTTATTTAATTCATTAAATATATATATTTACATAACAATTATTATACAAGAAATTGCAGAAAATAGAAAGTAAATATAATGTTGTGTATAAATATAAGTTAAATAATTTTTATTTCATCATAAGTGTGAATGATAAATAAATAAAATATTCAGCAAGTAATAAACAAGCTGAAACAAGCTCTAAAAATAAAGTTCGAAATGTGCCAAGTAAACAAACTGCAACAAGCTCTAAAAATAAAGTTCGAAATGTGCCGAGCTCGAGTTAGTTAAGCAAGCCATGCCGGCTCGGCTCGTTTGCACCATAGCGGTGATGGTGTTTATGGGGGAAGATGGCAGATCACAGTTAGGTGGTGGACCTTCAGAGATAGCGGCAGTGGAAGAGGAGGAGCCCATGGTGGGGAATATGGCGGTCAGGGGTTGAAGGAGGCGGAGCTGGTGGAAGTGGATATGTAGTGGAGGTGGAGCCGGAAGAAGAGCCAGATGGTCGCATGTTGGAGGCGGCGGTCATGAAAACATCTTTTATTTTACTTGCAACTTGAACCCATGAACTCCCCAATCTAAATTAGTAGTGTAACGACTCATTTTCTCAATGTGACTATTAATAAGATTTAACAAATTAAATGGATCATCAACTTTTAATTTGGTGTAGCTTTATCATGTTTTTCATATATTGTTTTTTTTTTTTTTTAGTGGCAAATTTGGATCACTGGCTGACCACTGGAGTATCATTGTTTTTTTTCATATATTGTTTTAACTAACTAATATGCTATCAACCAAATCTATTGCACCCCCATACCCAATTCTACTCATCAAACACCTAACCAAAACACTCCATATCCCTTTATCAGGACAAACTCCATCATTCACCATTCTCCAAACCCACTCCTCCCCTTTTTCCACACCACCCAGCCCACATATCCCGTGCACGAGACTCGTATACGTAACCAAATCAGCCCGTAATCCATCTCGGCTCATTGACTCCAAAAGTTGACCCGCAAGGTCAACCTTGCCACACTTGCAACACCCATGGATAACTATGTTAAAAGTTACCACATCAGGTTTCACCCCTTTCACCACCATCTTAGCCATAACCTTTAAACCTTCATTTACCATATTGTTACAGCAATACATGTTAATAATCCTGTTGTACGTGGCCAAGTTAAGCCCGATTCCATTTCGTTCCATCTCGAGTATGAGGTCAGACGCGGCCTTAAAGTCGTTGACTTTTGAAAATCCCGTTAAAAGCTCGTTGTACGTTGTCAAATTAGCCAAGTTTCCCATTTGAAAGAACAACTTCATTGCTGAATCAACCTTTCCACATGAACACAAACTTTTGATGAACGCGTTGAACGTTGCAGCGTTTGGTGCGCAGTTCATGTTGTTCATAAGGTTATACGCTTCGTCAAACATGACATTACTACAAAGGACATCCACCATTGATGTGTACACCACCACATTAGGGTTGCACCCCTGTGTCATCATCTTGTTCCATGTTTCCGATGCCCCTACAACGTCCTTGCACTTTGCATAGCCGTTGATCAACGTTCCATACGTTGTTACATTTGGCGGGCATGCTCGTCGTTCCATTTCACTAACGAAAGACACGGCTTTCTGCATATTCCCAATGGAGCAAAACCCGTTTATTAGCGTGTTGTACGTAACCACATTTGGTAAAACGCCCTCTCGGGTCATTTTGTTGTAAAGTTCACACGCGTCTTCCATTTTCCCTTTTGCACAAAAACCCTTTATCAAAGAAGTGAAAGTGAACACATTCGGTTTGCAGTTTCTCGACAACATCTTCGCCAAGATAGCTAACGATAATTCAACTTCACCAAAACCCGAGAGGGTGTTTATTATCGTTGTAAACGTGATCACATTCAATTCAACCCCATCAACCACCATCTTTTCCATCAACCGAAACGCCTCATTTACATCACCATCTCTACACACTCCCATAATCAACGCATTATACACCGAAACCATCGGAAAATGCCCACAAACACTCGCAACAACCTCCTTCGCTTCCTTAACCATACCAACATCACACATGGAACAAACAATTGTGGTGTAACTAACTTCATCCGGCAAACACTCTCTCTTAGACATTTCATCGAGCACCTTGCGTGCGCCATCAATCCGACCGTTCTTACACAACGCTTTCAGCAAAATGTTATACGTATACCTATCCGGCTCCAACCCATCTCTCTTCATGTTCCCATAAACAGGAATCATCATACTAAACCTGTTCTCATCCAACAAACCATCCAAAACACAGTTATAAATCTTAACACTTGGTTTACACCCGAAATCTTGAATCCTGTAAAACATCTTCAACCCTTGATCTGCTAACCCAGCTCTTCTGTAACATTGAATAACACTAACGAACAGATCTTCTGAGAAATTAATACCCTCCAGTTTCATCTGTTGGAGAAGATATTGAACCCCGTTTATGTCGCAATTTAGCCCTAATTTTTCGATCATTTTTTGGTATGTGAGGGATGTGTGTTGGAATGTGTTTGAATTGGATATGAATTTGAAGAACTGGGTGGCTGAATTGATGTCTTGTTCGTCGTTTAATCTGTTTAAAACCTCGAATTCGGATAATTTTGGTTTAGGGTTTTGGGGGGTTTTAGGGTTTGGGTTGAAGATGAAAGGAATTGAAGGTTTAGGGAGTTTTAGGAGTGAAGAATATTGGGGTTTTAAGTGCATATTGTTCTAGATTGGAACTGGAATTGAAATTGAAGATTAATATTTTGTAGTAGCAATATCCCCAAATTGAAGAACGAAAACCCTATAAATGTTGTTGGGAGGTCAACGGATGGTCAAAATACCTATGAAGCTCAAGTTTTTCAGTTTTGTCTGGAACCAAATGTATGGGTGTGCTGCCAGTGGACAACCAATTGACACTTGCATCAATAAAGGATGGTTCACTTCATCCACGGATCACTAAGGCTATAGGGTGTGGTCATGACCCTCATGACCACCATGACCCTCCATATAGGCACCACATCATCCATTTTTAATCCATTATTCAAAACCACTACCCTAAGGGTGTGGTCATGACCCAAACCACTATCCCCTTTATTTTTGTTAATTTGTTTTTGTCTTAAAATTATCAAATGGGAGGGTCGTGGTAATCGTGGTTTAATCCATGGGAACCACCATCAATCAAGGAGGGGGATGGTATACCATTTAATTAATGATCCTATGTGGAAATAATGTTCCAATCCATGACCCCCACACCCCATAGCCTAAGTCAAAGGTTTCCTCTCTTGGGACATTCTTTCCCTGTAAATGACCACACTTGGTCATTCAGCCAAAGATTCCGAAATCTTACTCTCTCTCTCTAAAACTTATACTCTACTTGTTCTATTCTTTACTTACACAGCACTATCACATTGCATGCATCAGTTCTGGGTTGAATCTCTTTCAATCCTAAACTCATAGCAATCAATAGAAGAGTGATCCGACCCTATGTATTGCATACGTGGGAGGAGCCCGTGACCTACGTTAGGCAAATCAAGACTCTTGAACCCTTTTGTCTAACCAGTCTAAACACTAACCTTGGTCTCACATTTGTTGTAGCAACACCATCCATTATAAAACAAAGAAGGTTTAAAATTTAAATGACAAGAGTGGTGGTGAGTGAGAAAGAAAGAAAGGTTAACTTCCCAGTAGTGATTCGTATTGGATCGAGAAACCCGGATTCTTGACACAGAACCGACTCAAGATCAGACTGATTGAGATCATGGCGTGAAATAGAAATCATATTTTGGCCCAACTCGAGACCAACCCAACCCTAAAACACCGAGACCAACCCATCATGTATCAATCTGGTTTCTGTTTTGATTTTCCAGAAAAAATAAGTTCTGGTTTGGTTATGGTTGATTCAGTTTTAGCTCAAGAAACACCCAATTTTCTATATACAAGGAACACCCCTATTTTCTATATACAAATGAGAGAAAATGCATTTTTTACATTTTATAAAGAAAACATATAGATCAAAATATAAATATTGATGACATAATTTCCAACACAAGGGTTTTTTGGGTCAGAGAAAATCAGATCTCCCAAACCCACTTATAAACCAAACATTATTCATACCCATTCATACTCCAATCCACTATGAAACCTATAATCCATATCCCATAGTGATTCCATATCGATAATCAAACACACACTAAATGAAAAAACAAAACTAGACAGAAATGTAAGGATGAGCTCGGTACCGGTACCGAAAATCCACAAAAATAGGTACGGGTATCGAATATACCAGGTACGGTACAGTGCCGCCTCGGTACCAATATTTGAGGGTAAAAACCGATAAATATCAGTACCAAACCGGACCGGTACTGAAAATATCAAAAGTCGGTACGGAATCGATAAATGTACCCGGTTCGGTAAATTCAGTACGAGTACCATTTGCTCATTCCTATATAAATGCAACAAATACAAAGTATGAACAACCATTTTGACATTCGATAGTTATAGGTTAACAGAAGTAACCAAAAATATCCAAGAGTACAGATCAAAGAGTAAAGAACATCAACCTAGATACCAAGATTACAAATCAAAAGTTCTAAATGTTCAATCTTATACAAAACTAGATTCTTAATACCTTATTTTAAGACCTAATAGTAACTGAGTTGTAGATAGCATATAAAATGCTTGAGTGAGACAGCCCGGGAAATGGGAGCCACTATCTCTTAGACGGTCTCTGATCATCATCATCATCGTCGTCACCGTCGTCGTCATCATCATCGTCATCTTTCTTGGATCGTTTTCTCTTCGGTGGGGCTTCAACCTTACCATCGTCTTCTTCATCCTCTTCTTCTTCGGACTCATCAGCACCGTTCTCCTCTGGCTCAAAATCACTAGTTTCCTCCTCGTCTTCAGGGTTAGCCACAGGTCGAACCAAGTACTCTGTCGGTGGGTCCTCCTAGTTGCATAAGTTCATCACATTGTTAAAACACTAGACAACCAAAATCCAGCACAAACAGATCCAGAATGATTAAGACTTTGATCAACAAAAGTAGTAAAATAAAACATAAGTCTGACCAACAAATATGAATTAGCGCCATAGCAAATGGTCAAGAGCATCAAACAACCCCGAAAAAAAATTGCAATTACAGTCGACAATTAATAGAATTAGTGAGTTAAAACACCAATTTAACAAACAAATATGAGACAGCCACATAGCAAATGATCAAAAACACTAAAAAAACTAGACTCAAATTAATCTGGTTCAAACATTCATCAAAAAAGCTAGGATAACAGTCTGGAAACAATAAAACAGAAAATATCACAAAATGATCAGAGAATGAAGCGTGGAAAGGTTAAAGTCTTTTGGATCCAAAACTTCATCAATTTTTTTAGGTTTTACATTCCGTTGAATGAAAAAACATGCAATAAATCAAATTTTTTAAGCTAAAATTAAATGTTTATATCTCCAGATCTGGTCAAATTATAAATCATAGATCAGTGAAATTACAGAAAAACTAACAACAGAAATAGTACTACTAGATTTCATATACACAACAGAAAAAAACTGTAAACTACCGATTGCAAAAATTAAAACAATCAACACAAATTACTGGAAGAACAATTAAGTTAAATCACGTAGATATCAACATGATATCACCAGATCTGGTAAAATTATGAATCACAGATCCGTCAAACTGCAGAAAAATAAGTCAACAATTTGGAATCAATTGTAAATTTACAGAAAATTAACAAAAATACAACTAGATTTCATATGCTTAACATAAAAAAAAAAAAAACTGTAAACTACCTATTGCAAAACTAGATTTTCATATCAACACAGATTACTAGAAGAATAATTAGGTATAAGATAACAAAAACTATACCTCATCATCTTCACCGTCTTCTTCCTCCTCATCGTCGTCATCATCATCGCTATCATCACCGTCATCTTCACCGTCACCGTCACCGTCATCATCCTCATCTTCTTCTTCATCATCATCCTCACCGTCATCTACCGGAAGCGCGTGTGAAGCACCGCCTGATTCCGGAACAACCTCCTGCACATCATCATCATCCTCTTCCTCCTCATCTTCATCTTCATCATCTTCTCCGTCATCTTCTTCAACTTCTTCAACATCATCAACAACAGTTTCTTCAAATTCAACTTCCTCTTCTCCGATTAACATGTTTTCGAACGAAAATCGGAATCAAAATTGAAGAATTTCGGAATTGAGTTACGAAGTTGAGAGGAGAGAGAGAGAGAGAGAGAGAGAGAGAGAGAGAGAGAGAGAGAGAAGAATAGAGGCGGTTTTTCGTTCTGCAGAGTAGCTATACGGGAGGATTGATCTGGACCGTTGGTTTATGGTTTGAGATGGATTAGTGACGTGGCGGGCAATCGGACGGTTGTAGGGGTTTGTTTTTTTTGTTAGTATTGAAGCTGGGGTTTTTGGGTTGTAGGACATCTTCGGTTTAGGGTTTTTGGTCACGTGATATGAGCGTGATGGTGCTTAGGGTTAGAAAGGGTTTTTTGGTATTAAATGTTTAAGAATAAACTATCATTTTGATCCCTGAGGTTTGATCACTTTAGTCTAAATTTAAACCTTTTGTATCTGGGTCCTTCTGGTTTCACTTTTATTAGCATTTTGATCCAAAAATGAAATCAGGTTATATTTCTCAAATTAAATTCTGGTATTTTGTCCTTTTCCTCAGGGGCAAAATGGTCATTTTTTATTTTATTTAAAGCTTTTATTAAAACAATAATCTTTTGTGGGTCCCACCACACCCCCACTCCTTCTACCTCCTTTCTCTCTGTATCTCTCCTGCATATCAACCACCATCCATCACCACCTCCACCACCATCAATCTCCACCACCGCCACCATCTATCTCCACCTCCACCACTCCAATTTAATAAAATCTATATCAAAAAAACGTTCACATTTATCTCAATTTTAGCATCAACAAACACCCATTCAAAATCAGAAGCCAACTGCAATTCTTCTAATTCTCATTTAAAATTTGTAATTAATGATGTTCTAAACCAACTGCAATAACCAACAACAGATCCATCCTTCAAACACCAACATCCCAAACCTAACAACACAACAAACAACAAAAGAGCAATCACCTTATTCCAAGCAGACCCAATATGATTGGAAGCATTAGACCTAACTGAAAGATCATTATCAGTTAGTTTTTTAGAAGCAATGTAACATCTTGTTTAGCTTCTCTAACCCAATATGTATAAGACGATGTCGTAGTGGACTCTGCATTCTCCATCTTTAAACTAATATCCACCCCATTTCCCCAAAACCAAACAAAACCCATTAATCTTGAAACCTTTCTGATCAAACAAAAAACAACAAAAGATTCAAACTTTATATCTTAAAAGATTGAGACCCACACGTGGATAATGAAAACCCATGAATATAGGACGGAAAGAGAGATGTGTTTTGAAGATCGAACCTATTTAGTTGAAGGGTGAATGTGTGAGGAAGAGGGGTTTGGTGGGAGTGAAGAATGGGGTCAAAATTGAGGGACGGAAAAGTGGAGGTTAGGTGAGGAGATCTGTGTTGACTGAGGGAGGTCGTTGTGGTGGTGGTGTTAGGTGTTTAAAGGTGGTGATGGTGATTTGGGTGTGACGTTGAGCAGTGGTGGAGGTGGAGATATTGTCACACCCTGACTTTTGCGGAAGCGTGATTATGTGTGACTTGCTTAATATCATTGCATTCACCCATAACAAACAACTATATGATAAAACCAAAGATGTTCATCCATAGATTAAGTTTTAGAACATTACAATAACGTTGTTTTAGAATTCAAACACAGACTTTGAATCCGAATTACAAACCATTCAAATTGTTTTAGAGTTCCAAAAGGACTCGACAAAAGGCAGTAATAAAAACTAGGTTTTGGACTATGTATCTTATCCAGGATAAGATACACAACCCCAAACCCTTAGACACCGGATGACATCTTTTATTCCAAACAACCCTTGAAAACTTCCAACGCCCGCCAGATCCATACTTAGTTTCCTGAAATACATGTAGTTTGAAAACATCAACAAAAGTTGAGCGAGTTCATGTGTTTAGTGTGTAAGCTCGAATAAACTTTGTAATCCTCATAAGTAAGTATGTATGTATTTGTAAACCCCAGTATGAAAGCAAACAAGGAAAACAGATCATTAATGGTTTGCAAGGCCATTAATATGTGTGACGTGATGCAGGAAGGCTCAAACCAAGCAAATTTTGTCTCTGGCTGTAAGACATAGTCACCTCATGGGCCAAACCCTGGTCCACATGGGTGTGCGCTCGCTACACCCAAATAGATCTATCACTCATGTCCCTCGGTCCTACAACGAGGATTAATGGTCTTAAGCGTTGTACCCACCACTCACATGATCTAGCAGTACCTTTCCTTAGCTAACCATACCAAATGTAATCGTATGTAAATAATTTGTCACATGTACTTCACCCCCGAAGTTATAAAACCGAAAACAGTTAAAGGAAAAGGGGGAACATGAACTCACAGTTTTGCGTTCTTCAATCTGACGTAACTCACAGCTGATACTCATTCACACGACTTCCTACAAACATACTACGGTCTATTAGACGAGCGGGTCGTGCCTTGACTTAGTATTATTTAGTGTCTTTGAGTTACGTTTCATTGCGTCATCAAAATTATTCCAAGTTATATAATTATTTGTTAAAACAATAAATATTTTAACTTAAATTATATTTATTATATTTTTGAATAATTGTTAAAATAATATATTTTAACTTGACACTTTTATGTATTTGTACATGAATAATTCCCCAAGGACGGGTGTATTTATACTCATATGCTTATACTTGTGTATTTTTGCCAAGTATCGATGGCGTATCCCGGTGTATAATTATTCGTACGAGAATACGTATTTTATTGTGTTTATTAAGTATCTTATACTTAATTTTTGTATTTATTTTTCCGGAATAATATTTCTAATAAAAATGCATCAATATATATTCCCAAAATATATATTTTAAGAAATATTACATAGAAAAATTACCTATAATTTTTCCTTGGCGAAAATATTTATAAATTTCATATAAGTCTCAAAAATAACATATTTTCAAGTTTAACTTGGAAAATATATATAAACTTATTTTTCACCCAAAAATAATGTATTTCATGTTTATTCAAGAAAATATATATTTTCTCCCAAAAATAATATATCTTCTAGTAATTCCGAGAAAATATATACTTTTACTTACCAAAAATAATATATTTTATCCTTGTCAAAAATATGATATATTTTGTAATAATCGTAAAAATCATATTTTTGTTCTCTTGTGTCCAAAATACTATTTACCAAAATATACCTATGAATTAAATTCCAGTATATTTTTGTAAGTTATATTCCTTGTTCGGTTTCTCCAATATTTTGGGTATAATTTGTTTCTTTAATTCTTGGAATTTTGGTAATATTTTGGATTGAAATTTCTTGGTATATTGGTGAGTTATATTATTTCAAGTCCTAAAATAATATAATTAATACACATAATATATAAATAATCACACACAAGGTGACATCTAAATATATATTTCCTAAATACATATTTAGTCATTTTTATTTACAAAAACCAACCTCCAATGTTTATAATTTTTGTAACAAAAATTATGGCAACTTTATATGAAAATTCATAGTTTAAAATATACTTGTAAATATTTGTCTTAAAATATTTTTCTAAGTGTTTAATTTTTAGAAAAATTTTGCCATAGTTTCCCCTTAAAAATGGAGGTTTCCATGCTTTGAAAGCATATCATTTTCTTTTATAAAACAACATAATCAACAACAAATCAATCTACACTTACCAATTTCCCAAAATCAAGCATAAACTACTACATCATGAACTTGAAAATTTACAAAAATGTGTAGTAACTTACTAGTGTTCTTAGTAAGCCTAGTTACCTTCTAAAGTGTGGTTGTTTAGTTAAAAACTTCATTTTAAATAAATTAGTCCTTTACAACTTGTAAATCATTTTTCTAAAAATGTTTCTTCTTGAGTTTTTCCTGCTACATATGTATTTCTACACTTGTTTAACCACTAAAAATGTGGTTAATCCTTTAAGAACCAAGATTAAGTAAACTTTGTATTTTTAACTTGTTTTCTTGAAAAATTATTCTTGAAATCATAGATTTACAAGACTTTATGTTTACTTTGATCTTCACTTAACAAGAAAAAACAACTTATACTTTCAAGTTCATGATTTACATGAGGATGATCTATTGATCTTTTACATAATCATCCTCTCATCTTGCTAGATTATGTCTTTAATCACTATCTAGCAAGATCACATGATGATCTACATCAATAACATCAACAATCAACAATCAACAAGCATAACAACGCATAAACATCATGATTTCTTATGTATTTAGTCTTATGTTATAGTTTCATGTTCAAGATTCATAGTGTTCTTCATGATTAACAACTTGTATCTTCTTTTAACCACCAAAACAAGATGAAAAATGAAGAGTAGAATGATCTTACTACTAGCTCAAGGCTAGGGATGATCACTAGATGAAAATGGAGTGGATAAAAGCTTAGGTGAGAGGTCCTTTAGCTTCCAAGAGTTCCAAGCTTCCTTATACACCTTGTAACACCTTTGTATATGTGTGGATTGAATGAAGAATGAAAGATGATGATGGATGTGTGGGTGATGGTGTTCGGTCGCAGGTAGAGGCAGGGAAGAAGAGAAGAAGTGTGTGTTATAATTGTGAAAGAAACGAGAGGGTTATGATATTTGGTTATTCTTATAACACACCAACTCATATTAACTAGTGGTTTTTATGTTTATAAAAGTTAGACAAGATCCATTTTTATAAACAAATAAAATCTCTAGTAGGGGCCACATGTTGGCCGATTATAGGTGGGGGTATAGGCTAGCTTGTAAAGATTAGTTAGGTTATATGGTTAAAATCCAATGTTATAGTTAGTTTAGTTAGTTACTAGATGTTATACAGTGTGTTATGATGTCCGGGGACCATAACTAGCTTGGTAATGTTAAAACAATGCTTCTAGTGAAAATTTGGTGTTTCAGGTAGTGTCCGGTTGTTCGGTTGGTTACTGGTTCGTTAAGGTGCTAAACTATGCAGTTTAGTGTGCTTTATGTTACCTTTTATGAAAGTTTTGGTTCCCGACACTTAGGAAAGCATTCAGGACCATTTAACCATATTTTTGCATGATATTAAGTTGTTTAAATGCTAAATTTTGCTGAATTATGCAGAATTCTGCAGTTTATGTAAGTTCCAGGCACTTTCCGGCACTTAAACTATCACTAGGAAGACAGTTTTATGATCCTAACTTTCCTACACACTATACTAGTGTAACTCTTGGTTTCTAGCTCATTCTGTGTCTCAATACTATGTCTGTCTATGTACTGAACTCCGTCAGCATTTTTCTGATTTATCTGATAACTGTGCTACCCTTGTTTCGTGCATCATTTGAATCAATAAAGTTCTCATGCAATAATGATATGACATTACGCACTATATGATGCACATGTATGTATATGGCAATAATCATAAAGTATTCATGTCATAAATGTTAAATCAGCACAGTCATTAAGCACTAATTACTATTTAATAATTGTACGGATGCATGCAAATTTGGCAATTCTCACAGATATGTTCATGTCTGTTAATTTGAGACCTATTCAAGAGAGTAAAAGTTTATCAATTTTGGATGTTGAATCTGTGGAAGTTATGGGGAGTGATGGTGGGTGTTGTAGAGGGATCGATAAGCTTGAGCTTTGGGGTTTTGTTGTGAAATGGGGTTCGGATTTTAAGTTTAATTTGTCCGTTGAGTGTTGGGATGCGTGTTAGAGAGAAAGAGAAGAGAGAGACAGAGGGGTGTTTAGAGAGAGAGAGTTCAGAGTTTTGAGGTTTTTTTTTATTTTATATATATATATATATATATATTAATGCTTAAAATGACCATTTTGCCCCTAAGGAAAAGAACAAAATAGCAGGATTTTATAAGACAAATATGACTTTATTTCACTTTTGGACCAAAATGACAACAAAACTGAAACCACAGGGACCCAGATGCAAAAGGTTTGAGTTTTGGACTAAAGTGGCAAAAGTAACCAAACCTCAGGGACCAAAATGGCAGTTTACTAAATGTTTAAATCGGGGTAGTTTGGTCAATTGCTACACGCGGTGGACCCATGCTATAAGGTTATTAAGAGGCTTCGGTGTGGAGGGGTTTGAAGAATGGGCGTTATTCGACATGTGGACGCCACGTTAGCGCGCATCAGAATAGTGGCGTTGTGGAAAAAATGGGTGTGGGAAGGGGTATGGAACAGGGGCGTTATTCGACACTTGACACATATTTAATATTATTATTTTCTATTTAAAAATTATATAAAATCAAATTTTATTTAAAAAATAAAGAACATAAATTCACAAAACTACATAAAATTTAATAATTTCAAAAATTTACATAAACTTTAATTTTCTTCTTCGTCAGGGTCGTCTCATGAAATGCTCCAAACGTGTTCAACCAAATCCACTCGAATGTTGTGATGTGTTGTATTATTTTTAATTTCATTCAAGTTTGCTTCTTGTTCTTCATTACTTAATTCTTTGGTGCTTGGTTGACTCTTCTACTCGTAATACTCGCAAATTGCGCGTCCCTCATCCTCCAAAATCATATCATCAAAATAACGCATGCGTACATCACATTTCAAATTTTAGGTTTTTCCATAATTCTACACGACACTTTCAGAATGTGCCATCTTGATTGCAAAACACCAAACGCTCGTTCAATGTCCTCGTGCCACCATTTGAGCCCCGCTAAACTTACGTCGCTTTTCGTCTAGTGTCGTCCCTCGGGTAACACGGCTCATACGAAATCGACGTCTAAAGGTACTGACAGACCGTGTCATCCCGATCAGTCAAAAACCCAATTAACCTAGGTAGCTAGGGCAAGTAGGGTATCGTATCCACGAAGAGCATGTGGTCAGTATCGCACGACCTGTTCGATTAATTAGACTATTTACAAAAATGTACAAAGTAATTATGAAGTTTGCTAATTTTATTTGTTTGTTTGATTTAAAATGAGTCGGCATGAACCGACAAATTGATATTATCTAAACAACGGTTTATTAACTATAATTTCAAAACTTAACTAGGTGGTTGAAAACAAGAATTAAGAAACAAGTTCCATACCCGGTTCGATAATTGTAAGACCTAGGGTTCTTACATATTTTAACTTGATTCAATTGCATATAGTGATTAACGGATTTCTATCACGAAGCTTAGGTATCAATTGCTATCAACGCGTATACAACGGGTCAATATATTAATTAATTAATTTATTTGAGGATAATAATTTCTTGAAGAAAAAAAAACCCTTAAAGCCCCAATATCCTTTCCCTCCAAAAGCTCACATAGAGAGAAGGTACACGTGGCAGTCAAAGATTTTTATTTCTTAGATAAGATAGATAGATATCCCTGAAGTATTAGTGATGTTCTTGCAAGCAGAAAAAAAGATATAAAGTTCTTGGGAAAATGACAAAGTGCCCTAAAACTTACAGATTTTGTCAAGTTGTAATGAAACTACTTAAATATGTTTTAAGAGTCCTTTTGTTGATAGTTATTTTGTGTAGATACCATGACATTTTTCTCATTTTACAACTTCATATGTGGAAAAAACTTAAGAGCATTGTTAGTTTTCCAATTTTTAGAATGTTTTTTTTTTCTTGAATCAACACAACTTAGGCCAAATTGATACTTGGTGACCTTTGAAGTTGTTCAAATACCTGGATGGGTTGTTTGCCAGTGAAAATACATGTCATTTTTAGTAAACGGCAGAATGGGTCAATAGTGTCATTTGAAGGTTTTATGCCTTTGATTACATTATGGATGACTTTCAATGGGCAGGGTTGTTACCAGGTTAAAATCATCGGTGTCAATGGGTTTGGTAGAGTACTTAACTGCAAAAGCATGGGGGGTTCTGTGTGAGGTCGGTGTGTGTCTGGGTTTACAAAAATCAGGTAAGTGTCCATTGAGTTCCATAGAGGTAGCTTTTGCCATATGCTTTCTACAGCAGTTGTCACAAATTATTGTCCACAGTTGCAGTTGCTGTAACATAGTATTGCCTGCAACTGTTGTTATAAAATCATGATATGAAGAAGGGGCAGGGTCGCATAATACAACGAATCAAGTGATTTCGATAGTCCAGTAGCCTCAGTCCTATATCAATCAGAGGTGGCGAAAGTTTGGCTACAATTAAATTGTCTTACTTAAACTTAAGCATTTTTTGCATCTGATACTAAAACTTCATAATCAACTACCCGTCGTAACACGCGAGGTGACGTCAACTCGTTTTTTACATTATGTAAAGAAATATGTATAAAAATATTGATGAGATAATTTCCAAACACAAGGGTTGTTTGGGTCAGAGAAAATCAGATCTCCCAAATCCACTTATAAACCAAACGTTATCCATACTCATTCATATTCCAATCCACTATGAAACTTATAATCCATATCCCATAGTGATTCCATATCGATAATCAAACACACACTAAATGAAAAAACAAAACTAGACAGAAATGTAAAAAATACAAAGTATGAACAACTGTTTTGACATACGCTAGTTATAGGTTAACAGAAGTAACCAAAAATATCCAAGAGTACAAATCTAAGAGCAAAGAACATCAACCTAGATACCAATACTACAAATCAAAAGTTCTAAATTGCTTGAGTTAAGACAGCCCAGGAGCCACTATCTCTTGGACGGTCTCTGATCATCGTCGTCGTCGTCGTCGCCGTCATCATCATCGTCGTCATCTTTCTTGGATCGTTTTCTCTTTGGTGGGGCTTCAACCTTACCATCGTCTTCTTCGTCCTCTTCTTCTTCGGACTCATCAGCACCGTTCTCCTCTGGCTCAAAATCACTAGTTTCCTCCTCGTCTTCAGGGTTAGCCACAGGTCGAACCAAGTACTCAGTCGGTGGGTCCTCCTAGTTGCATAAGTTCATCACATGGTCAAAACACTAGACAAACAAAATCCAGCACAAACAGATCCAGAATTATTGAGACTTTGATCAACGATTAAAATAAGTATTAAAACAACAGTCCGACGAACAAATATTAATCCACGCCATAGCAAATGGTCAAGAACACTAAACAGCCCCAAAATATAGCAAATACAGATCCAATATAGTGTCGGCGATTACCGTCAATAATTAATAAAATTAGTGAAAAAAATACCAATAGACCAAAAAATGTGACTCTTATCACATAGCAAATGATGAAAAACACTACACAAAACCAGACTCGGATTAATCTTTGTTCAAACACTACCGAATATTTATCAAGAAGCTAGTATGAAAGTTTGGAAATAATAAAACACAAAACACTCAGAAAGTCATCAAAGAATTAAGCCTGAAAACACTGAAATTCTTTTGATTACAAATCTTCATCAAAATTTTTAGGTGTTAAATTCTGTTGAATGAAAAACATGTCACAAATCAAAATTTTTAGGTAAAAGAGAAAAATGCCCGGATAGTCCCTGTGGTTTCGCCTTTTTTCACCTATAGTCCCCAACTTTCTAAAACTACCTGAATAGTCCCCAAGTTTTCATTTTTTGTTCCCGGATAGTCCCTGGGTCTAACTTCAGTTTGTTTTCTCTGTTAAGGAGGGTGTGAAATGACAAAAATACCCTTTCCTTAAAAGGCCAAACCATAGGGACTATCCGGGCATCTTCTTCATACTAATATATATCTATATGTCACAGATTATCCTTTTTCTCCCTGCTCTCTCTGGTACCGGTACCACCACCACCTCCACCTCCACCGTCGCCACCACCACTGACCACCACCACCATCGTCACAACCACTCCTGCCACAACCACCACTTCCACCACAACCATCACCGTCGCCATCATCACCACCCCCGCCACAACCACCACTACCGCCACAACCATCACCGTTTCCGTTTATAGTGAAGGTGATGTTGACGTTGTTCTGGCCGGCAACGATCAGCTCAGATCTGAGTTAGGTTGGTCAGATTCAGGGCTTGGGTCTCAGCTAGTGGCGGTTCGGTTCAGGTTATGTTGCAGGTTCAAGCTTCATCTCAGTTTTGATTTGGGTAAGTTTGGTTCAGTTTCGTTTTGTTCGGTTCAAGACGCGGGTCGAGTCAGTTAACAAGGCGTCGCGGTTCAGTATCATGTTCTGGTCTCTTGGGTTGCGGGTCAACAGGTTCAAGTCAGCAGGTTCAGATCAGATTTCATGCTTAGTTGGTTGTTTCAGCAGGTTCGAGTTTTGTCTCAGTTCGGTCAGTCGTTTCGGTCTAACTCAGATGTTGGTTCGACTTAGATTTGTTTCGGGTCTCGTTTGGCTTTAGTTTCGGGTCTCGTTCAATCTTGTTTTGGGTTCGGGTCATCGGGTTAAGCACGAGACTTGATAATTTAACGACACATGATGTTTCAGAGATTCTTTGATAAACGCATCGTCACCGGTGGATCTTGATTGATCAGATTTAGAAGGTAAATGAAGGTTTTGTTGGCTCAATTTCGGTGTTTATTCGGTTGGGTATCTCTGTTTTTTATGGGTGTTTGCAGATTGCAGGTTGCAGAGACAAAGAAACAAACAGGAAGGGGAGAAGGAGTGAGGGTTGGGGGGTGACGATGGCGATGTAGTTTTGAGGTCGGTTCGGGACCGAGCCCAACTTTTATCGCAGTTGGCCTTTAGACGGGCGGGTTTTCTCTGAAACTATGGCGGTGATGGTGGAGGGTGGAGGAGGGTGATGGTGGGTGGAGGTTGAAGATGAAGTGTGGTGGTGGGGTTTTATAAATAAATATGAAGAAGATGCCCGGATAGTCCCTATGGTTTGGCCTTTTAAGGAAAGGGTATTTTTATCATTTCACACCCTCCTTAACAGAGAAAACAAACTGAAGTTAGACCCAGGGACTATCCGGGAACAAAAAATAAAAACTTGGGGACTATTCAGGTAGTTTTAGAAAGTTGGGGACTATAGGTGAAAAAAGGTGAAACCACAGGGACTATCCGGGCATTTTTCTCTAGGTAAAATTAAACGTTTATTTCACCATGATATCACCAGATCTGGTAAAACTATAAATCATAGTCCAGTAAAATTGCAGAAAAATAACTCAAAACTGTGGAATCAATTGTGAATCCACATGAAATAAAGAAAACTAACAAAAACATAGTACTTCTAGATTTCGTATACACAACAGAAAAAAAAAACGGTAAACCACCGATTACAAAACTAGAACAATCAAAACACAAATCAGTGAAACAATATTCAAGTTTAATCAAAATTTTGAGGATAAAATTAAACGTTTATATCAACATGATATCATCAGATCTGGTGAAAGCATAAATCATATATCAGTAAAATTAAAGAAAAATAACTCAAAAAAATAAAATTAATCGTAAATTCACCACAAAAACTAACAAAAAAACACTACTACTAGAACGCACATAATAAAAAAAATGTACGCTACCGATTGCAAAACCTAGAATAATCAACAAAAAATACTGGAAGAAAATTGAAGTTTATATCAACATGATATCATCAGATCTGGTGAAAGCATAAATCATAGATCAGTAAAATTGTAGAAAAAAAAACTAAAAAATATGAAATCAATTGTAAAATTCACAAAAACTCTACAGAAAAACTAACAAAAAATACTACCACTAGATTTCAAAATTTCATACACACAACAGAAAACAAAACTGTAAACTATCAATTGGAAAAACAAAACTGTAAACTACCTCATCATCTTCACCGTCTTCTTCATCCTCCTCCTCCTCCTCCTCATCATCATCATCATCGCTATCATCGCCGTCATCTTCACCGTCACCGTCATCATCCTCCTCTTCCTCATCATCATCATCCTCACCGTCATCTACCGTAGGCGCGTGTGAAGCACCGCCTGATTCCGGAACAACCTCCTGCACATCATCATCATCATCCTCTTCTTCTTCATCTTCATCTTCATCCTCACCGTCATCGTCTTCTTCAACTTCTTCAACATCATCAACAACAGTTTCTTCATATTCAACTTCTTCTTCTCCGATCAACATGCTTCTAAACGAAAATCGAAATCAAATTTGAAGAATTTCGGAATTGAGTTACGAGTTTGCGAGGAGGGAGAAGAATGGAGGCGGTTTTTCGTTCAGCAGAGTAGCTATACGGGAGGATTGATCTGGACCGTTGATTTGTGTTGTCAAAAGGATTGGTGACATGGCGGGTGATCGGACGGTTGTAGTGGTTTATTTTTTGTGTTAGTATTGGAGCTGGGGACTGTAGGCAGCATCTTTGGTTTGGGGTTTTTGGGTCACGTGATACGAGCGTGATGGTGCTTAGGGTTAGTAAATTGAATGTTTGGATTGGGGTAGTATGGTCAATTGGAACATGGGTTAGCGATTTCAGCGAATCAAATAATGAATTTTCGAATTTTTATTTCTTTTATCTATTCGATTCGAATAGTATTTGAAACTTGAATTCGACCCGAGAAACTTGAATTCGAACCGAATTTAAATAAATTCGATTTTGTTCAAATTCACCCTAAACAATAAATTATTTTACTTTCGTTTTTTAAAACTACCACAAGCAAATTATTTTCAACATAAAATATAATATTCTGCAAAATTAATTAACTATTAGTATATCAAAACACCTAAATTTAGAAGATAAGTTGATTATTGTTAAGTTGTTAACATTTTTAGTTTAGGTAAAAATTTAAAAATAAGTAGTATGGGTTATTTGTCAGTAGGTTTGGTAATGATATAAATAATAAACTTATTACTTATGGATGGAGTTCATACTTTGGCAAAGTTTAGAATTAATATGTGTGTGTATATACGGATATTAAAAATTTATATATAAATTGATTCGAAATTCGAATCGAAAATCATAAATTCGTATTTGATTCGAATTCGATTACTGGACTCGAATACGAATAACTCGAACTTGAACCTTATTAATTGAATCGAATTTCTAATTTTTCGAATCCGAATCGGATTCTAAACACCCTAGCCTGGACCCATGTTATAAGAGGCTCTTGTTTATTATTATTATTTTTTAATATCACAATGTTTTGGAATTATTTATTAGCTCAATCTATCCACACACCCTAGCCAAACTAAATGCATACCGTCGTCACGTATAAGTTTATATGCGGCGTATAAGATTGCCTCAAAATCAATGTCTGGTTGGTGTCAGAAGCTTATTTTGATGACTCGTATACGCAACAGGTGTATTTTTTAGTGTTAAATGTTGTGTTTTGATGTCATATACGACACGTATGTGTCGTATAGAAGTTCATATTTTTTATATAAGGTGGTGTGTTTCGAACTTTCAATATGTAGAGTCATATCATTTCAACATTATACCGTTTAAGTATTTAGCGTTTCAATATTATACTATTTCAATATTCATCGCATCAATATATAACGTTATATGGTTTGAACATTATAAACAAACAACCTTCTTCTTGCAGACTGCAGACGTTTGGTCCACCTACTCTTCTACAGATGTGGTCCGCAGACCGCATACATTTTACCTCTTAAAAAAGAAACAACACCTAAGTGTGTCGATCTGGCAAGATAACTCTTGATAGTCTGTCGATCCCAGACCTGCACCTAGAACAACGTGTCGTGGAAACTGATGCAACCCGGGTGGCGGCGGCGACTGTAGATGCAATGGAATATCATGATTGGTCGATTGTTTCTACACCACCCTGGTTGCAGGTGTTGGAAACATGAGTGTGAAGTCCGCCGTTAATGGTTGTGGCACGAAAATGTGGTGCTCCCTAGTGTACAATTCCGTGTCGATGTCAGGGAACTTCTTTATGAGGTGCATCCCCACATCGTGCTGATACCCAACATCGACGACTCTATTGACGGCGCTAAATGCTCTTCAGGTCTAGGAAAAGTCCCATGAAATGAGCAATAATGGTGACGCACGCGCCGTTGTATAACAACCACCATTCCTGGTGATGATATGCGAAGGCAAAGTACTATGCCAAACAGTAAGCTAAAGTGACAATATATGAAAATCAGGTCGCCGCTCATACACCACTCCCTTTGGATAGTGTGTTGTCCTAGGGACCGTCGTCAATCACATCCCAAAACCCGAGGAGGAGTTTATCAACCTGTAAGGTCACCTAGGCCTCTATAAACATGATCCAAACACTACGTATCGTGATGTGCGGAATCCATCACGATACACGTACACACTACAAATAAGTATAAAAATGAGTGGAAACCCAGTGAATTCACCAAATAGAACTTGTATTAAAGACACAGTTTACAAGTTCTCTCAAAGTCACAAAGTCTGAAAATCTCTAACTATTGCATTACACAAGCCATATATACATGCATAAACCATAATCCAGAACTATCTTAAAGTTCCATACTATGGAACACATTGTTCAGGGGAACAAACCCCTGAACATTACAATAAACTCGGAACAACTATCAAACCCAGAACCACACATGTTTTAGGACAGGGGTGTGCATGGGTCGGTTTGGGTCGTTTTGACCAAAAACCATAATGATAAGCGCGATCTCGGTTATTGGATAACCATAACCGATCGGTTGTGGTGGTTATGGTTATTCGGTTTTGATGGTTATAGCGGGTCGATTATGGGTGGTTAACCGTGTATTTAGCTCAGCTAAAAATAGCTTATTTTTTAACATGGAGTAAATTGTTATTGCATATTTGTATATATTAGTATATTACATATTATTAAAAAATACATATAATCTATAATATTAATACCAATTATTATCGAATATCCAAATAAAGTGATATGATACATTCAATAAATTCAAATAATCATTAAACCAAAACTACAAAAAGATATGAAAAACTCATAAGTACTAACAATCTTCAGTCAAAAACATAAAATATTAAAAATACGGTGAAAAGTCCTAAATCCTACAAACATTTATTACATGTCGGTTTGTTTCGGTTATGGTGGGTATGGAAAAAATGATAACCATAACCGACCCGCTACTTTCGGTTTTCAAAAAACCCATTAACCGACCCACCGGTTTTTTATTTGGATCGGTTTTTTTGGTTCGGTTTTGTCGGTTAATTTGGTTATGCTTCGGTTAATTCGGTTTTTTGCACACACCTATTTCAGGGTACACATAGAACCTGAACACAATCTATAGTTAGACAAATTTCATAAACACCATTACAACCCAAAGTTACACCTTAGACCCTATAACTTCAAGAGTTATCAAATCCAGCACTTCATCACTTCAGTGCATTATAGACTTCCCCTTGATGAATGCTCGGATCTTCAAAACACTTTGGCTGCAACTCTTCATTGATGTTGTGAGTAAAGACTTCCTGCACACGCTCCGTATTTTGTGCAAAATTGAACCACTCTAATGTACTGCATCGCAACCGTTATCATGTCATCACGATATTGTAATGCATTTCTTCTCAGTCTCTTAAGATCTTCAATCTTCAGATTTACGAGCCACATAGGATCCAAAAAACCTTAGTTCTACAAACTATTCTTGACCAATTCAAGGATGCCCACCGGTAGTCGAGAAATACTTTTTTTAATGGCAAGTTTCTTTTATTTCTGTGGTTTGTGAGACTTGAACCCAACACCACCCTATTGATTGATTGGTAGTTGAGAAATGCTCGGTGTCATAATGTGCGTTTGAAAAGTGTTTTTAGAAACATAAACTACACTTCAAATTAGAGCAAAACAACACTTAAATTGTTTTATTAACATGTGTAGAAAAAAGTCATTTTATCAGGGAAATTTATTAAAAATAAAAGAATTAGTTAATAATGTTGGCTGACCCTGGCATGTCAAGCTTAATTTTTTTTTGAACGGCCAACGAATCCTCTAAACGGGCTACTGGTGAAATTCACCACATCGGGATACATTCGCCTCCGAACCGGGGAAAACCCTCACCTAGGGCCGAAGCCCGTGAACACTCGCCCGAAGGCACGGCAGTGCGGTGAGGTAAAACCCGCTCAGTTCAAGGATCGAACTAGCGATCTCCACCTATTCGCCTAGTCTCCCATCATCACCAGGTGCCGCAGAAAATAACGGGGAGGACAGGAATCGAACTTGGGTCCCTTAGAACACAAGACTCTCCCTTACCACTCCACCACCACCTCATTGCCTAAAACATAATCATCTCAAGCTTAATTAGTTAGAATGACCGTTGGGGCAGGACAGCTCAAGTAATAACCAATCCCAAGTCACACTCATTTCATACAGAATTCAACTAGAATTCAAATTTCTAGGGTTAGGGTTTCTAATTTCCTATCATCTCAACACAATTCACATAAAATCTTCACTCAATCATGGACTGAAGAGGTATGGTCCCAATTCCCTGCCTACATGGCAAGGACCACACCACTTTTGTGCACACAAGGCACCCATGTCACCAGAACCTTCTAGAAGCTTCCAGAAGACATCTAGGCGGTTCATAGCTGGCAGCAAAGATGCTTTGCCCAACATAAAGGACAACACGTGTCACCATTGAGAGAAGGCCACATAGGCCTGCGACAATCCAGGGAGCAGGGCTGACGCGACCAGTACGAGGTACCCAGCGCAAGCGAATAGAAGGACGCCACGTGTACCACTACACCCTTCGCGACAGAGCAGACCAAGAGGATATTCCCCTTGGTCGGACAGCTGGCGCGCACCCACAGCTGGCACAGCTGCTTCCTCCTTCTTCACCATCCGGCTATAAATAGGACCCTTCATCATTCAGGTTCAGGATCTTGGCTCTCTTTACTCACTCTATACACACACTGTTTTATTCATCTCAGAGCAGTACTTATTCTCACGCCGGAGCCTGGTTAAGAGGGAAATTCCCCTTCCCCCTCTTAACGAGACTAACGGTGTTTACTGTTTTGCAGATTGCAAGCCATCCGATACGAGCGAGAGAAGAGGTTGAACCCCATAAGTGAAACAACCCTCTTGGTTATCCTTGTGTTAACCATTGTTTCAACATGGACAAACACAGAGGAGGCGATCGCCATGAAAACAGTCCTAAAACTTTCACCCTTACAGACGCTCTAGAGCCAGAAATTCACGTTCTGAACACAATAATCCGTATTCAGAGTTTTTGGTGCCTCTTTTGGGAGATCCTATAGGTATCTTGCGTATAATTTACAATTTGTTCGTTCATTGTGCATGCTAAATGTCTTATGTTGATCTAAGTTCAATGAAGTTTTAAAGTTTGTGGTGTTCTTGATGCATTTTGTTTGATGTGAGTGAAGATAATTATATTTGCGAGTGTAATTTTAGTTGTTATGAATATCAAATTGTGTTAATGTTAATATTTGTAGTTTGTTCATCGATTTTGCTTGTTAAATATATTCTATTGATCTGAATTTAATGATGTTTTAAAGTTTGGTACAATCTTGGTGCATTTTTGTTTAATGTGAGGTGAAAACAATCTACTGTGATTATAACTAATGTTTGTAGTTTGTTCATCGATTGTGCATCCTAAATGTGTTATGTTGATCTAAATTCAATGAAGTTTTAAAAGTTTGTTACAAACTTACAATCTTGATGCATTTTGTTTGATATGAGGTGAATACAATTTTCTGTAATTATAACTTCTGTTGTAGCACTTTGCAGACAGTAGTGAGGGTAAGTTTATTATGTTGATCTAAGCTCAATGAAGTTATATATGTGGTTAGTGTAATATGTAGCCTTTTTGTCCTCACAATTTACCGCAGATGCTAAGGAAAAACAATCTAAAGGAGGCGGTTTTGTGAAACTTTTTGTTAGTTCAGTTCCTAAGACAGCCACCAAAGAGGATGTAAGTTTTGAATTTCCAAACTTTTTTTGTTTTATGCTACACGTTTAAATACCTTTTACATATAATCTTAGATCCGGTTTGCGTTTCAAGAGCATGGACATGTTATTGAGGTTGCTTTGATCAACGACACGAGAATAGGGCAGCGACAAGGTATGTGCAAGTACATAGGGTATTTCGTTAATTTAACACATGTGAATATGTCTTTTCAGGTCCTTTGAAGGGACAGAGGGAACATATGTTGTTAGTTTTTTCGGCATTTTCAGGCCTTTTCTTTTGGATTGCAAGATCCTATCTGTCTAAGAAGAAGAAGAAGATAAAACGATACCGTTATAGCTCATTCATGGAGATGTCATATTAGCAGCTCAAGCTCTTTATGTAGATATAGTTTTGGGATTTTTTTAAAGCTTGGTTTCTAGTGTTGAGATTTGAGACATGTAGAAGGTATCATTTGATGTACCGATAAGTAGGTTATTTTTAGCGTGTGATTAGTAACAATGTTGTAAGTTGTAACTTTGAGGATTTCTATTGTTTCTTTTGTTGTTAGTAACAACCAGTTGTGATCTTGCCATCTTGGAAATGCCATGGTTATCTCTCGCGTGATTAGTGACGTATGTGATTTGCCGAACACGAAAAATCTTGTCACTTCTTAATGATTGTGGAATGAACAATTGTTACCAAATAGTTTGTTTGTGTTGGTGTTGGTTGTGAGTGAGTGGATAACTATGGGTATTTGCTTAATAGATAGTTTTGCGTCTGGTCATCAATCTGCTTTGTTAATATATCAGGAACCACGGAATTTGCTTCTGCAGGATATTGTTTTGTTAAACATGCCACATCGGATAGGGCAATACACGCCTTACATAAGAAGTATACATTTCCAGGGGTCAGTATGATGTTACATTTTTTAAGAAATCGGTGATATTTTGTCAAGTGAAAGGCACAATGATTCGTGTTTTCTTACAGGGTGTGGGCCCCATCCAGGTCAAGTATGCTGATGGGGAGCGTGAACGGTTAGGTAATTTGACATCTTTATTGGTTTTGTAGGAACAAAAGTTATCTTTTGTTCATTGTATTTTGATTGAATTTTCATAGTGATGTGTTCTTTGATATTAGGTTTAGCGGAATACAAGTTATATGTTGGCTCGCTAAATAAACAAGCAACTGAAGAAGAAGTTGAACAAGTAGGTCATAACTTACTTTTTGTTTATTATTTATTTAAATTTAAATATGCATGAGAATAATGTAAACGTATGTTTATTAGATTTTTTTCGCGTTTCGGTCGAGTTGACGATGTCTATATCTTTCGGAATGGAAAGAATCATAGTCGAGTTGATCAAGGTCAACTACAGGAACCTAATTGTGGTGGTCAAACTTCTTTTAGTCAAGGGTTTCCGTTGCAACCTATGCTTGGTTTTAGTGGGCTGTTACCCCTGCAGCAGGCCCATACTTATGCCCAAACTGCAATGATGAATCAGTATCATTTGCCAGCTCAGCAGCACATGATGCACCCTTTGCACCAATCAGCAAGTTACCAATCATCTCAGCAGGCATGCTCACAGCTTCAACAGCAACTGCAGCTTATGCAATCGTCGAATCCCAATTTGACACCTCAGCAGGTATATTTGGATTTATAAACCGCCTTGTTATATGTCCGTGCGTAGTCGATAAAAAATGGGGCGTTTTTTTACCCAAACACGCCCTGACGTCACCCCCTTGGGCGTTTTTGTTCGAAATTTTTGAATGGCGTCGTATTTAGAACGCTCGAGCCCCTTGTGTGTTTGACCAATCACCCTTTTTTGATGGTTTTTTGTCCAATAACATTTTTTGATGTTTTTTTAATTTAATTCTATTACTAAACCCCTTTTAACATAATGCCCCACATCCCCACTACACCCATTTATGAAAAACGCCCCATTGCTGACTGGACTGCCACATGGCGCAAAACGCCCTAGGGTGGGGCATTATTCATGTGTACCACTACACATGGTCTAAGCATGTTTCTGAGATTCTTTTTGTGTTTTTCAGCAGTCTACATTGGCTGGTAGTGTACCACAAACATCAGCAACTTTTGGTTATCCAACTATAAAACCCGTGACGGATTCGCTTTATGCTGCTTCGGTTGCTCCAGTTGTGTTCTCATCTGGAGGTCCCGTGAAATGTAATTGGACGGAGCACATCTCCCTTGATGGATATAGGTATTACTACAACAGCATGACCGGTGAAAGCAAAGTAAACATCGTTACTTTTTGCATTATTTATTATGTTTTCTTGGTGAACTTGAAATCGGTGGTAAATATTTATTATAAATCTGGTGGATACAGTGGGAGAGACCAGAGGAGTTGGCACTGTTTGAATTAGGCTTGGGATGAAATTTTGCCTCGAGTGTATTGTTTGTTTAAGGGTTTAACTTTCCTTGTAATAAATGTGATAATTCTTTTATGCTAATGTCTAAAAAAATAAATGTGAAATATGTTGGCAAAACTTCAGTTCAGTGCAGTTTCAGTGTGCCAACTTTACTTGCTTTTATCTTATTGTTTTTTTGGGGGGTTTATTCTAAATAGGGCTATGGCTATACACAAATGGCGGTGGCTGGTGGTTCTATGAGTGATTCCTCCCGATTCCAGCAGGTTCTCGAATCTTGATCACCAACAACTTCTGTTTCGATATTTGTTTATATAGTCGTTCTTCATTACAGGGCTTGCAGGGAGGTCAGGACTGGACGTTGAAGAACGAAACAACAGGTTTATTTAATTTCAACTGTCTAAATTTTAATCAATTAATCATGGATATTCTGTTTGTATGTATGTATACTTTGCCATTTTCATTTTGTGGGTCATATTAATAATTAGTTATTACCTAAAAGATGTTAGCTTTACTATGGTCCTTGCAACGACAGGTCCAGAGAACTAGGCAAGGCCATTTTACGACAGGTCAATCGTATGACATGATCAATCTTGTAATAAAACAACATTTCAATCCTTTTGGGTCTATGTGGATTTGTAGCATGTGAATAGTGGTCTGTTAGGCGGCCAACTGGTCTTCAAAATTTTGGCCTTGCAACTTTGAGTGGTATAGCGATTATGATCGTGTTTTGATGCAACGGCTGTGCCTGATAACAACTGCTTTTAAGTCATGGTACATTGATGTTGGTTGTTTTGGCATTTTGGTTGGATGTGCTTGGCTGTTAATAAACTAGAGTGTATCTAGCAGGATCAGATATGGGAATTATGTCACATTGGAGACAATGCTATAAGCAATCTTCTTGAGGATAGTATTTGAAAACTTATTTCTAGATTTTAATACTGGCTTTGAATGAATATAACTTCTTGAATAAACGCGTAGTTAATGTTCGTTTGAAACCATAAACATTCGTATGAGCTTAATTATAATAAGAGTTAAATGTCATTTTAGTCTCTGTGGTTTGGGTCATTTTGCAAGTTTAGTCCAAAGGTTTTATTTTTCGCATGTGCGTCCAAAAAGGTTTCATCGTTGCCATTTTAGTCTACAAGGTTAACTTCATCCATTTTTTCTGTTAACGAGAAGGACAATTCGGTCATTTTATATGTAATTTTGTTAACTAGAAGGGCAATTCGGCCTTATAAAATCACCAAATTACCCTTCTCGTTAACAGAAATAATGGATGAAGTTAACCCAATGGACTAAAATGACAACAGTGAAACCTTTTTGGACCCACAGGCGAAAAATGAAACTTTTGAACTAAACTGGCAAAATGACCCAAACCATAGAGACTAAAATGGCATTTAACTCTTATAATAATTATTAGTGGATTTGGTAGCGGATGATAGTAGGTGTCTGATTACCCAAATCATTTATTTCCAATTTCTAATTTTTATTTTGTTAATTTGTGTTTGTTCCAGAAAAAAATTATTAGGGTGTAAAAATTGCCCACAATCTAGGATGTCGAACTAGATAAAAATAAGATAACCTAGTTCGGCCATCACTACTTTGGTGGGTGACAGAGACTTTGTGTCTTTTGGGGAGAGACCAGGGTTCAATTCTTGGCATGGGGTAAAATTTGGTGTAATTTAAGAGTAGTGTTATGTAACATTTGCCGTTCAAAAAAAAGGTAACCTAGTTCGATATAACACGATTCGTTTATTGTTAAGGGAGTTATCATTACTGTCAAAACAACATTAATCTTAAGTAATAGTATTAGCACTATAAAAAACTAAAAAAAAAATACGAGATAAAAGAGAATAGAAAAAAGAAATGGGTAAAGTTCTTGTACAAATAATCTTAACATACTAAACATACAAATTGAAGGAAAACTCAAAAAGACAAGGTGACATTTTTGTAATTATCAATAACTATCAAAGTTACTCTACAAATATACCTAAAAAAACCTAACAACTCCCCCCACCCCCAAAAAAAACCTAAACCCCCCACCACCCCCCCCCCCCCCAAAAAAAAAAAACCTAAAAAAACCTAACCCCCCCCCCCTCCCCCAAAAAAAAAAAAAAAACCTAAAAAAACCTAACCCCCCACCCCCCATCCCCAAAAACCTAAAAAAAACCTAACCCCCCCCCCACCCAAGCTAAAATGCTAAAAACTAAACCCCCCAAAAAACCTAAAAAAATAAAAAAACACACAAATTATTTTATTTTATTTTTTTAACATTTTTTATTAAAAAATCGCTACTTTTAGTAGCAGCCAAAAAAAAAAGAAATTTTTTTTTTTTTGCTAACGAAATTTAGCGATTTTTAATAAAAAATGTTAAAAAAAAATTTGTGTTTTTTAGGTATTTTTGGTTGTAACTTTGATAGTTGGTAGTAATTACAAAAATGCCACCTTGTCTTTTTGGGTTTTCCTTCAATTTGTATGTTTAGTATGTTAAGATTATTTGTATTTAATCTTTTGCCAAAAAGAAATGGCTTTAATGGTAAAAGTAAAACTTTGACATGTTTATTCAAATTTTGGGCTACATACACATTCATGCTAGTTGGGCTCTTTCTTAAGATCCATTAGAAACCCAAAATCCATATTTTGTTATAGAATAATTACACAAACACAACCCTAATGAAATAAATAAACAGTGGATATGATCGAGCGGTTTCGTTGGTGGTATGATAATACTCCAGTTATTCAATTATTACCGTTCTAAAAAAAAAGAAATAAATAAACTTAAACATAAACAAGTCTTACATATAAATACGACACGATCCCCTTCTAAAGGGTATATTGATAGTTGATTCAACTTCATATTCATAAAGCCATTTACAATAATAGTACCACGTCTATCAGTTTAGGCGCGTGGCACATACGGTCGGATAGCATTTGGCATAGAAGATCGGCAACTAGACACGCCATCGACTTTCTTCACGACACACGTAAAAATACCTTTTGTCTTTTGGTCGTTCTATTTAATTTTTTTAGTTGCTTTTATAGGTGGAATTTCTTTGAAATAAAAAGGAAAGATGGATTGAAATTTTGTTCTCAAAATAATTAAAAAAAAGGTATCTTTAGTTCTGGAAGGCAACATAAAGGATCAAAACTTTTGACATAATTGTTAAATGGAGAATTGGGATCAATATGTTGAGTCTCTATTTTAATTTAATTTATTTTTCATCTCACCCAAATTCCCATTTAAAGCAAAAAATACAACTAAAAAGCAAAAATATTCGATTTCATCTACAACAATACCAACTAAACTAAAAATAATAATAATTTCTAATATTGATTATATAGAGTTTCATCTACAACAATAGTAACTAAACTAAATATAATAATAATTTCTTATATTGATTATATAGAGATTTACAAGTATTTTAAAAAATCATTATAGTTTATATTTTTTTAGTGAATTAATGTTATAAATTACTTTATAAATATTACTTTGAGTTAATTACATAGTTAGTCCATGTGGTTTGCACAAACTAACATACTTAGGTACTAAAAGTTTAAAATCACATTTTAGGGTATTAACTTTTCATTTTGTAACATTTGAAGGTATTAACTTCTAGGGTATTATGTTAGTCCCTGTGGTTTGCACAAAATAACATATTTAAGTACTAATTAGTACCTAAGTATGTTATTTTGTGCAAATCAAATGGACTAACTATGTAATTAACTCTATTACTTTTGATTATCCTATAACATTTGTTTACTACAAGAACAAACAAACACACACCCTCACATAAATATACATAAGACAAAATTACAGAGAAAACATTCTTTTTGTTTATATGATCTTACAAGTTTCAGTTTTTATGTTTAAAAGCAGGCTAAACATCCTTTATGTATATTTTTTTTATAACAGATTTTGTCTTTAATCTAACTTCGTTTGCTTTTACCGTTAACTCAAGCCATATGCATTTCATGTGAGGTCAATTTAGTACTCTTACCCCTTCTTTATAAGAATAAATATTGAAACCTGCAAGTTCATATAAACATAAAGAATGTTTTCTGTAATTTTGTCTACACAAAAAGAAAAAAAAAATAGATACTTGAGAAGGAGGGGATGAAAACATAAAGAGAAATCTTATATAGGGGAGGGGGAACTAAACCTTAAGATAATTTTCATATTAAAAAAGTTTAAGAGATCAAATAACTTTTTTTTATTCAATAATGAATATTATGTCATTGCTAACCCTTACCTAATAGAAAAAAATAGATAATCACTTAGGAGTTTTGTTTTGTGTACAGTTAGATTTCAAAAATTATTATGAAAGAAAACTATATTAATCCACATCTTCTAGACTTCTGAACACTTTCAAAATTAATAATCAGTTAGGAGTTCTTATGAAAAGTGTATAAATAAAAAAGGTGTATAAATAATAGCTGGAAAGCTTGAAGAAATTATATTCTTAGCATGTGATAGATTAGATACTCTATGAAAACAAAAATAAATTATTATAAATTTAAGCAATTTTGGCTTGTTTGATTGATTTATAGGCCCAATCATCTTGAAGGTATAAGAATATTCAGTTGTTGCATGAAAGAAGAAAGTTTTCTGAAGATTTGTGGTCTTTTCATGCTTTCTAACTTTTGATTTTGATGGCCAATCTTTCTTCATACAATATCGTGTTCCAAACAAACATATTCAAAAGAAACACTATTATTTTATTAAAGTTATAAGAAAATTAGCGTTAATAACCATTTTTATAAGGTTTTAACTTCAAATAAAATCAATAAAAAATATTACTAAATAGTATATATTGTAAACCCTTCATTTAGGTTAATTAGTCTGAAGGGGTGGGTGATTGGGTCCAATTTGCAAAGTCATTGGAGTTAAAGTGTTGCTCAGTCCTGCAAGAGATTAAGTATAAATTAAGCCCTTCAAACAAAATCAGTTTGAAGTCGCTATGAAAAATTCCTAACACTTAAACAATAGTAAACCATTTTTTCATTAGAATTTCCTTTATGGACTTGGGGTGTAATAATATTGAACTCGGTGACTTATTTCGATTTTACTTACAACTGTTTATATGAGGGTTTTCAGTAGGATTGTAAACGAATCAAATGAATACGAATAAGGCATTGTTCGTGTTCGTTTATTAAGGAATAAACATGTTCATTAATGGTTTATGAACGCTTACCGAACGAGATATCTTGTTCGTATTCGTTCACTAAGGAAATGAACATGTTAATGGACACTTAACGAACACAAACGAACAACAAACAAATGTTCATGAACTTAAATGAATACAAACGAAGTTATATATTCATTTAAAAATGCAATCTCCATTTTTCATCAGAAAGATTATGAAGAATTCACAAAAAATAAATAAACACTTAACATAATTAACACAAAACTAAGAAGTTTGTCGAGCTTTAGCACAAACTGAAATCGAAATAATAAAACGAGGGATGTTGGCAGAGGAGTATAGTATAACTATGAATTCAAATTTTAAAAACTAAAACCAAAAAAATAAAAATATAACAGAAAGACCTTTAAATGAACGAACGTAAATGAACTTAAATGGATGAACGCAATCTCTGTTCATATTCGTTTGTTTAACTTATCGAACGAAATATCTTGTTCGTGTTTGTTCATTTATTAAACGATCGAACATAAATGAACTTCCCACTAAACGGTTCACGAACTATTCGCTAAACGTTCGATTCGTTTACAGCCCTAGTTTTCAGGACATACCGATTTGATTAAATGACCCAACACAAACATGAATTCAAGGAACTTAAAATTCTCGGAGTTTTCTTACTATTTCATAAAACTCCAAACCGACTAAAACAATATAATATTTATATAGGATATTAGCAATCTAACAACTACCCTAACACGTCTTTACCCTAGACGATAGCTTGGAGATCGAGAGACAAATTTGAGTGAAAAAGTAATTAGAAAAAAAGAAGAGAATAAATCTTTATCGATCCTATTTTAAACTTAGAAAATAGAAAGATGACGTTTTCAGCCCAAGTAATCTTGAATAGCCGAAACACATCCTAGGACGCGATGAAGCTTTGTGTTTTTTTTTGAACGGCAAAGATTCTATATAAATATAGAACACGGGCCAGCAAGCCGCTGAAAAAACCCGCCCATTGCGAGATTACATCACTAATATTAAAATCAACCCATCTATTCCAATTAATATTACAATATTTAGACCTATCCGTGATCCAAAAGGAGTTCTCTTCAATCTTGTCCAATGTTCCTTGATAGTTAATATGACGCGAGTTGAAATTTTTTTTCATTCTGAGCCTTCCATATTTCCCAAGTAGTGACTTGACAAACCTCATTGATGATTTTCTTCCAATCCGTCGCCACATTTATCTCCTCAGTTAACGAAAGAAGATGTTGAACGAAAGGAATCTCGTTAGGAAAAGGCTTCTGAGCCACATTAGAACCGCCCATTAAACGGATTTGGAAAAGAGGCATCCCTATATGAGATGCATCACCGTTTCCTCGTGGATACCGCATCTCGGACATAAGGCATCTGCTAAAAACACGCCTCTGTGAATAAGCCCGACCTTGGAAGGAATGTGGTTAAGGGTGGTTCTCGACACAAAAATATTCAACTTTGGTGGAATCCCCTTATTCCAAATAAACCACTGCTTACGATCGATGGTCCCCGCCACCTTAGTTTTAGCTCGAATTGTGGCTATTGAAAGAGAACCCGAGGGGTCTCCTTTCCACGTCCATGTGTCTCTTCTGTTTGAAATGTAGTACCTGGATAAAAGCTGAAAAAACACATGAAGGTCCTCATTTTCTTAGTTCGTTTCTTGTGTGCGGCTCCACTCTAGAACCCACTCGGCCGACTGGCCCATTCGAGCACAATCCTTAACTTTAACATCTTTGTTAACCACAAGTTTGAACAACCTTTTGAAGCTGTCTTTTAGCGGGCCAACATCAGCCCAATTGTCGATCTAGAAATTAATATCGTTGCTCATACCAAGCTCTCCTTTTATGTTCGCTTCCAATGAAACATTCATGTTGGAAAATTCTTTTTCTATTCTGCCGATGTCACGCCAAATACATGTGATGCCTTTGTTGAAAGGGAACGAAACGGGCTCATTAGACTTGCAATGGATAGTCTTTACGACCTAAACCCAAAGACCATATCTTCTGCCTTAAACTCCCACCACCACTTCGCGAGAAGAGCCAAATTAATAGACCGGATATCCCTTATCTCCAAACCCTCGTGGCGTTTAGAACCCACCATTTTCTCCCATGCAGCCCATTTAATCTTTTTATTACCATTGTTGTAACCCCATACGAAATTCCGTCTAATCTTTTCAAGGGACTTAATAATACTTTGTGGGGCTTTGAAAAGGTAAAGATGATAATTGGGCAACGCACCGAAGAGCGATCTTACCAAGGTCACCCTACCCACTAAAGATAAACTTTTAGCTTTCCACCCGGAAAGTTTGGAATTGAATTTATTGATAATCGGGTTCCAAAATTTACCCTTTTCATGTTTGCACCTATAGGGAGGCCAGAAAGGTCAAAGGGAATGATCCAGCTTTACAATCGATGGCCGCAACAAAATTTTGGACCACTTCGTCTAAAACCACGGACACGTAAACACAACTCTTTGAGAGATTAACCTTCAACCCGGAGCAAAGGTTGAAGCATCTTAAAACGCGGTTAAGGTTCTAAAGGTTGTCTTCAGACCATTCGTCTATGAACACAACATCATCGGTGTAGCAAAAGTAAGTTAAGGTGGGGCCCCGGTTAGGTAGTGAGGTGCCTCTAAAAATCCCCGCCTCGACCACCAATTTAATTAAAACATCCAAAGCTTGCAACATTATCAAAAAAAGAAACGGCGATATGGGATCTCCTTGACGAGGCCCCTAGTTAATTTAAACTCCGAAGAGAGCGAACCATTGATAAGACTGAAGCCTTACCGGATCTCAAACAAGCCTCAATCCATGTCCTCCAACGAATAGGGAATTCCATGCCTTTTAAAACGTTTATAAGAAAAACCCAATTAACCGAATCATAAGGTTTTTGAAAATCAACTTTAAAAATAGGACTTTTCTTTTAGACTTTTTCGCCCATGAAAGGACCTCGCTTAAAATAAGAGGCCCATCCAGAATTGAGCGACCCTTAATGAAACCCGATTAAGCCGGTGAAACAAGTTTCAAAAGGTGCGGTTTTAGTGTATCAGCGAGCGCCTTGGAAATCACTTTGATGATAACCCCGATCAAAGAAATAGGCCGAAAATCTTACTTCTTTCGGATCTCTTATTTTAGGAATAAGGGTTATGATCGACGAGTTGCTCCCACTATGAATGTTTGGATTAGAGTAAAACTAAGTTAAAGCATTTAGGAAAAAGGCTCTAACTCATTCCAGAATTTCTTTACAAACTTGAAAGTGAAGTCGTCCGGACCAGACGTTTTGTCCCCTCGCACCCCCAAATCACTCTCTTCAATTCTTCAGCTATGAATGGGGAATTGAGAGTTTTTTTGTAGTGAGAATCCAAGCTACAAAAATCAGATAACGGAAACTTATTAGTCGCATTTCCGGCTCCGTGAATTGTTTACAAAAGGCGTTTTTAATCTTGTTCTTTATAACCCTCAGCTCATCATACACAATCCCGTTAACTGTGAGGTAGGTAATCTGGTTAGACGCCTTCCTTGTACTGACAAATTTATGGATAAAAAGTTGAATTCTCATCCCCCAGTTTTGCCTACCCAAGCCTTGCCTTTTGTTGTAAATCCGCCACTCGATTTTTCTCAAAATTACGGATCCTTAAGTTGTTAGTAACATGTTGATATGAACAAGAAGCTAAAATAGAAACAATAAAATAAACGAGACAGTAACAATGACCGGGCTTGTTTTTGACACAATTCCCTTAAACAGATTCGCGGTTTGTTCCCAGGGTACGCCGGTTTGAAGCAGCAACAGCGCACTGCCGGACTTGAACACTTACCTGAAAAGAAAAGGAGTTGTGTTGCAGAGACTGAGATTGAGAGAGGAGAAGCTGTTGAGGTGTGTCTGAACTGAATCATTTAGTTCGGTTTTATAGCCATAAAACCAAAACCGTAATCTCATTATCACTGTAGCAAATTAAAGACCAGAAAAATGGTCATTATTGCAAATATTGTATCAGTTTTAAAACTAAAACATAATGATCATTAAAATGAATAATCATAACAGTTTAAAACTAAAAATAATGATGATCATTAAAACGATAATAACAGTTACGAGTCAATGCAAAAATTGGCCTCACGCGGATCCGGGTTTTCGGAGCTGCATTCGTGTCCGCAGGACGTGCGGGCACGCACGAGTTCAACCAAATTCCAGTTCCGAAACTCAATTTTTTGCACCCCCCTGCGCGCGCGGGTAGGACTTGTGGTAAAACATGTCATAAGACTACAATTGCTTGGTCAAGCTTTTGCATTATAAATAGCCTTTTCTTTTGTTCCCATACCAATGTGGGACAAAGTGGTTTTACCACTTAAGACTTTCCATTCACACCAAAACTTCCAACAATCCCCCACATGAATGGAGGTCGATCTCAGAAACAACATTATTCCAATTAGTTTTCAGCAGTTGAGTTTTGCGTACGATAGGTAGGTGTTACCCTTTGAACCTTCGCCTATGTAATGCACTTAGCCCACTGGCTCTGAATAGACATCGATGTCTTTGAACTCGTCTGCCGTTTGTGTAGACGACAATACACTTCACACAATACTCTCTCTGATAAAGTGAAGTCCTCATAGTTATGTTCGTTATGGTCATCAACATGAGCCTGGTTCTGCGAGAGCCATTAAGTATTGTGCCCCAACAATACCCTTTGAATCGACCCAACTTCTCTCTCACATAGGTGATTCACTAAGTATGGTTACCTTAGTCGAATCATTAAAATCCATAGGCTTAGCCTCATACAATTGTCACTTTTAGGAATGGACTAGGATGTTTACTAATCTTTGTAATAAACTCCCTTATAAATGCGTAGGGTTATCCCCCACAGTGACCTCACTCATTCATACAATTAGGTTTTCCTATTGAACTCAATTCTTGGGATCTCCAGTCTATTGAGTTAGGTTTCCATCATATGAACTTAATTTTCAAGTGCTTCAGTTCCGTTCCCATAGACGACTTCTGAACTAACTCTTTACATAGGCCTTTTGTGAGCGGATCCGCGATATTATCCTTTGACCTCACGTAGTCAACAACGATAATTCCAGTAGAGATTAGTTGTCGTATCATATTATGTTTACGTCTGATATGCCTGTTCCTACCATTATACATTGTGTTATGAGCTCTGCCAATTGCCGATTGGCTATCACAATGTATACAAATGGCCGATGCCGGCTTAGGCCATCTTGGTATATCCACAACAAATTAACGTGGCCATTCTGCCTCTTTACCTGCTTTATCTAAAGCGATGAACTCTGATTCCATCGTGGATCTAGCAATAACCGTTTGTTTCGACGATTTCCACGATATAACTGCACCTCCAAGTGTGAATACATACCCACTTGTTGCTCTGGAATCATTCGTGTCCAATATCCAATTTGCATCACAGTGTCCTTCTATAACTGCTGGATATCTGTTATAATGCAACCCATATTCCCAAGTGTATCTTAAGTAACGAAGCAACCGAGTGATACAGTTCCAATGAATTGAACTTGGGTTGCTCGTGTATCTACTTAGCTTGCTCACAGCATATGCTAAGTCTGGTCTAGTACAACTCATAAGATACATCAAGCTACCAATAATTCTTGGGTATTCCAACTCGTTAACAGGTTCACCTCTATTCTTGGCTAGATGTTGACTTGTGTCAAGAGGAGTTCTAGATACATTAGAGTCATTTCCATTGAACTTCTCAAGAATTTTGTCCACATAGTGGGATTGACTTAAAACAAGTCCACTTTGGGTTTGTGTGATTTTAACTCCCAGAATCACATCCGCAAGACCCATGTCTTTCATGTCAAATCTTGCTTTCAGAATGTTCTTTGTAGACTTTATGATTTTGTCATCACTTCCAGCAATGAGCATATCACCTACATATAGACACAAAATGACATATCCATCTGATGTGTCCTTCACATATACACACTTGTCACATTCATTGATTTTGAACCCAGCATCAAGTATGACATGATCAAACTTTTGGTGCCATTGTTTTGGAGCTTGTTTCAATCCATACAAGGATTTTACAAGTTTACACACTTTCTTTTATTGCCCAATGGCTGTGAAGCCTTCAGGTTGTTCCATGTAAATTTCTTCGTCTAAATTTCCATTCAAGAAAGCTGTTTTCACATCCATTTGGTGAACTTCCAAATTTCTAATGGCGGCAATGTCAAGCACCAACCTGATGGATGTTATTCGCGTAACTGGCGAATATGTATCAAAGTAATCTAAACCTTCTCGTTGTTTATATCCTTCGATCACCAACCTTGCCTTGTACTTATCGATGGTCCCATCTGGTTTCATCTTCTTCTTGAAGGTCCATCGATATCCTAGTGGTTTACATCCTTGAGGAAGATCCACTAGTTCCCATGTATGATTTTGTAAGATAGAGTCTATCTCACTTTTGATGGCCTCCCTCCACTGAGGTCCTTCTGAGGAATTCACCGCTTGTTGGTACGTTTGAGGTTCCTCTTCTACCATATAGGTAAGAAAGTCAGGTCCAAATGATTTTTTCAGTCCTTTGCCGTTTACTCTTTCTGATTTCAACTTCCTCAGTCTTAGATTTTTCTCGAGGTTCATTGTTTGCAACCTCATTCTCTGGAACAATTTCCTCAACCGGTCTACTGAAACTTGGTTCACTTTTACCTAAGCATGGGAACACATGTTCAAACCATGATGCATCCTTAGATTCTATTATGGTGCCATTGCATATTCCAAGGTTCTTAGAATCATGCACAAGAAAACGATATGGACCATAAGGACGGGTGTATCCTATAAATACACAATCCACTGTTTTGGGTCCTATAAGTAGGCGCTTTGGTGGTGTGACCACCACCTTGGTTAGACACTGATGTGCACAAAATGCAACATATAAATTACATCAATTGTGGCATAAAACTAACCATTTTTTAGTACTAATGTTGGAAAAAGTGTGCTTTTGTCTTCCTTTTGTATTTTCAGGATTAAATGAGCTCAAATGAACAAAAGAAGCAAAAAGACAGCTAAATCTAACATAAATACAAGAAAAGGAACAAAAGTGGCATGCCCGACCTCCCGACAGCATCTTCCCGAGCAAAACAAAGAAGACAGAAGACTGAACACGCCCCGTGCTCAGCGAGCACGGGGTCGTGCCCAAGAGTAAGCAGAAAAGACAAACTCATAGAAGCTTCTATTGCCCACCACGGGGCCGTGCCCAGCGGGCACGGGGGCGTGGTCAACTTCCTGCAGGCGCATTTATTGGAATTGCGAATTGCAATTAATGAAGAGAGAGAGAGTCAGATGGACACGGGGACGTGCCCAGCGGAGTGCCCGAGCTTCTGTTCAGCCTATAAATAGGAGTGTTTGGAGCTCTTGCAACTCATCCCTTGGCACACCACCTCTCTCACACTTCACCCACTACCCACCACCACCACCATAACACCATCATCCACCACCATCATCCATTGTCCATCGTAGAGTGTGTGAGTCGTCTCAGGATCCAAGATTGATCGTAAGAGTTCTTGACAATCAAAGGCCATGTTTGCCTAAGTCTCTTACATCACTTGGTGAAGACAAGTGTTTAGTGTAATACCTTTTATTTTTAATCTTTTGCACTTTTTAATTGGTTTTGTATTAATGACTTTAATTACTAGTTTCTTATGTTGAAGGTGATTCTTCCTTGGTGTCTTGGCATTACTTTACTGTCTATATAAAATAAAAGATTTTCACCATTCATATCTCCACGGTCTATATGGAGGTATGTTGGCTACCTGGTCGGGGGTTAAGGGAACGGTTTGGTAAGAGTCTTGCCATTGTTAGTGTATAGATCCTGCCAAGGACCTGGGTCAAATTTAGTAGGACCTCCTTCAATACCCAAAGGTATTGGATGGCGGGGGTCCAAACTCTTTGATCCCCTCATAAGTTAAACTACTATTAAAACTTTAACCCAGCTACTTAGGACTGTATCCCTGCTGACTCAGACTACTTAGCTGAGGGTAACGTCGCCTTCAAAAGAGGGGCCTACCACATTATGCATTAATAACTTAATTAATTATCTTTCAATAATCCGCCCCTTTAGGATTGTATCCTTGCTGACTCAAACTACTGGGTTGAGGGTAACGTCGCCTTCAAAAGAGGGGCCTACTACAATAACTAAGATTATCTCTTAAATAAGTGCAAAAGTGCGAAAATAATCAAAGGTTGCACTACACACAAGTCGGATCCAAGTGATTCATCTTGTCTATCTTATTTTATTTTATTTTCTTTTTTAGCATTTTAGTTAGTTTTATTTTTTTTAGTTTAAAAACCTTTTTTCTAACATTTTGATTTGATTAGACGTTGAGGATAACCCGGTACTAAAATCGCTTGTGTCCTTGGACGACCTCAATATCTTACCAACACTATACTACGTCCACGATGGGTGCACTTGCCCATATGTGTGTTTAGTGTTAGTAAATATCGTGTTTTATAAATTTAAAACTTGGCTAAAAAGTGTAAAAAGGGCTTAAAATATATACCTAAAACATAACACACTTCACGCACATCAAGTTTTTGGCGCCGTTGCCGGGGACACAAGGATTTTAAGAAAGCTTAAAATCACGGCCTAATCAGTTTTCCAAAACTTTTTCAAAACGCGCGCACATTTTTTTACATTTTAGTTTAGTTTGCATTTACAGTAGCCTGAACACGGGGCCGTGTTCACTGAACACGGGGCCGTGTTGCATATTTTTAGTTAAACACCTAGATACAGAGTCTGAACACGGGGTCGTGCTCACTGGACACGCCCCCGTGCTCAACGAGACCAGTAACTTTTATTAAAACGCCTAAATACAGAACCTGAACACGGGGCCGTGTCCACTGAACACGGGGCCGTGTCCAGCCTCTGTTTCCGTCTTTATTTTTGTTTTCTGGTCCCGAGACTCAGTTGTGGTCTGTTGAGTGATCCCTATGGATCAATACTCAGGAGGTTACAACTACACCTATGAGGAGGATGATTACATGAGAGACTATTGCACTAATTGTGGTAACCCGCACTCTGTACAATATTGTAAGTTATTTCAACCATCCAATTCATACAACTATTATGAGGAGCCCAGATACGAGCCATCAACTTCATACACATCCTATGAAGACCAAAGGTATGAACCTTCCCCCTCATACTCATATTTTGATGAACCAAGGTATGAGCCTTCATACTCATACTTTGAGGAGTCAAGATATGAGCCACCACCTTCATATACTTATTATGAGGAACCATGGCATGAACAACCCACCTCATATGAGTACTATGAAGAACAAAATTTCGACCCTTATCCATCATATGCTTGCGATGAAGAACAATGGTGTGAACCATCTACTTCATATGGGTACTATAAGGAGCCAAGGATCGAACAACCGGATTCAAGCTTTGAGGATCCCGATCCTTTCTCTATCACCGAAGTGGCCGATAGGATAATAGAAAAACTTAAAACTATCGAAAGATACATAAAAGAATCTCGCGCAAGGGAAGAGGAGTCCCACGCAAGAGAAGAATTAAATAAAGAAACGATAGTTGAAGAGTTAAAAATGGAAGAACAAATAAGTGAAAAACCGACACATGAGTTAAACAACGAAAGAGGTGAGGCCGATAACGTTAAAATTCAAGAAGAGTCTAATTTTGAAGAAATTAATCTCTTGTCACCTTCTTTTGAAAATCATTGTTTAGTATCAACTCATGCTAAGTTTTTAAAAGAGCTAAACACTAATGCAAAAATTGAAGAAATGGTAAGTGTTAAGTTAACTAATGATCAAACTTCGCTAATAAAAGAAGACCCTTTTGAAATTAACATTACACTGGTTCCATGTTTTTTTCAAAATTCATTTATTAGCAACATCACCATTGATAAGGGTCTTTGTGTTAACATAATGCCTAATTACATTTTCGAAAAATTGAGTATTAGTAATTTTGCTCCACTTCAAATACCCATTTTTCTATCCAATCGGAGAATAATAAAATCAATCGGTGTAGTTGAGGATGTCTTGGTTCAAACAAATCAAATGGTAATCCCAACCGACTTTGTCATCCTCGATGACGCTCCTCTAGTGTTGGGAAGACCATTTGTAAAAACTCACGAAGCTTTGAAAAACCGGAAGTTTAATAATCTACCTCTTCAATTAGGGGCATTCAAAAGAAGCATAGATCTTGAGCGTTCAATGAAATATCCTCTTGGCAACAATGACCCCCTAATTGAAGATGAAGATGATCCACCCGATATAAGTGAAAAGATTGACCACTTTGTTGAAGAAGAGGTCGCCATAGAACAAACCTTTAAAGTTCTTGATCAAAATGAGCCCCAAAATAAGGAGTCTCCTAAAGACTCGCCCCTTGAGCTCAAAGAACTTCCGAAAGGTTTGGAATATGCTTTTCTAGACAAAGATGGTAATTCACCTGTAATTATTTCATCTAAATTAAGTAGTGTAGAAAAAGAAAAATTAATTAAACTTTTGAAAAAACATAAAAATGCGATCGCTTGGAAGCTTGTAGATATAAAAGGAATAAGCCCTTCCATGTGCACGCACAAAATTCTAATGAACGATGACTACAAATCAGTAATACAACCACAACGAAGAGTAAATCCAAATGTCCAAGAAGTGGTTAAAAATAAGGTCATCAAACTACTTGACGCCGGACTTATTTATCCTATCTCCGATAGTCCATGGGTGAGTCCCGTCCAAGTAGTACCAAAGAAAGGAGGTATGACGGTAATAACTAATGAAAAGAATGAATCAATACCAACGAGAACCGTCACAGGATGGAGAATATGCATAGACTATAGACGATTAAATGAAGCAACAAGGAAAGATCACTTTCCTTTGCCCTTCATTGATCAAATGTTAGAACGACTATCCGGTCATAAATTTTACAGTTTCTTGGATGGTTTTTCAGGTTACTTTCAAATTCCAATAGCACCTGAAGATCAAGAAAAGACAACTTTCACATGCCCCTACGGAACTTTTGCTTATCGACGCATGCCATTCGGTCTATGTAATGCCCCCGCAACATACCAACGTTGCATGGTGGCCATCTTCGATGACATGATAGAAAAGACAATGGAAGTCTTCATGGACGACTTTTCTATCTTTGGAGATTCATACGACGAATGCCTCGATAACCTCGAACGAATGCTATCCCGATATGAGGAAACTAACCTCGCCCTTAACTGGAAAAAATGCCATTTCATGGTAACAGAGGGAATAGTACTCGGTCACAAGATCTCGAGCGAAGGAATGGAAGTTGATCGAGCAAAAATAGACACAATTTCTCGATTACCTCCACCATCCTCCGTTAGAGCAATCAGAAGTTTCTTAGGGCATGCCGGATTTTATAGACGATTTATCAAAGACTTTTCGAAAATTTCAAGACCTCTAACGAAATTACTTGAAAAAGATGCGCCTTTCATCTTTGACAAGGATTGCAATCAAGCATTTCTAACCCTCAAGGAAATGCTAGTCAATGCACCTATCATGATAGCGCCTGATTGGAAATTACCTTTCGAAATCATGTGTGATGCAAGTGACTTTGCCGTTGGAGCAGTCTTGGGACAAAGAAAAGAAAAGCATTTCCTCCCAATTTATTATGCTAGTAAAACACTTAACGATGCACAAGAGAATTACACAACCACTGAAAAAGAATTACTAGCTGTGGTATTTGCTTTTGATAAATTTCGTTCTTACCTTGTTCTTTCTAAAACTGTAGTCTATACAGATCATGCAGCCATCCGATACCTCTTCAAGAAACAAGACGCAAAGCCCCGTTTGATCAGGTGGATTCTACTCCTCCAAGAATTTGATATTGAAATCAAAGACAAAAGAGGAGCAGAAAACACAGCAGCAGATCATCTTTCGCGCTTAGAAGACCCAACTTTGGAGGCAAGCAGGGACGAGCAAATCAACGAAAAATTTCCAACAGAGTCCCTGGAAATGGCGGAATATAGACAAGAACCATGGTATGCCGACTACGCTAACTATTTAGCTAGCGGTATAGTCACAAAGGGATGGCCACATCACCAAAGAAAGAAATTCTTTGCTGATGTAAAGCATTACTTTTGGGAAGATCCTTATCTTTTCAAAATGTGTGCCGACCAACTCATTCGAAGATGAGTACATGGCAACGAAGCACGAAGGATTCTCCGCCATTGTCATGAAGTTCCATATGGAGGACATCATGGTGCCGCTAGTACCGCACGGAAGGTATTTAATTCAGGATTTTGTTGGCCGATCATTTACAAAGATGCGCAAAATCTTGTCAAGACATGTGATACTTGCCAAAGGTCAGGTAATATTTCTTCCAAAAATGAAATGCCACAAAATGGCATTCTCGTTTGTGAAATTTTTGATGTGTGGGGACTCGATTTCATGGGACCTTTCCCACCGTTGAAAGGAAACAAATATATACTTGTGGCAGTCGATTACTTGTCTAAATGGGCCGAGGCTGAGGCACTTCCAACAAATGATGGAAGAGTCGTGGTAAGATTTCTGAAAAAAGTATTCTCTCGTTTTGGAACACCTAAAGCATTAATAAGTGATAGAGGTACCCATTTTTTTAATCATCAACTCGAAAAAATCCTAACAAGATCTGGGGTCTATCACCGGGTCTCAACAACATATCACCCTCAAACAAACGGACAAGCCGAAGTGACTAATAGAGATTTAAAATGAATACTTGAAAAAACAGTAGGTTTAAATAAAAAGGAATGGGCCGATAAATTAGATGATGCTTTATGGGCTTTTCGAACTGCTTATAAAACCACTATAGGCACAACCCCATATAAGCTCGTCTATGGAAAAAGTTGTCATTTGCAGTAGAAATAGCTCACAAGGCCTACTGGGCAATAAAAAATGTAAACTTGGATTTAGAAATTGCAGGTAAAAATCGATTTTGTCAAATAAATGAATTAGACGAATTAAGGAATTATGCATACTCTAACTCAGAAATTTATAAGGAAAGAATGAAAAATTTACACGACAAACACATTAAACCTAATGAATTTCGAGTGGGAGATCAAGTTCTACTGTTTAATTCACGACTTCGATTATTTCCGGGTAAGCTAAAATCTAGGTGGTCAGGACCTTTTTCCATCACCCATATTTTTCCTGACGGTGCAGTAGAAATTAAATCTCGGAATGGAATTCCATTCAAAGTCAATGGCCAACGGCTGAAACTCTATCGAGGATCCATTGAGGATGAGGAGGAAGAGATCTCGCTTCAAACGGTCGACGAGTAAAACATCATACCTGGTACGTTACGAACAACCAGGTAAACATCGAAATCGGTAAGTCTTCTAACCAAGTTTTTGGGAAAACAGGGCACTCACACGAGCACTAAAAAAAATTTCAAAGACTTTGCTCGGTACGGGGCCATGTCCGCTGGACACGGGGCCATGTCCGCGCAACTGTCGGGATAAAACCCCTTTTTCATATCAGTTACATCATTCCACACGCCCCGTTTCCCCGAAAAACGCTCTGGTCCAGGCGATTTTCCGCAGATTTTCGACGTCTCCTCTCATTCTAACAACATCAAGGTATGATTCTATCATCATTAGTAGTTAGATAGTTTACTTGCATGTAGTTAAAACATCAAAAATTTGGGGAAAAATCTAGGGTTCTTGAAGTTCATCCGAATCAAACCTCGAATTTTTGCATAAATCTGTTAGAATTAGTTTAGATTAGTGTATTGGGAAGTAAATCCACTTGTATTGTTAATAGATTTGCCCGATTTCCCATAAAAACCCCAAACCCTTGTTTTTGAACCGAATAAGATAAAATTGAATGGGAAAACGGTTTGTTTTGGGAAAAACGGCACTTGGGGTTCATTTTCGGGGGAAACCGCACCTACTTGGCCAAAAATTTTCAGATTTTCGGGACCGGGTCGAAAAATTGAATTTTTGAGTAACAGACGCCTGGACACGGGGTCGTGCCCGCTGAGCACGGGGCTGTGTCCAGCTCACTGTTTGCAGTTTTTCCAAAAATCTCACTGTTTCGTGCTAACTTTTGGTGTATTCTTTCAGATGTCGAAGAAGTTCACAAGATTCAACGCAAATGAGCTCGATGCTAGGGCCAGATATGACACGCTTCAAACAAGACCCGAAGAATACCCAAGGCAAGCATGCACGGACCTCTTAGCCATGGTGAACCAACTTGACCGGTTCAACAACCTCGTTACCAGCCCACTAAGGGTTGCCCTAACTACTCGACTTCGATCGGTACACGAGTGCACTATGGAGTTCTACAGCACCTTCACTTTCAATTCAAGGTGCGACCCTTTCGACAATAATGGGGTTGCATTTCGGTGTGGTGGAACTAGGTACTCAATCTCTATGGCGCAATTCGGGGCAATAGTGGGGCTGTATACGGAAGAGGATTCGGGAAGTGAAGAAAACACCGGGGGAATGCGAGAGTTGGATGAGAACGAACGCCAAGCTGCATGGGCTCAGATTGGTGATGGGTTCTACAATCCGAGCAGCACTAAGAGCACTAAGCTAAGGGATCCGCTTTATCGCTACATTCATAGGCTCCTTGCTTACTCTCTTAGTCAGAGACATGACAGCAGCGGCGTTGTTGGGTTGAGAGATTTGGTAGTCCTCCACTGCATTCACACCTGAAGACCCCTCGATGTTCCATTCCTCCTACTCTGGAACATGCATCTGAACCGGCTTGCTCATGCACCAACCCCTATTTTCTTCGGGGGATGGGTGTACCGCCTCTTCAAGCACTTCGCGAACATCCCTAGGTCTTTCGAGAGGAGTCCATGGTCAGGACGGGTCGATGTACACATTTATCGCTCCATGAACCTAATCTATGAGGCGGAAGACGGATCGGTAAGCTTTCAGAGGATGCAAGGCCATGCATGGAACCCGCAAGAGGCGCTAGTCCTTCACGCTCCACCTCCCCAATACCAGTACCAACCCCACGGTGAACCGGGCCCGTCCTCCTCACAAGGAGGAGGTTTTCCTAACTTTCAGAGTTTACATGATCTTTTGCAGGAAAACCTTATGTGCACCAGGAACACCTACAACCTTGCCAAGAACACATATCACCGGGTGGGAGCCATTGAAAGAAACATCTCCGATATCCAAGATGACATCGGAAGCATCCGGGAGTATATGGCGGGGCATGGGGGAGGAGGTGATGACAGTGATGAAGACATGGACTAGGCGAGTGGAGCAGGAGTAGGAGCGGATGGTTGGTGATCCTACAGGTTAAATTCCCTTTCTATCGAACAATTTCCGGCCTGCGTGCCGAGGTGTTGAACAATTTACTTTCCCTAACTTATTTTTATTTTTCTGCTTTGTTTTTATCTTTAACTTGATGGTTTGGATGCTAAACTTGGTAAGCTAGGACGTTTGGTATTGTTTGGTGTGGTATTTATTGATGAAACAGGTACAAACGAGGCTTAGAGTGCTAAACATTAGTACTACTAAAGCCGGGGCAGGAAAACCGGAGAAAGAAACCTGTTTTTCAACCTTGCAGACTGTCCACACGGGGTCGTGTCCGGCCGACACGCCCCCGTGCCCACCTCCCAGACCTGCTGTTTGTTTAAATTCTGCAGATTTTTGCCAGACACGGGGTCGTGCCCGGCCAACACGCCCCCGTGTCCGCCTTCTGTAAGTTTTCGTTACTGGCAGTTGAACACGGGGTCGTGTCCATCCAACACGGGGCTGTGTCTAGGATGCCAGTAACATAAAATTTTGCTTTTAACACCGTTTTACACATTCAATCAGCCTAAAAACTTATTTTTGGGACACATTGAGGATAATGTGTAATTTAATTGTGGGGGGGGGGGATGCTAAAACCTTGAATCTTGCAAGTCCTAATAACAAGCCTTACACAAAACTCTATGGGAACCGCTAATCACCCCAAATTATGTTTTCAAAAATTTTCATTTTTCTTTTTACTTGTCTAAGTTTAAGTTGGGAATTCAAGTTCTAACAAGGTTATATTTTTACAAGTTTACAACCGATAGCGCCGAGACAAAAAGAACCAATATAAGAAAATTATGAAACGGCATGACAAACTTAGTTAAAATTTGATTATATATACTTGATCACATAAAAAACCCTTTCCCACAAAAGTGAGATTTGAGCCTTTATGGAGCATACAAATACATATATTTACACTAAATGCTCATTTTTCGTTTCTTATGTGAATAGCCGCTTGGTTCGTACGACTCTAGAACTTTCCACGACAATACATTCCCGGTCCTTACCAACTTAAACCCGAGTAAGTAAATGATGGAGGCATTAGGACTAACCCTTTTTCTTTCTACACCATTATTTTTCATTTTTTTTACCACCTACCCAAAATCCCCCTAGTTAACCCCTTTGAGCCTAAACCTTTTCATTTCTTAACCCAAAACAATCACCCTTTTTACCCACCTAAACCTTTTTATTTTTACCCCTTTCTTTTAGTAACAACGTTCGGTTTTCTAATGACTTTCCTTAAATATATATATATATATATATATGTATATATATATATATATATATATATTTGATGAAACCAAATAAACAAACAAGTTCATCAAAAATAACTTTGTTTGAAACAAATGGTTCATCATAATAGAATAAAAATGTGAAAAATAAAAAGTCCTTCAAAAACCGACGTTTGTTACGCTTTTCGCCCTTTTACTAACCACTAACCCAACCACCCACCTTTAGCCCAAGCCTAACCCTTCACCCAAAAGTCCTCTTGATATTTACAAAGGTATATAGTTAAAAAGGAGGAGGATTGATTGCTTGGCAAGCTTATGGTAGGAGTATGTTCCATGCCGCTCTCGAGTGATTCACTAAAAATACACCTTCGGCCGAGTGTTGAGTGATTCCCCGTGAGGTATGTGAACTTGTATATAAATGGAATTTTAAAAAGGTATGTTATGCCTTAATAAGTAATTTGTCTTATGAAACGTTTTTAATAAATCATGACGAATAGGATTGTAAATAAATAAAAATAAAACCTTAATAAAGAATCTTGGAAATCCCGACACTCTATGACAAGCCCAAAAAGTTTCTCTTCTACCCATTCCATTTGGGAGTGAAAAAGCCACATTATAAAGAGTTTTGCTTGAGGACAAGCAAAGATTCAAGTGTGGGGGTATTTGATGTGCACAAAATGCAACATATAAATTACATCAATTATGGCATAAAACTAACCCTTTTTTAGTACTAATGTTGGAAAAAGTGCGCTTTTGTCTTCCTTTTGTATTTTCAGGATTAAATGAGCTCAAATGAACAAAAGAAGCAAAAAACAGCTAAATCTAACATAAATACAAGAAAAAGAACAGAAGTGGCATGCTCGACCTCCCGACAGCATCTTCCCGAGCAAAACAAAGAAGACAGAAGACTGAACACGCCCCGTGCTCAGCGAGCACGGGGCCGTGCCCAAGAGTCAGCAGAAAAGACAAACTCATAGAAGCTTCTGTTGCCCACCACGGGGCCGTGCCCAGCGGGCACGGGGGCGTGGTCAACTTCCTGCGGGTGCATTTATTGGAATTGCGAATTGCAATTAATGAAGAGAGAGAGAGAGAGAGAGTCAGATGGACACGGGGCCGTGCCCGAGCTTCTGTTCAGCCTATAAATAGGAGTGTTTGGAGCTCTTGCAACTCATCCCTTGGCACACCACCTCTCTCACACTTCACCCACCACCCACCACCACCATAACACCATCATCCATTGTCCATCGTAGAGTGTGTAAGTCGTCTCGGGATCCAAGATTGATCGTAAGAGTTCTTGACAATCAAAGGCCATGTTTGCCAAAGTCTCTTACATCACTTGGTGAAGACAAGTGTTTAGTGTAATACTTTTTATTTTTAATCTTTTGCACTTTTTAATTGGTTTTGTATTAATGACTTTAATTACTAGTTTCTTATGTTGAAGGTGATTCTTCCTTATCGTTTGTCCGTGGTGTCTTGGCATTATTTTACTGTCTATATAAAATAAAAGATTTTCACCATTCATATCTCCACGGTCTATATGGAGGTATGTTGGCTACCTGGTCGGGGGTTAAGGGAACGGTTTGGTAAGAGTCTTGCCATTGTTCAATGTATAGATCTTGCAAAGGACCTGGGTCAAATTTAGTAGGACCTCCTTCAATACCCAAAGGTATTGGATGGCGGGGGTCCAAACTCTTTGATCCCCTTATAAGTTAAACTACTATTACAACTTTAACCCAGCTACTTAGGACTGTATCCCTGCTGACTCAGACTACTTAGCTGCGGGTAACGTCGCCTTCAAAAGTGGGGGCCTACCACATTATGCATTAATAACTTAATTAATTATCTTTCAATAATCCGACCCTTTAGGATTGTATCCTTGCTGACTTAAACTACTGGGTTGAGGGTAACGTCGCCTTCAAAAGAGGGCCCTACTACAATAACTAAGATAATCTCTTAAATAAGTGCAAAAGTGCGAAAATAATCAAAGGTTACACTACACACGAGTCGGATCCAAGTGATTCATCTTGTCTATCTTATTTTATTTTATTTTCTTTTTCAGCATTTTAGTTAGTTTTATTTTTCTTAGTTTAAAAACCTTTTTTCTAACATTTTGATTTGATTAGACGTTGAGGATAAACCGGTACTAAAAGCTCTTGTGTCCTTGGACGACCTCGGTATCTTACCAACACTATACTACGTCCACGATATGTGCACTTGCCCATATGTGTGTTTAGTGTTAGTAAATATCATGTTTTATAAATTTAAAACTTGGCTAAAAAGTGTAAAAAGGGCTTAAAATATATACCTAAAACATAACACACTTCACGCACATCAAGTTTTTGGCGCCATTGCCAGGGACACAAGGATTTTAAGAAAGCTTAAAATCGACGGCCTAATCAGTTTTCCAAAACTTTTTCAAAATGCGCGCACATTTTTCTGCATTTTAGTTTAGTTTGCATTTACAGTAGCCTGAACACGGGGCCGTGTTCACGGAACACGAGCCCGTGTTGCATATTTTTAGTTAAACACCCAGATACAGAGTCTGAACACGGGGTCGTGCTCACTGGACACGCCCCCGTGCTCAACGAGACCAGTAACTTTTATTAAAACGCCCAGATACAGACCCTGAACACGGGGCCGTGTCCACTGAACACGGGGCCGTGTTCAGCCTCTGTTTCCGTCTTTATTTTTGTTTTCTGGTCCTGAGACTCAGTTGTGGTCTGTTGAGTGATCCCTATGGATCAATACTCAGGAGGTTACAACTACACCTATGAGGAGGATGATTACATGAGAGACTATTGCACTAATTGTGGTAACCCGCACTCGGTACAATATTGTAACTTATTTCAACCATCCAATTGAGGAGCCCAGGTACGAGCCATCAACTTCATACACATCCTATGAAGACTAAAGGTATGAACCTGACTTAGTTTTCAAGTATGTAGTTTTCAAGTCGTGGTACATCTTATCTGATCCAGGATGTACGGAGTAACGTGACTTGTGTGCCTCATCCATTACAAGTTCCCGTAAATCACCATAGAGTGGAACCCAGATGCGTCCGGTTACGTAGTAAGCACCGTCTCCCTTTTGTTCTAGTCGTTGCCTTGAGCCGCGTAAAGCTTCAGCTTGAACGTTCTCTGGTTTCAACGCTTCTAACTGAGCGCTTCGTATCTGGGAAGGAAGTTTGGATTGGATCGTGAGTTGCAACGCTCGTACGCGCCTAGGTGTATTATTCTTTCTGCTGAGGGCGTCAGCTACGACGTTCGCCTTGCCCGGATGATACTTGATGGCACATTCATAATCATTCAACAGTTCAACCCATCGCCGTTGCCGCATATTCAATTCTTTCTGGTCGAACATATGATGAAGACTCCTATGGTCGGTGTAGATAGTGCATTTGGTATCGTACAGATAGTGCCTCCAGATCTTCAATGCAAATACCACCGCTCCTAACTCCAAGTCGTGTGTCGTGTAGTTTTTCTCATGAATCTTCAATTGTCGCGAAGCATAAGCTATCACCTTCTCGCGTTGCATCAACACGCAACCGAAACCCTGAATCGAAGCATCACAATAGACCACAAAATCTTCGGTACCCTCTGGTAGAGACAAGATTGGCGCACTGCAAAGTTTCTGTTTTAGTGCTTGGAAAGCCTCTTCCTGCTTCGCACCCCAAGAGTATGTCGTGTTCTTCTGTGTCAGTGATGTGAGAGGTTGCGCGATTTTCGAGAAATCCCTAATAAACCTTCGATAGTATCCAGCGAGACCAAGAAATTGGCGCACCTCCGAAGGAGTCTTTGGTGCCGCCCAATTCTTAACTGCTTCCACTTTTGCAGGATCAAGATATGGGCCACCACTTTCATATACTTATTATGAGGAACCATGGCATGAACAACCCACCTCATATGAGTACTATGAAGAACAAAATTTCGACCCTTATCCATCATATGCTTACGATGAAGAACAATGGTGTGAACCATCTACTTCATATGGGTACTATGAGGAGCCAAGGATCGAACAACCGGATTCAAGCTTTGAGGATCCCGATCCTTTCTCTATCACCGAAGTGGCCGATAGGATAATAGAAAAACTTAAAACTATCGAAAGATACATAAAAGAATCTCACGCAAGGGAAGAGGAGTCCCGCACAAGAGAAGAATTAAATAAAGAAACGATAGTTGAAGATTGAAAAATGGAAGAACAAATAAGTGAAAAATCGACACATGAGTTAAACAACGAAAGAGGTGAGGCCGATAACGTTAAAATTCAAGAAGAGTCTAATTTTGAAGAAATTAATCTCTTGTCACCTTCTTTTGAAAATCATTGTTTAGTATCAACTCATGCTAAGTTTTTAAAAGAGCTAAACACTAACGCAAAAATTGACGAAATGGTAAGTGTTAAGTTAACTAATGATCAAACTTCGCTAATAAAAGAAGACCCTTTTGAAATTAACATTACACCGGTTCCATGTTTTTTTCAAAATTCATTTATTAGCAACATCACCATTTATAAGGATTTTTGTGTTAACATAATGCCTAATTACATTTTCGAAAATTTGAGTATTAGTAATTTTGCTCCGCTTCAAATACCCATTTTTCTATCCAATCGGAGAATAATAAAATCAATCGGTGTAGTTGAGGATGTCTTGTTTCAAACAAATCAAATGGTAATCCCAACCGACTTTGTCATCCTCGATGACACTCCTCTAGTGTTGGGAAGACCATTTGTAAAAACTCACGAAGCTTTGAAAAACCGAAAGTTTAATAATCTACCTCTTCAATTAGGGGTATTCAAAAGAAGCATAGATCTTGAGCGTTCAATGAAATATCCTTTTGGCAACAATGACCCCCTAATTGAAGATGAAGATGAGCCACCCGATATAAGTGAAAAGATTGACCACTTTGTTGAAGAAGAGGTCGCCATAGAACAAACCTTTAAAGTTCTTGATCAAAATGAGCCCCAAAATAAGGAGTCTCCTAAAGACTCGCCCCTTGAGCTCAAAGAACTTCCGAAAGGTTTGGAATATGCTTTTCTAGACAAAGATGGTAATTCACCTGTAATTATTCCATCTAAATTAAGTAGTGTAGAAAAAGAAAAATTAATTAAACTTTTGAAAAAAACATAAAAAATGCGATCGCTTGGAAGCTTGTAGATATAAAAGGAATAAGCCCTTCCATGTGCACGCACAAAATTCTAATGAACGATGACTACAAATCAGTAATACAACCACAACGAAGAGTAAATCCAAATGTCCAAGAAGTGGTTAAAAATGAGGTCATCAAACTACTTGACGCCGAACTTATTTATCCTATCTCCGATAGTCCATGGGTGAGTCCCGTCCAAGTAGTCCCAAAGAAAGGAGGTATGACGGTAATAACTAATGAAAAGAATGAATCAATACCAATGAGAACCGTCACAGGATGGAGAGTATGCATAGACTATAGACGATTAAATGAAGCAACAAGGAAAGATCACTTTCCTTTGCCCTTCATTGATCAAATGTTAGAACGACTATCCGGTCATAAATTTTACGGTTTCTTGGATGGTTTTTCAGGTTACTTTCAAATTCCAATAGCACCTGAAGATCAAGAAAAGACATCTTTCATATGCCCCTATGGAACTTTTGCTTATCGACGCATGCCATTCGGTCTATGTAATGCCCCTGCAACATTCCAACGTTGCATGGTGGCTATCTTCCATGACGTGATAGAAAAGACAATGGAAGTCTTCATGGACGACTTTTCTATCTTTGGAGATTCATACGACCAATGCCTCGATAACCTCGAACGAATGCTATCCCGATATGAGGAAACTAACCTCGCCCTTAACTGGGAAAATGTCATTTCATGGTAACAGTGGGAATAGTACTTGGTCACAAGATCTCGAGCGAAGGAATGGAAGTTGATCGAGCAAAAATAGACACAATTTCTCGATTACCTCCACCATCCTCCGTTAGAGCAATCAGAAGTTTCTTAGGGCATGCCGGATTTTATAGACGATTTATCAAAGACTTTTCGAAAATTTCAAGACCTCTAACGAAATTACTTGAAAAAGATGCGCCTTTCATCTTTGACAAGGATTGCAATCAAGCATTTCTAACCCTCAAGGAAATGCTAGTCAATGCACCTATCATGATAGCGCCTGATTGGAAATTACCTTTCAAAATCATGTGTGATGCAAGTGACTTTGCCGTTGGAGCAGTCTTGGGACATAGAAAAGAAAAGCATTTCCACCCAATTTATTATGCTAGTAAAACACTTAACGATGCACAAGAGAATTACACAACCACTGAAAAAGAATTACTAGCTGTGGTATTTGCTTTTGATAAATTTCGTTCTTACCTTGTTCTTTCTAAAACTGTAGTCTATACAGATCATGCAGCCATCCGATACCTCTTCAAGAAACAAGACACAAAGCCCCGTTTGATCAAGTGGATTCTACTCCTCCAAGAATTTGATATTGAAATCAAAGACAAAAGAGGAGCAGAAAACACAGCAGCAGATCATCTTTCGCGCTTAGAAGACCCAGCTTTGGAGGTAACCAGGGACGAGCAAATCAACGAAAAATTTCCAACAGAATCCCTGGAAATGGCGGAATATAGAGAAGAACCATGGTATGCCGACTACGCTAACTATTTAGCTAGCGGTATAGTCACAAAGGGATGGCCACATCACCAAAGAAAGAAATTCTTTGCTGATGTAAAGCATTACTTTTGGGAAGAGCTTTATCTTTTCAAAATGTGTGCCGACCAACTCATTCGAAGATGCGTACATGGCAACGAAGCACGAAGGATTCTCCGCCATTGTCATGAAGGTCCATATGGAGGACATCATGGTGCCGCTAGTACCGCACGGAAGGTATTTGATTCAGGATTTTATTGGCCGACCATTTACAAAGATGCGCAAAATCTTGTCAAGACATGTGATGCTTGCCAAAGATCAGGTAATATTTCTTCCAAAAATAAAATGCCACAAAATGGCATTCTCGTTTGTGAAATTTTTGATGTGTGGGGACTTGATTTCATGGGACCTTTCCCACCGTCGAAAGGAAACAAATATATACTTGTCGCAGTCGATTACTTGTCTAAATGGGCCGAGGCTGAGGCACTTCCTACAAATGATGGAAGAGTCGTGGTAAGATTTCTGAAAAAATTATTCTCTCGTTTTGGAACACCTAAAGCATTAATAAGTGATAGAGGTACCCATTTTTGTAATCATCAACTCGAAAAAATCCTAACAAGATATGGGGTCTATCACCGGGTCTCAACAGCATATCACCCTCAAACAAACGGACAAGCCGAAGTGACTAATAGAGGTTTAAAACGAATACTTGAAAAAACCGTAGGTTTAAATAAAAAGGAATGGGCCGATAAATTAGATGATGCTTTATGGGCTTTTCGAACTGCTTATAAAACCACTATAGGCACAACCCCATATAAGCTCGTCTATGGAAAAAGTTGTCATTTGCCAGTAGAAATAGCTCACAAGGCCTACTAGGCAATAAAAAATGTAAACTTGGATTTAGAAATTGCAAGTAAAAATCGATTTTGTCAAATAAATGAATTAGAAGAATTAAGGAATTATGCATTCTCTAACTCAGAAATTTATAAAGAAAGAATGAAAAATTTACACGACAAAGAGATTAAACCTAATGAATTTCGAGTGGGAGATCAAGTTCTACTGTTTAATTCACGACTTCGATTATTTCCGGGTAAGCTAAAATCTAGGTGGTCAGGACCTTTTTCCATCACCCATATTTTTCCTCATGGTGCAGTAGAAATTAAATCTCGGAATGGAATTCCATTCAAAGTCAATGGCCAACGGCTGAAACTCTATCGAGGATCCATTGAGGATGAGGAGGAAGAGATCTCGCTTCAAACGATCGACGAGTAAAACATCATACCTGGTACGTTACGAACAACCAGGTAAACATCGAAATCGGTAAGTCTTCTAACCAAGTTTTTGGGAAAACAGGGCACTCACACGAGCACTAAAAAAAATTTCAAAGACTTTGCTCGGCACGGGGCCGTGTCCGCTGGACACGAGGCCGTGTCCGCTGGACACGAGGCCGTGTCCGCGCAACTGTCGGGATAAAACCCCTTTTTCATATCAGTTACATCATTCCACACGCCCCGTTTTCCCCAAAAATGCTCTGGTCCAGGCGATTTTCCACAGATTTTCGACGTCTCCTCTCATTCTAACAACATCAAGGTATGATTCTATCATCATTAGTAGTTAGATTGTTTACTTGCATGTAGTTAAAACATCAAAAATTTGGGGAAAAATCTAGGGTTCTTGAAGTTCATCCGAATCAAACCTCAAATTTTTGCATAAATCTGTTAGAATTAGTTTAGATTAGTGTATTGGGAAGTAAATCCACTTGTATTGTTAATAGATTTGCCCGATTTCTCATAAAAACACCAAACCCTTGTTTTTGAACCGAAAAAGATAATATTGAATGGGTAAACGGTTTGATTTGGGAAAAACGACACTTGGGGTTCCATTTTCGGGGGAAACCGCACCTACTTGGCCAAAAATTTTCAGATTTTCGGGACCGGGTCGAAAAATTGAATTTTTGAGTAACAGACGCCTGGACACGGGGTCGTGCCCGCTTAGCACGGGGCCGTGTCCAGCTCACTGTTTGCAGTTTTTCCGAAAATCTCACTGTTTCGTGCTAACTTTTGGTGTATTCTTTCAGATGTCGAAGAAGTTCACAAGATTCAACGCAAAAGAGCACGATGCTAGGGCCAGATATGAAACACTTCAAACAAGACCCGAAGAATACCCAAGGCAAGCATGCACGGACCTCTTAGCCATGGTGAACCAACTTGATCGGTTCAACAACCTCGTTACCGGCCCACTAAGGGTTGCCCTAACCACTCGACTTCGATCGGTACACGTGTGCACTATGGAGTTCTACAGCACCTTCACTTTCAATTCAAGGTGCGACCCTTTCGACAATAATGGGGTTGCATTTCGGTGTGGTGGAACTAGGTACTCAATCTCTATGGCGCAATTCGGGGCAATAGTGGGGCTGTATACGGAAGAGGATTCGGGAAGTGAAGAAAACACCGGGGGAATGCGAGAGTTGGATGAGAACGAACGCCAAGCCGCATGGGCTCAGATTGGTGATGGGTTCTACAATCCGAGCAGCACTAAGAGCACTAAGCTAAGGGATCCGCTTTATCGCTACATTCATAGGCTCCTTGCTTACTCTCTTAGTCAGAGACATGACAGCAGCGGCGTTGTTGGGTTGAGAGATTTGGTAGTCCTCCACTGCATTCACACCTGAAGACCCCTCGATGTTCCATTCCTCCTACTCCGGAACATGCATCTGAACCGGCTTGCTCATGCACCAACCCCTATTTTCTTCGGGGGATGGGTGTACCGCCTCTTCAAGCACTTCGCGAACATCCCTAGGTCTTTCGAGAGGAGCCCATGGTCAGGACGGGTCGATGTACACATTTGTCGCTCCATGAACCTAATCTATGAGGCGGAAGACGAATCGGTAAGCTTTCAGAGGATACAAGGCCATGCATGGAACCCGCAATAGGCGCTAGTCCTTCACGCTCCACCTCCCCAATACCAGTACCAACGCCACGGTGAACCGGGCCCGTCCTCCTCACTAGGAGGAGGTTTTCCTAACTTTTAGAGTTTACAAGATCTTTTGCAGGAAAACCTTATGTGCACCAGGAACACCTACAACCTTGCCAACAACACATACCACCGGGTGGGAGCCATTGAAAGAAACATCTTCGATATCCAAGATGACATCGGAAGCATCCGGGAGTATATGGCGGGGCATGGGGGAGGAGGTGATGACAGTGATGAAGACATGGACTAGGCGAGTGGAGCAGGAGTAGGAGCGGATGGTTGGTGATCCTACAGGTTAAATTCCCTTTCTATCGAACAATTTCCGGCCTACGTGCTGAGGTGTTGAACAATTTACTTTCCCTAACTTATTTTTATTTTTCTGCTTTGTTTTTATCTTTAACTTGATGGTTTAGATGCTAAACTTGGTAATCTAGGACGTTTGGTATTGTTTGGTGTGGTATTTATTGATGAAACAGGTACAAACGAGGCTTAGAGTGCTAAACATTAGTACTACTAAAGCCGGGGCAGGAAAACCGGAGAAAGAAACCTGTTTTTCAACCTTGCAGACTGTCCACACGGGGTCGTGTCCGGCCGACACGCCCCCATGCCCACCTCCCAGACCTGCTGTTTGTTTAAATTCTGCAGATTTTTGCCAGACACGGGGTCGTGCCCAGCCAACACGCCCCCGTGTCCGCCTTCTGTAAGTTTTCGTTACTGGCAGTTGAACACGGGGTCGTGTCTAGGATGCCAGTAACATAAAATTTTGCTTTTAACACCGTTTTACACATTCAATCAGCCTAAAAACTTATTTTTGGGACACACTGAGGACTATGTGTAATTTAAGTGGTGGGGGGGGGGGATGCTAAAACCTTGAATTTTGCAAGTCCTAATAACAAGCCTTACACAAAACTCTATTGGAACCGCTAATCACCCCAAATTTTTTTTCAAAAATTTTCATTTTTCTTTTTACTTGTCTAAGTTTAAATGCTCATTTTTCGTTTCTTGTGTGAATAGCCGCTTGGTTTGTACGACTCTAGAACTTGCCACGACAATACATTCCCGGTCCTTACCAACTTAAACCCGAGTAAGTAAATGATGGAGGCATTAGGACTAACCCTTTTTCTTTCTACACCATTATTTTTCAATTTTTTTACCACCTACCCAAAATCCCCCTAGTTAACCCCTTTGAGCCTAAACATTTTCATTTCTTAACCCTAAACAATCACCTTTTTTAACCACCTAAACCTTTTTATTTTTACCCCTTTCTTTTAGTAAAAACGTTCGGTTTTCTAATGACTTTCCTTATATATATATATATATATATATATATATGATGAAACCAAATAAACAACAAGTTCATCAAAAATAACTTTGTTTGAAACAAATGGTTCATCAAAGTAGAATAAAAATGTGAAAAATAAAAAGTCCTTCAAAAACCGACGTTTGTTACGCTTTTCGCCCTTTTACTAACCATTAACCCAACCACCCACCTTTAGCCCAAGCCTAACCCTTCACCCAAAAGTCCTCTTGATATTTACAAAGGTATATAGTTAAAAAGGAGGAGGATTGATTGCTTGGCAAGCTTATGGTAGGAGTAAGTTCCATGCCGCTCTCGAGTGATTCACTAAAAATACACCTTCGGCCGAGTGTTGAGTGATTCCCCGTGAGGTATGTGAACTTGTATATAAATGGAATTTTAAAAAGGTATGTTATGCCTTAATAAGTAATTTGTCTTATGAAACGTTTTTAATAAATCATGACGAATAGGATTGTAAATAAATAAAAATAAAACCTTAATAAAGAATCTTGGAAATCCCGACACTCTATGACAATCCCAAAAACTTTCTCTTCTACCCATTCCATTTGGGAGTGAAAAAGCCACATTATAAAGAGTTTTGCTTGAGGACAAGCAAAGATTCAAGTGTGGGGGTATTTGATGTGCACAAAATGCAACATATAAATTACATCAATTGTGGCATAAAACTAACCCTTTTTAGTACTAATGTTGGAAAAAGTGCGCTTTTGTCTTCCTTTTGTATTTTCAGAATTAAATGAGCTCAAATGAACAAAAGAAACAACAAGACAGCTAAATCTAACATAAATACAAGAAAAGGAACAAAAGTGGCATGCCCGACCTCCCGACAGCATCTTCCCGAGCAAAACAAAGAAGACAGAAGACTGAACACGCCCCGTGCTCAGCGAGCACGGGGCCGTGCCCAAGAGTCAGCAGAAAAGACAAACTCATAGAAGCTTCTGTTGCCCACCACGGGGCCGTGCCCAGCGGGCACGGAGGCGTGGTCAACTTCCTGCAGGCGCATTTATTGGAATTGCGAATTGCAATTAATGAAGAGAGAGAGTCAGATGGACACGGGGCCGTGCCCGAGCTTCTGTTCAGCCTATAAATAGGAGTGTTTGGAGCTCTTGCAACTTATCCCTTGGCACACCACCTCTCTCACACTTCACCCACCACCCACCACCACCATAACACTATCGTCCACCACCATCATCCATTGTCCATCGTAGAGTGTGTGAGTCGTCTCGGGATCCAAGATTGATCGTAAGAGTTCTTGACAATCAAAGGCCATGTTTACCTAAGTCTCTTACATCACTTGGTGAAGACAAGTGTTTAGTGTAATACTTTTTATTTTTAATCTTTTGCACTTTTTAATTGGTTTTGTATTAATGACTTTAGTTACTAGTTTCTTATGTTGAAGGTGATTCTTCCTTATCGTTTGTCCGTGGTGTCTTGGCATTATTTTACTGTCTATATAAAATAAAAGATTTTCACCATTTATATCTCCACGGTCTATATGGAGGTATGTTGGCTACCTGGTCGGGGGCTAAGGGAACAGTTTGGTAAGAGTCTTACCGTTGTTCAGTGTATAGATCCTGCAATGGACCTGGGTCAAATTTAGTAGGACCTCCTTCAACACCCAAAGGCATTCGATGGCGGGGGTCTAAACTCCTTGATCCCCTCATAAGTTAAACTACTATTAAAACGTTAACCCAGCTACTTAGGACTGTATCCCTGCTGACTCAGACTACTTAGCTGAGGGTAACGTCGCCTTCAAAAGAGGGGCCTACCACATTATGCATTAATAACTTAATTAATTATCTTTCAATAATCCGACCCTTTAGGATTGTATCCTTGCTGACTCAAACTACTGGGTTGAGGGTAACGTCGCCTTCAAAAGAGGGGCCTGCTACAATAACTAAGATAATCTAGTGCAAAAGTGCGAAAATAATCAAAGGTTACACTACACACGAGTCGGATCCAAGTGATTCATCTTGTCTATCTTATTTTATTTTATTTTCTTTTTCAGCATTTTAGTTAGTTTTATTTTTCTTAGTTTAAAAACCTTTTTTTCTAACATTTTGATTTGATTAGACGTTGAGGATAAACCGGTACTAAAAGCTCTTGTGTCCTTGGACGACCTCGGTATCTTACCAACACTATACTACGTCCACGATGGGTGCACTTGCCCATATGTGTGTTTAGTGTTAGTAAATATCGTGTTTTATAAATTTAAAACTTGGCTAAAAAGTGTAAAAAGGGCTTAAAATATATACATAAAACATAACACACTTCACGCACATCAGACACCCCTACACTTTCAAGTGTTTATATGGCGGTGTCTTTCCCGTCCATAATTCGTATGGTGTTACATTTTTCTTCTTATTGGGTATCATGTTCAACACATAATTTGCCGATAAGATTGCTTCCCTCCACATGTTTTGGCTCATCCCAGAACTTATCATCATGGCATTCATCATTTCTTTCAAAGAGCGATTTTTGCGTTCCGCTATGCCATTCGATTGGGGGGGAGTAAGGAGCCATGAGTTCATGTATGATTCCATTTTTGCACACACATCAATGAAAGGTGAAACATATTCACCTCCTCGGTCGCTCCTTACGATTTTGATTTTTTAATTTAGTTGATTCTCAACTTCGGACTTGAACAAGATAAACTTATCAATGACCTCGTCATTACTCTTAAGCAAGTACATATAGCAATACCTTGTACTATCATCAATGAACGTGATGAAGTACTTGTTCCCACCATGATTAGGGATTGCTTTTAGATCACACACATCCGTGTGGATCATCTCGAGGGGTTAGGTGATTCGTTCAACCTTTTTGAATGATGATCTCGTTTGTTTTGATTCTACGCAAGTTTCACGTTTATCATTTGAGTCGATATCAAATGAGGTATGCGATTAAGTTTAATCAAACGACGTATGGAATTAAAATTAACATGACCTAGTCTACCATGCCAAAGATTAGAATACTCAAGCAAGTAAGCAGAACTAGTAGATTCTTTCATTCCATTAACAATAGTTACATTTAGTTTAAACATATTGTTGATGGCATAGCCCTTACCAACATACACACTATTTTTGGTCAACACGACCTTATCCGACTCAATCACCATTTTGAAACCAAACTTGTTCAATTGCCACCCCGACACAAGGTTCTTACGAATTTCTGGAACATACAACACGTTGGACAAGGTGAGTTCCTTTCCAGAAGTCATTTTCAAAACCACATTCCCCACGCCTTTGATTTCCACCGTGGCGGAATTTCCCATGAAAACCTTTTCTCCATTAGTCACTTCCTTGAAGGTGCTAAACAGATTCTTGTCAAAGCACACATGACGGGTAACCCCCGTATCAACCCACCAATCGTTGTGGTTTTGCCCAACGAAGTTAACTTCCGTGACCAAAATCAAGAGGTCCGTGATCATAGCAATGAGGTTATCAACCACATAATCATGTTAACATGTCGAGCATTTTCCTTCTTTGGAAGCTTACATTCATTGGCCTTATGGGCTTGTTTCTAACAATTGTAGCAAGTTCCTTAAAACTTCTATTTCCCAACTCCTCCCTTAGGACCAAGGTTGGAGTGTTTCCCATGAGCTTTCTTTCCACCCTTTCCACCGTTCTTGTTTCACTTCGAAGAGTGACCATGTTCAACATCATTGGCCTTTGTTGTTTCAGGACCATCAATCCTTTTTCAAAGCAACTTTGTTGTCTTCTTCAATGCGAAGGCAAACAACAAGATCTTCAATGGTCATTTTCTTTCGCTTATGCTTGAGATAGTTCTTGAAATATACCCAGCTTGGTGGTAGCTTTTCGATCATAGCGGCAACTTGGAATGTCTCGTTGAGCACCATTCCTTCCGCATGAATATCATGGAGAATCACTTGAAATTCTTGGACTTGGCTAATGACAGTTTTAGAGTCTATCATTTTGAAATCCAAGAACTTAGCCACCACGAATTTCTTAGTGCCCGCATCTTCTGTTTTGTATTTGCGGTCCAAAGACTCCCATAACTCTTTGGCGGTCTTGGCTTTACAATACACACCATAAAGCGTATCAACCATACCATTCAAGATATAGTTTCAGCAGAAGAAATCCGAATGATCCCAAGCATGAACCGCGCTCACTGATTGAGCATCCATATCCCCTTCATCAACATGGGGAACAATTTCTGTCAAGAACCGTGCTAGGTTCAGAGTGGTCAGATAAAAGAACATCTTTTGCTGCCACTGTTTGAAGTTCACACCGGTGAATTTCTCTGGTTTCTCAGCATGCGAAGTCACTGCATTAGGCAGTGGTCCAACCAAACTGGTTGTCACAGCAACAACAGAAGTCATGATCGCAGAAACAGGAGATGTCATGGGCTGGGATCCCATTCTGAAAAGAAAAGGACAGGAACAATCAGTAATAAAATCTGTTTAAGTTTGTTAGTAACCTGTTGATATGAACAAGAAGCTGAAATAGAAACAGTAAAATAAATGAGGCAGTAACGATGAACCGGGCTTGTGTTTGACACAATTCCCTTAAACAGATTCGCGGTCTGTTCCCAAGGTACACCGGTTCGAAGCAGCAACAGCGCACTGCCGGACTTGAACACTTGCCTGAAAAGAAAATGAGTTGTGCTGCAGAGACTGAGATTGAGAGAGGAGAAGCTGTTGTGTTGTGTCTGAACTGAATCATTTGGTTCAGCCATAAAACCGTAACTGTATTCTCATTATCATTGCAGCAAATTAAAGACCAGAATAATGGTCATTATTGCAATTATTGTATCAGTTTTAAAACCGAAACATAGCGCGTGCGGGGGTAGGACTTATGGTAAAACATGTCATAAGACTACAATTGTTTGGTCAAGCTTTTGCCTTATAAATAGCCTTTTTTTTGTTCCCACACCAATATAGGACAAAATGGTTTTACCACTTGAGACTTTCCATTCACACCAAAACTTCCAACATAAGTTACATAAAACTCTCTTCTTTCTTTCTTCACTTTCGAGCTTTGTGTGTATGTTGATTAATCTGTTCTTGGTCAACTATGCAAATGTCTTTAAATTTCATCATCGAATTAGATAGATAATAATGATTAATGATGACATAATTATTCAAGTTGAGGACGTCATCATCAACTTCTCTATAAAAAATTTTACAAATTATTTATACGTTTTAAGAAAAATTATCAACTTAACATAGCAATCAACTGAAATATGTATTTAATAATATGAGTGCTAAGATAGTTTTACTACAGAAATGTGTCATTTTGTGACATGATAATGTGTGACTATAATCACATGATAATGTGGGGTTTTCATTAGGGTTTATATGAAAACAATTCGTCAAAAAAGAAAAGAAAAAATCTATTCCTACTATTTTATTTGACTATAGCTAGGTGTTTACCGACAGCATATTTTATTATAGCTATATATAAACATCTTTTATGCAGGTTAAATACTAAACGACAATTTTCTTCAAGTGCAATTAAAAGCTCATGATATATTGGTTTGCTTGCCACATACATTATTGGGTATTCTTTTCATATATGATTGGTTCTTTTATAATATTCTTGCTTCTCAACCTCTTCCACTCTATGTTTTGAATCCGACAAAAACCCGGATTCACACTCTTCTTCACGTGTAATGTACGTTTCCAAAATGGAGACTAAATTGTATTAGTCCCCATGCCGTCGAGGACTGGCGTCTAAGGCAACACCGTGCCGCCCCCCCTCGTCCCCGTCTTGACCGGCAAGTAGAAGACATTGAAGACGGTCCAGAAAAAGACAAAAAATGGTGGGTTCGAGGGTTTTATGACCATCTATACTATCTTTAATAAGAGACTTTGAGCTGATGTAAAATTGCCTACGTGTCAACTTCTAAGGTATGCCACACGTCAATGATGATGTCATAATTCCGGTTTATAATATAATCTATAAAAGATGTCATTGATTTTTAATAGAATTAATTAGTGGTATTTTTAGGTGGGATAATTTAAAACATTTCAAATCTGAAAGCCCTAAACATAAACCAATAACCACATCTCAGATAAACATCTTCTCTCGCTTCCATCATTCTCTTTTTAAAACCAACTTTCTCTTCCATCATCCTCACAATCGTCTTATCTCCTCTTCAGTTCTTCCTCTAGAATCTTCCTAAACAATGTGTCGATTGAAGAAAGAAAGGAATTCCATAACAGAGTGAGTAACAACTGACCAACAATTTAAATATCAATCGACACATTTAGCCCTAATTTGATGAACTTTTGCGATGGATCCGAACGCAGTGGCGCTGGAAATAAGTTCGGATGATGATGAGAAGGAGACTAACGGTGGATTGAAGTCGTCGAGAGTTGACTTAGATGATGATGACTGTGTGGTATGTAATTTTTGGTTTCTTATCCATTTTATACAACCTAGGGTATGTAATTTTTGGTTCAATAGTTTTGTTTGTGCTTTTGTTGGAATATTGTAGTTTTGAATAAATGGTAGCTTTTGATTTGGTTATGTAAATTTTCTAAGAACCTAGACTGTTGATCCATCCAGCTGAGCTGTCGAGTTCTTGAACAACTCTTATGCAGGTTCGACATTATTTTATAGTAGTGATATTGTTTTGCAGTCCATGATTTGAATGTGTAACTGTCAGTAAGTTTGAATTATTTCACTGAGATTTGAGAATCAAATTGCAAAAAATTGCAGGTTTTTTTATGCCAGGAGCACACAAGCAGTACATGAACTTCAATTCAATGGATTGAAATTTGAAGATTATTTATTAACAAATTTTATATTTTTTTACTCAAGTTGTTCATAAACATTTAATTATTTTAACTGCTATATAGTTATCAAATCACAGTCATTCAATTGAAATGAACATTTGGTTTCATTTTCCCCATTCAATAAGCCGAGTTGAGAATCGAAATCTTTGACAAGCTTTTGCTATTTTTCTTGAAGTTTTCTTCCTTTTGGATTGTGGCATGTGTGCAGCAAATATGGATGGACATATGTGAAAATGAAGCAGAGAAAGACAATATGTTAATGGAATTAGAAAGAGAGTGACTCGAAGTGTATAGAAGAAAGGTTGATGAGGCTTCAACTGTTGTGTTGGCAAAGCATTGAAGCCTAAGAGCGTGAAAAATGGTTGCGGTAAAGAAAGGCCAAACCGAGCGAGAACTTGGTAACACCATCATGCTTCTAGAGGAGACTATTCACAAGTATTGTAACTTACATTTTCATTAATTATTTGCGGTGAGATTGTTATTATATCAATGAATTATAGTTATTCTTTTCTTAAAGCTTTGTGGATCATCAAAAACCACAAGCCGAGCTTGACGGTAAGGCATGTGCGGCTGTTCGACAAAACGGTCTTATGGCACTTTATGATACACTGTTTAGCCAGGTAAAATCCGTACTACATGATTATATTTACATAGTTGATTCTTGAATTTGTTTTGTTTTGTTTTGTGATTGTTTGTTGGTATGTGGTTTATGTTTAGGTTGATCAGTGGTTTATAATAAGACCGTCAAGTTCATTCATCAGGTATTATTTCCTTTTCATTTTCACTACACTGATTTAGCGTTACCTGATGTTGATGAGGCTTTGTTTTGTTACCTGATTATTTTCTTTTTTTATGATAGAACATTGTTGTAAGGTTGATTATTTTGTTCTGTTTTTGTAACAATCAGGCTCATTGTTTTTTGGTAGGTCTTATGGATTTGATTATTCTATTGTTTCAGTACCTGTGGTGCGATTAGGGTGGGTTAGTGACTTGGGTTGGTTCAATCAAGAGGGAAATCAAGATCGGCAAGCTATCTCGGACGGGGATAATCTTTTTGAGAAGTTGAGGTCAGTCTGAATGATTACAAAAAGGAAATTTTTTTATAGTTGAATCATTACATAACTAACAAAGAATCAACTGTAACTAACAAAGTCTGTTTCTTTTTGATTGAAGTATGGAAGACAATGGTCGGAGACGAAGGGGATTCATATCACTCGATTATGTTAGTTTTGATGCTTTTTTAATAGTTCTTTTGGTTTTCACCTTTTCGAAACCATTTTCAAAATTGTTATTATATTTTGTTTATAGGGTTTTGTATTGGTACACATTGGATATGGGAGCAGCACAAGCGATCAACAGAATTCCACAAATCAAGTTTGTACAACATCATTCTAAGCTTTTTTGATCTTTTCATTTTTTTTGTTAAGACATTTGATTTGTTTGTGTTAATGTGTGAATAAGTTGTTTATTGTTAGTTTAGGTTTCCGATTATCATTTTTTTTTGGATTAGATGTCAGAAAATGTGTTATGTGTTAGGTTAGGGTTAGTGACTTAGGGTTGGAATAAGAGAATTAGATTTGCTGATCTGATTCGCTAAGAATTGATTTGAAGAACAGGATACGAGACCTGAACCGTTTGAAAACTTTTGTTGTATTAGGACCATCATAACTTGAATACATGTAAAATGTTGGATTTACATAAATATGTTATCATAGATATGTTGTTGCTGAATTTACATAAATGTTGGATTTAACCTTTACTATATTCAGGGTTATATTATATATATTTTGAAAGTATGTGTGTGCATATTCACATATATTGTTTTGTGCAGAACACTACTTTGATATTATATTATATAGATATAATTTGAATTTTGAAATTCAAAATAGAGAAGGGGCTCAATAAATGCCAGGGAATTAAACCGCCCTCTTTTCTTCTCTATCTCTCTCTCCCTAAAAAACTTATCACAAATCATTTCAGATTCAAATCGACATGCTGAAACTTTCTCAAATCGGTAGTTCATGTTGCCTCCTTCACAAATCATGACAGATTTAAAGTTAGAAATCCTCCTCTCATATTTGATCTTCGTTTCTGAGTTTGTTTTTTAACAAAGATTTGAACTTCTAGGGTTCATATGTGGGTATCTATATAATCTCCGGTGAAAACAACTGTTTTTCCGGCGTGGAGGCGGTGGAGGAACCGGCTGCCGCGACATTATTTTCTGGAAACATGTTTACTTTTTCTTCGTCGTTGAACTTCACAGATGGATTGTATTGATGGTAAGTTTCTGTCTCGGATTTTCGTAATTCGTAACTTATTTTGAACAAAGATTGTTAATCTGTTTCATGTTTCAAGTTCGATTTTAGGTTTTGGGTGGTTTTTGTTTTTTCTATTTTTTAAAATACAAATATCTTTATTGATGTTGATTATGTTTTTGTAGTGGTGTTCAATCTTGATTTTAGGTCAATATCGATTCATCCATGATCCACCCATTGTTGTTGTTGTTTTTTCCCAAAATGTTGTTTTTTCCCACTTATTTTGAACAAAGATTGTTAATCTGTTTCATATCACTGTGAAATGAATGTTGTTTACTTTAGAAAGTCAAGTAGGATGATTGATTTTTTAAAATATTTCTTGTGAATTTCCATTGCAAATGAAATGTTGATTACTGTGAAATTCTATGCTAAAGTTAGTGTATTTGGGTGACTGTTTCTATTTTCGCAAGAATGCAAGTCGGTTTAAGTGAAATGGTTTGTAAAGTTGAGTGATGACTTGGGTGAAATATATGGACTGTGTTTCGGGAATGGAAGGATTATCTAAATAGGTTGTTCAGTTAATAGAGATTACATTATTCTTTTAGGTTTGTTTAAAGAATTTCCGACATTTATCTGCGACATGATCCGATATTTGATTACTTTAGGAACTTACATTGACAAGAAGTGTCCTTTCATTGGTGATGTCTCCATTAGAGATCGTATTCTTGCTGGTAGTTGCCACAGTGTGAAAATGGTTAGGACCAATATTGTTCGTCGGGATTACCTCCATTATGTGAAGAAGTATCAGCGGTTAGATTCAGAGAGTCAAAACCCTTTGCTGCAATTTACCAGTGTTCTTATCCATAACTAATCCAATTTGCAAGATTTATGTGTTGTATGCAGTTATGATAAGCGCCATTTATGTGTTGTATGCAGTTATGAGAAGCGCATTGTTTCCGAGTGAAAGAAGGTGACCATGTCACTGTTGGATCTGTGCAGGCCTCCACTGATTGTTTCTCGGTCCGATTATCGGGTAAGTTCTTCATACTTTACTTAATTTCTGGATACTTAAAACAAAAATCTCTACTTTCTACTGTGTTTGGTATCTGGATTTTTAATTTCGTCTTGTACTATAAAGTGATTGGAGGTTTAGGGTTTTAGTTCGCTGTTTAACAATCGAGGAAAATGGGTTTGATATCATACCTGCTTTAGAGTTTTACTTGTATCCTTTAAAACAAAACCCAAAAAAATTGTTTCCGAGTGAAGAACCTATAACAAAACAAAAATTCAGCATTTAAAACAAAACCCAAAAAAAATTGGTCAGCCTAAAACCATACCTAAAATTATAATGAAACAGAAGAAAAAATAAAATGTCATAAAAAAAATTAATACGATTAAAGTATAAAGTATTAAAAAAGTAACGACTACATATAAAAAAGAAAACTAACCAGACACTTAAACTCTAATAGCAAGAATCAAGAAACTTTAACTTCAACTCCATGGAGCACTGAACTTCTTGATGTATGTCATTGATCTTTCTCATGAAGTCCAGGTCTCTATCTCCACACTCTATATTACTCGCAACACACAGGTCATGAACGGAAGTAGTCGGCATCGCTCTCAGGTCTCTCGAAACTTGGTCTCTTGTCAGCAGAACAAGTTGCAGTCCGTTAAAACATCTCTTCAACTCTTGAAGAGTACACCTATCAGGAAAAACTTGCTCTTCGATTTGTTTAATAAAGCGTTGCTTGAAATCCTCAGATTGTGCAGAAGTATGTGACTCCATTTTAATGTATTTATAAGAACTAAGGCAAAACAATAACAGTTGCTCTTCTATTTCACTAAATGAATATGGGTATGATGAAACAACATTTGAATTTGCAATGGTATTATATAGGATATGTAACAGCCCAAAGGTCAGATTTAAATGCAACCATTAAATAAAAATTTATATTTAAAAACCTGATACATTTAATGATTTAATAATGAAAAACGTGTATATGGCCAACATGTCTCTTCATTTACCTTATCAAACATTTTAATGTAAAACCTTTGAAAAATCAATTTTAATGGCAAACCAAGTAAAATTAAATATCTAGAAAACCAAAGAACAAAATTTAAACTTTCAAAAAAAGATGATCTGTATTAGCAGACGTCTCTTCGTTTACCCTATCAAATATTTCAAACACTATAAAGGATCATGATTAGTATACTTGAAAACATCAAGACTTCATTTTTAAAAAACCCTTCATCCTAAAACAAAACGTCCAAAACCACTCATAGTCTTTCTAAATGGCAAGCAAAACCTTCTACCACTGGTCGGATACTACCGATCTTAAAATTGAATATTCAAGATGGTCACTCCATGAACAGAGAAAAGATGAAGAACTCAACAAAAAAGTTGCGTTGGTAAGTGATAAATATTATAAGCAGACATGGAGTAGCATTGCACTGCTGGATGAAGTTGTCTCTTCTCCTCCATCAGAGTTTAAAGAAAAAGCAGAAGAGTTTATCACACATTTGCTGAAACAGGATCAGAAGACCTGTGATATGCTAGCTGATCGGCAAATTAAAACAAAAAATGAAATTGCATGGAAGAAGGCGAGATAAATAGATATCCTAGGAAGTGTTAATTGTAATGTTTAATTTTTAATATTTTTCAAACTCATAATTTTGTAATACTATTTAATATCGAATGAAGAAGTGTTTATTGAAAACCCCAGAATTTTGTAAACTCAGAATTTTCAAACTCAGAATTTTGTAATGTTTATGGCAGTCAGGTACAAATCCGACATTTTCATCGAATTATAATCACCGTAACTTTTCATAATTCTGAAAACTTTCATTCCAGTACTATGGGTATCATTTGTGATCTTCGTGCTTCTGAATGTTAACGGTATGTCGTTACTACTACTACCCATGTCAAACCTGCTCAATATAATTTTCACAACATTTCACCATTAATTCCTTTTCAATTTAAGATTTGAATTTCTTATTCAATTTCAAATTTGAATTTGAACGGTAACTGGTTTGACTAAAAAAGTCAATACATTTCACCATAAATTCCTTCATAAGTAGTTTGTATTCTGTACATTAGTGTTAAATTTAATTGCAATATATATATAGATTCATTCATTTTTTATGATTCATTTTGTAGCAATGCAAATAGGGGCAAGATGTTCATCTTGATCAGGTTAAAGCGGTGCTGCTGGAGTGTGCTGGGCACTTTGGTTTGTGTGCAAGTGTGGAAGCGAAGGGTAATAAAGTGGTTTAGTGATTTGGTGGTTTCATATCAATGTAGTTCTTTCCATTTACGTTTTTTTTTCTATTCGTATGTAGTGAAATTGGCTGAATTTATGAAATGTTTTTAGAGCTTTATTGGAAGAACCGAGACGAGAGGGTTTTTGAACTAAAGTATACGGATACAACCATGCTCCTAGAAAGTATTAAGGCAGAATGAAATCATACTGGTGGATGGTTAAAAGGAGAAAAATTGCGGATCTCACCTTAGATAGCTGAAACAATTTTGTAAAATTTGGATATTGTATAGGCTTCTGTGTAGTTTGTTTGTTGTTTTTGTTCTATTTGGGGTGTATTTGCTCTTATGTTATGGCTAATATAGCAGTTTTACATTAATTATGCAAAAGAACAATTGCATCAGCATTTCAATATTCATGTTTTCAAATTAGAAGAAGAGGTACCACCATATTTTTTTTCAATATCATAATATTTTTATTAACCATCGAAATAGTGTTGTTAATGATGTTTTTTGATAGAATGTAAGATGTATTTTGATCTCATCCACTAAAGAAAACCCGTTTGTTACACATAACTAAGAACAAGTTTTGTTTGGTCCAAATAAGACTACTTTAATGAAAGTTTGTGCATTGGTGACATATTATTTTTACATTATGTAAATAGATGTCTATAATCCATAATTATGGTTTCAAATTTGTTACATGAGTTATTTACAGTTGTAGTAC